>NW_027493628.1:0-402555 GCF_021521415.1 Bidens hawaiensis
TCATTTCTTTACCCTTATTCAACATTCCCATAGGCCCACCACCCATATACGACTCGTCCATCTGAGTAATTGGGCCTCATTATTCCCGTAATGCTGACATAAGAGATTGTAACATCCGAAATATTCTAATAATAAATAAAGAAAGTTGCGTTAAATTGTCGTGTGTTTAATAATATTAATTAACGTCTAATGAGGAAAAAATCATGGACTTGGACTAATTAAGATGGATTAAAGGGAATGGGCCTTAAGTCCATGGGCATTAAGGAGTATAAATACTCCCTTAAACCACCTTTAAACCCTAAAACCTCATTTCTTTCCATCTTATTCTCTACACACTCAAAACACACAAATACACTTACACCTATAAACGGCCGAGAGCGAGAGTGAGATTCAAGGCCAAGTAAACGAGATTCTTGATAGATCCTTCGATACGCAAGATAGATACAAGATCCAAAGTCATAATCTAGCTAACCGAGACCAAAACGAAAACGTAAAGGTATGTTTTGATCTTAAAAGTTTACGTTTTTATAAACGTTTAGCCTTGAGACTTAAAACGATAATAGATCGGATCTAAACGAAACGTAAAGTAGCGAACTTGATGCTTGGACGAACCTTATAAACCCATAAACATGTACGGTTCGTTTAAGATAAACCGTAGATCTTGTATTGAACGTTTTGAAATTAAAGGTCCAAACTTTACGTGTTTTCGGGTCAAATCTTAACCAAAAACTATTATAGGAATAGTCGCGGGTTAGTTAAATACCATATTCCTGGATTTCGCGATTAAACAGAGATGACTATGGGGGGGATTAGAGTGAACAGTGGCTGCGGCTGGGCAACTTCGCCTGCAGCTAAGCTCGCTGCACAATTTCGCCAAGCCAAGTTCGCGGAGTAAGTTCGCCAAGCCATAACTTCGCTTGGTAATAAGTCGTTCAATGCTAACTTCGCCTGAGTTAAGTTCGCTGAATGCTTAACTTCGCTGGAGATTAAGTTCGCTAAGATAATAAGTTCGCTTAATGTTAAATTCGCTTAATATTAAGTTCGCCAAAAGTTGGGTTCGCTGAGAAATAAATTAAAATCCTAATAGAAAATGTGTTAAGACCGTTAATGAAAATAAATTTTTTCCAAGCTGACCTGGCAGCTTAACCTCAGCCAGGGGCTCTGCCCCTTGGACCCCGCTAGGGGCTGCCGCCCCTAGAACCCTGTTGCCAGAGGCGCTGCCCCCGGACCCTCGTTCGTTGAGGGTAATAATTAAATTAGAAAGACGATATGTGTAGTGATAGTTATTGATACGTATAATTATTATACAGTTAGTCGTGCACAGCTAAAAAGGGGGATAGCCGTAAACGGTGAACGTAACCGCATTCAGGTGAGTTTCTAGCCCCATTCCCTGTTATGTTTTCGGGGTTGTGTGCATACTCGATGTGATTATTTAATACACTTACCTTAAGTGGTAAGTGTATGCCTATGTATGGTATACGTGAATGCTATGGAATAATGCTTGACGGTACATGAACGATCTTTGGATATTGCATGTGCTTTCAGGGGATAGTTAGATGGTGTGTTTGTTTATATATATATGTGTGTGTGTTGTATGTATGTTATAGAAAAGGAGTATGAAAGAAAGTATGTAAAATATATAAACAGAAAGGAAGGTATGGTATGAAGGAATTGACGGTAAAGGGTGACAGACCCTAATAATATCTGTGAAGGAAGGGTGGCAGACCCTAATAATATCTGTGAAGAATGGTGGCACACCCTAATAATATCTGTGAGGTTATAGGGCGAGAGGCTCATTGAGGGTGGAAGACCCTAATAATATCTGTGAGGTTATAGGGCCGAAAGGCTCTTTAAATAGGATGGATAGTTATATATGAAGAGTAAGTATGATTAATGCACATCCCTTCGGGCACGTGTGCAAGTATGAGAACAAATTGTATGTTGTATGATTAACTAGAACTCACTCAGCGTAGCTGACTTTTAATATGCACGCAGGTGAGTAGAATGAGGCAGCTTGCATGAGGGGAAGCACATGGCATGGTCTTGGGGAAGCTGGCATCTCAAGAAATGTTATGTTATTTCAAAAGATAAAGTTTTATGTTTAAATAATTTGAATGCTCGATAAGACAAGAATTATGGTTATGGAATGTAATGGTTTGAATGTTTTTAATGTTCCGCGAATGTTTTTAATTAACTCTGATATCTAGAACTGCGTTTATGAGTAAATCCAACATGAAAGTAGGGCTACCGGTAACGGGGCCTTACAAAGATAAAACTGATTTGATAAATTCTGGGTTCATGTATAAAGTTATCTTAACATGAAAACGTTAGAAACAATACCCAATCTATCAAAAATGAGAACGATGGAAACAATATCAATCCACATAAGCAATGTTTTATAATAACAAAGAAAAACCTAATAATATCTATAAAAGAATCAGAATCAGCAACAATATAATAATAACAAAAGAAAAACACTTAATAATAACAAAATGTAAATCAAAAAATACTTGTAACATCTAATAATCGGACATCAGCAAATACGAAAAAAAATAACAACAAACACTTATAAAAACAAGCCTAATAATGATAACAAATTGGTTATTACTGCTTTCATGTTAAAAAGTATTTGTACTTGATCCTGAAACTATCCATAACCAACGTATTAGGTTTAATAAACCGTTTAGATTAACTGAAGTAGTAGGTTGTGCTCCTAACCAAAGTATTTAAGTATTAAAATATAAAATTTTTACACACTAAAATCTATAATTCTATATAGTCAACAATGCAACAATCACCTATCAAATTAGTATGCTGATAGCAAAATCACCGGTAACCAATAAAAATTTGAAATGATAAATAAAATGGATAGAACAACGGCTCATTTTCGGATACAGATACACCACCGAACCAAACCAAAGGGCGTCTAACATGCGTTTAGGATACATAAATCACCACCTAAACTTGTGATTAGATTCCAAAGATCACTATTCAAGTTGCCACACTTGGACTAGCGTTGGAGAATCAATTTTACTCAAAAACCATTGAGATAAAATTAACACACAATATTTTAATCAAACATAAACCTCCATCTTCATTGAATACGAACACTTACATAGGAGAAAAACCAATAAAATCGGAACTGCTTCTAAACATGGGTAAGTAACTAATAGCACTACTCACTAACTAAAAGAAATTATAAAATACATAAAATTAAACGTGGAAACAAAATTGTAGAAATTAAAAGTAAATATTAAAATGTGGCTCCATTAGTTATTGATGGGTAGGATCATGGCGGTTCTCGGGTACGTATGCGGGTAAACATTTGATCTAATTAACTTATATTATAAACCAAACATGATGTATATCATATGCATATACATGTATACATATGTGATGTATACACCTTCCCAACCGGCTACAAACTTATATTTATATTGGCTCCACATCACGGTAAACTTGGTAGCCCATGATTATTTATTTTGAATTGCATGCTCTTTAAAGCTCGTGAACTTGGTCGCCCATGCTTATTTATTCTATTTTTGGACCAGACATTGAAGCATTGTTTGAACACTTCCACTTCTGCATCTAATAGTATAAAAGATAATTGCAAGATTCTCGCCGAACTGGGTCTTGTTCCATGATCCTTGCCTCCGATTTAGAACTGTTAATCATCGAGCTCTGATACCAATTAAAAGTGTAACTGATAGTCTAAACTTCATTATTTTTTTAATTTATTGTGATAAATAATGTTTACAAATAACCTTATTTATAAACCTACTAATCCTAATGATTAACAAATTTATTAGACTAAACTAGGAAAAAACTAACTTAAAAACCCTTAGAGCGAGTTCGTTTCACAGAATTCGTGAAAATTCAAAAGAATTGGAATTAAAATCCCACGACATGGCATGTTCGTTTTGTTGAATTGAAATCTTAATTTCATTTTGGTGTGTTTGGTTCAAAGAATTGGAATTGAAATTGAAATTGAATTTTAAGTTAAGGAATTCCAAATCCTTCCAAAATATGGAGGAATTCAAGAAAATTTATTGAAATCTTTTCTCGAGGATTTTTTTTATTATTTATTATTTTTTTAACGAGGACAACAAATAAAGCATTATTATTATTATATACTTTTTTAAGGGTTTTTAATCTTAATAGAAAACTCATAAAAAAATTCTAAAAAATAAAAAATAAAAAATCATAACGTAAAATATAAATAAAAATATCTAAAAAAACTAAAATGTTTTCGCCGTTATACTTAAAAAACCCCGATTTCTATTCATTTGTTAAACGAACACATTATGAATGTAATTGGATTTCAAGTCCCTCCAATTCCAGTTTCTATTGGAATGTCAAATTGCAAATCCTATGCAAATTCCAAATCCAATTCCATTCAATTCTATGAAACGAACGCGCCCTTAGATTTTGTAAGTACAACAAATCACCTCATTACTTGCACAACATTAGTCTAACATCATCACATTCACTATCATCATTTAATAATGATGTTTAATCCTAACTTGAGTAATGGTTGCATGCTCATACTAGACAATTTATATCCATTGGTACCATGATTGTTCGTGCCATGTCCGGTAATCGGATGTGTCTCCCTCTTATAGAGGTCGGGGCATCCATCAAGGTAGCCTTCACGGCTTGGAACCCACAATGCAACACCATTGCCACCCATGCGGCTAGTGTCACACCCCAACCTACGGCGGAAATGCTGGGGCGAACTGATTGCTCACAGCTTTTCAAAGGTTACTATTATGCATCATTATTTAAATGACAATATCTATTTAATTCGATTTAATAATTCAAATAATTCAAGTACAAAATACAACTTATTAAACAAACGACAATTACAAATTAAATTCTTGATCGTATCATTTCTAACTTAAATTCTTCACTAAGTCTTCACCAACCTGCATTAAATTATTACGATAACCTGCATATGTGTATAAAATAGAATTTTGTCAACATCACATGTTGAGTGAGCAACACACCAGTTTAGTTGTACATATAGTATATATAACAAAATACGTAGCTGCAACAAGTCATATGAGAATAACAAATTAACCAAATGAACAAGTATAACTGAGATGTCGAGAAGCACAAAGGCTATAATGACTGGCGTATGATCATACTAGACTGAGATTACGTTGGACCTCTCCGAATGTGGAAGCATACAAAGCAAATAAGCACATAAACAAGTAAGGTATAAGTTGTTAACACATAAGACAAAGTTGCAGGTTTTGAGTAAAAGTATATATAAGAAATATTATTTACGCATATGTCCCCAAAACGTGGAAAACAAGTAAACAGGGGAATGTGGTACTCACCTTAACAGACGAGCAAACGAGGAAAACAGTATAATAAGAACGTGGACGATAGATCAAACTCTTCAAGGAATACCGAAGAGATGTCCTATTAACGAATAAATACGAAAACAAATATAAATCGCTTATGATTTCGACAATGAATCTTAAACTAGATAGACGCTCGGGATTTGATGATCGGGTGCGATCTTGCGAAAGTTAATTATCACTTTTAATTATCAATTTTATAATATGTGGAATATCTTTAATAAAGTTATAATTATAAATAAAATACTTCACAATATGTTAATAATATTTATAAAACTTTAATGTTTATATAAAAAGGTTTGCTTATTTAAATTTAGAAATACATTTGATACATATTTTATTAATAAATAAGATTTCTTATTAAATTAACATTTTAAATAATAAATAACAAATGACAAATTCATATATCAAAATCTTTTATAAAATACTTGACTTATTTTAAATATGTTAATTAATGAGATAACTTTTAAATGCCTATTCTAATTTAAAACTCGTTTAAAGTATTTTAATACTAAAACCTTTAATATAATTTAATATCTATCATATATATAAAAATATATACACACATATATGGTATTTAGCCAAGGTTCGGAAACGTGACTAGTTAACATGTCGGTTTTTAACAAAATATTAATTAATCCTAATACTTAAAATATTATTAATATGATTCCTGTGATTAAAAAGATTGCTACATTGTAAACAAATTAATACAAAAAAAAACCGTTGCTGGAGGGACTCGAACCCGTGCCCTCTAGCCAGAAACTCAATAACACACAGACAGCCACCCAGCCAAGCTGTCTAATACCTGAAAACGAGTTCATTTATCTTATAACCCATCACACCCAATTCACTTGTTTAAACCAAAGAATCATAAATCGATCACTACGTTAAGGATTCGAGTAATTAAGATTAGGGTTAACATAGACTAGATCAAGACGAACTGGAACATATGTTTAATTACCTAAATTGATGCACCGATGTTGGTTAATTATGGCGAAGTGCAGCTGGCTAGAACAAGAACGAGAACACGTACTAACAGCAATCTTAGGTTGAATGACTATAGGGGTTTTGACGACGCTCATATGTGGGTTATGTGTGCAGGTTTAATTGGATTGTGGTGGTCGATATATTGCGTATTTAAGATTGGGTTGCGTCGGCCTAAACCTAATTAACTATACAAATCATCATTTATCTATTTACCATAATAACAGTGTCGGTAGGCCGATTATGGCATGTTTTAACGAATCCATTGATTGATTTCCAAAATAACAACGAGAATTACGGTCCAAGAATGCTTAAACGGGTTGCGGGTATACGGAAACAGGTAATCGGGTTACGGGTATATGGGTTAGTGGATATAATATATTATAAATGCAGCTTTTGCAAATATGCCCCTCTACTATGAAGATGGAAACAAAGTGGGTTAAAAGTATAGTTTAGGGTAAATTTTGGGTATATAACAAAGTTGTTTTATATTAAATAACAAGTAATAACTTGATAAACGTGATATATATATATATATATATATATATATATATATATATATATATATATATATATATATATATATATATATATATATATATATATATATGTATATATTCTTGGTAAGACAGGTCGGGTGAAAGGTAAAAGTATTATTCGAAAAAATCCGAGTTGTTACAGCTAGGGCGGATGGCTTCTTTCCACTGCAAGCCTTTGCCGCACAAAGCTATTTGTGGGTACCTGTTTAATTCGACTTTGGACCAATTACATTTAAGAGTGAAACCAAGATTGTTGGGTTTCTTCCGGTCGTCTCCATAGCAGCTTCGTTCAAGGGCATAACAACCAAAAGAGAAAGGGAAAAGATAATCTAATATTATGTTAGTTGGGCTTATGATGAGATGGGCTTTTTTAGTAAATCATATTTAAACAAAAACGAATGCTCAGGTGCAAAAAGGAGCCAAAAATATTTTTTTGATTTAAAGAATGTAATATTTTAATTTTACTTTTAATAAAATTTTAATTTTCATTAAATTTAGTTGTTTAATTTATTTTAAATAAAAATAACTAAAAGGTCTAGGGTACTTGTGGGTATGTATTGCCAAATAATTTTGTAGTTTATGGGTACTTGAGGGTATAAATGAGTTGCTATTCAATGGCGGATTTAGAAAATTTTCTCACAGGGGTCGGAATTTTTATGGTCGGTAATACAACTGTCGGGTCGAATTGGGTCTAGTCGGGTCATATATATATAAAAAAAAGGATTACCAAACAAAATATTAGATAACAAATATATTAAAGTTGTTCACTACGAGTTTTTATTTTTTGAAATCTAACAATTACATCATCTACTTTAACATTAACAAGCAAGTCTTTCTCAATTTAATAAACAAAACTGTCGCTTAAATTTTCATCACCCATTCGATTATGCAAATCGGACTTCACATACTTCATCGCCGAAAATGATCTTTCAACAGTTGCGGTTGCGATGGGTTATACGAGAGCTAACTTTAATAAACGATATACCAATGCAAAGGAATTGTGTTTCTTTGTGTCACACCTCCAATCTAGGTCTAGGAGTGTGACCCATAGTTGGTATCGTGTTTGTAAATAAATCAGAGTTGCGGATTAATGCGGAAGACTTTATAAAAACATAAGGATCGATATTATAAATATTTACAATACAAAAGACGAGACGAAAGTCTCGTTTGGTTTTACTTGTTTATATGTTTTACAAAACCATCATATCTTAATATTTACATAAAAGTTATCCGAGCCATCGGATACATGAGCTTCTTCGTTCTTTAAGCTCTAATCCTGATTACCTGCAAAATGTTAAACAAAATACGTTAGCAACGAATGCTGGTGAATATGCTGACGCAAAAACATTTTACTTTACTTAATTACCCCTCGAGACTACATAAGCCTCGGCCCATCTTGGCTTAGGAATAATCAAGTTAAACAATCATTATAAACTCGAGTCTCTGCACTAGGTCACCTCAGCGAAACACCGCAGCGTTTATGACATAACTTAGGTACCATAAATATACACATGGCCATTCCCCACTCGGACGTAACTTAAGTCCGGCCCATCGTGGCTGGAGGTTGTGACCAAGCGTGGTGCGATGTGCCCATCGCGTTCCACATATGTAAGGATCCAGACAAACGTATACCATAGCCTGAGGGCTGGCTTATACTCTTATTTACAATGTTTTTAGAGACACATAGCCTCATGTAAAGTTTTACACATAACACGTTTGTTTATTTGAAAACAAGTTTATAAAAGTGGGACGTATTCACCTTTCAATGGGATCGGCTTCCAACACCGTCCCTTAGTTCTTCCTTCGCAATCTCGCACCTATAGTACGAGTATAACATTCAATAGTCGGATACACGATCCGGCTTAAGACCTTTAGTCTTATCATGTCGATGAACCTTTAGTTCATTCTTTTATTTACTTTAAAACCTTTAGTTTTAATAGTAATTTATAAACCTTTAGTTTATATTGAAAACCCGACGTTTCTTCTTCTTTAAGAAACGTATTTATTTTATTATTTAAGTATATTCATAATACTTAAATAATATATTTCTATAACAAAGAATAATCTTATCTTTATATATATTCATATATATATTTTATCTTTCTTTTCTTTCTTTTTTTGTTATATATTTCTTTCGTTTATCGAGAATAATATTGATTTAGGGTATTAAGCCCTTTCAATATTTTATTATTATTTTGGTCGGGCATTATGCCTACCTTGCTTGGCTTGGCAACACCCTACACACTTGGGCATCACTTCGACGCCGCTTGCTTATCAACTTCTACTTGATCAACACCTTCTTACACTTGGCACGCCTTTCGATACGTCAACACCTTTGGCACGTATTTCGAGAAAATCACCGGGTCGTCGGGCAGTACTTCCTTCTTGTTCGGGATGTCGGGGAGTGGCACGTATATCGAGATAACGGGCACGGAAAAACGAGGCTCGGGGCACGTTTATCGAGACGGAGCGTTGGCACGCTTTACGAGGTAGTGAGAGAACGCTAGAGAGAGTAAGTGTGTGAAATTGAGGTGTGAGAGGGCTGAGCTCGTGGCTGCCCTATTTATAGCCCAAATTGGATCCCATCGCGGTACGCGATGGGCTCCCTGACTCCCCCATCGCGTACCGCGATATAGGGTTGTCGAGTCACGGGGTAGGCCTGCCACGTGTTGAAATGTGGGAGGTGCCGCCACACGTGTCAACACGTGGTGACACGTGACAGCAGACGCTGCCACCGTGAGCCACGTGGCACACGTGTCACGGTGTGTCAGACACCCCATCGCGGTACGCAATGGGTGTCTTTCTTGACCCTGTCGCGTAGCGCGATAGGTCCAGAAGGCAGATTTTTCATTTTAGTCCCTGTGGTTTGGAAATTGGTAGAATTGGTCCTTTGACTTTAGAAACTTGTCATTTTTGGCCCGAAATTTACGTGATGTTACATTTGTTTGAACCATTAATTGAACAAGACTTGCAAAACCATTCAAGTTTTTAAATCGTTTATCTCATTTCAAAATTATCGATGTGTGTCGCGAGTTCAACCGGGAGTCTTCTTTTATCACTTTCATCAAAATCATATGGGTATAACTCGACTAATCGTAATATTTTTGGAATAGAAAATGCTCGAAAATTATCACAATGAGTCAAACAACTCAAAGAAACAAGTTGGATTGGATATTGGACTAATGAGATTGGGTTTTAGACTAAAAATTGAGTAGGGTTTGAATTGCGTTTTGGGCTTAAAAATTAGATTGATATTGGACTAATGGATTTGTTAATATTCAAGTCAATTTAATTGGGAAAAATTGTTTATATAACGTTTATATAATTATATTTATAAAATTGTCATTGTATTTTTTGTTAGGGTTAGTCTCAAAATCTCATGGGGGTCGTCTCGAAATTATATAGGGTACGGCTTCAAAGTTTCATAGGGGCCGGTGCCAAAATTTTACAGGGGTCGGTCGATAATTTTTCGGTATATTAACACTAATTTTTTTTTTCACAGGGGACAGAGGACACCCCTCACTTGTTAGTGGCTACGCCCCTGTTGCCATTATAGGATTGATTATGGCTAGGGTACTACCTACGAGTGTCCCTTCCCCTCTTCTCTCTCATCATAATCCATGCCTGCTGTTTGACCTTTGTGCGTCTGTTCGGCCATATTCATTCGAGCTTTCTTAGTCATGTTTAACAATCTATATCCTTTGTTTTGTTTTCTTTTCTTTTAATTACCTGTCATTATTAAGTGAAGTAGCCTGTGGTTTGCGTTTCTTATGCACCAATCAATTTGATTGTTAACTGCAATGTTTATTCTTTTACTGTTTTCTACACATCATAAAATCTTGAAACTTAATCGTAGCCAAAATCATAGTAACAGTTCAGTTTGCTTCGGATTTAATTTTGATGGTTCGGTTTCGATTCCCGATTTTCAAAAACCGCTATTAACGGTTTGACTCACGGTTTGACATAACTGTCGAGTTAGACTATAAACACCCCTACTACCAAATACCTAATATTACCTATATACTGGCATAGATTTTAAAAACTCTATCATTTTTGTATATGTTATAGCATTTTCAGACGTACTTACTCAAATTATACCCTTTTAGTTTTTGATTTTTAAAATGCTAACCTAAAGTCTTAAAAGAAACACATACTAACAAAAGTTAATATATTATTTTAAAAGAGTTAATGACCATTTTCGTCCATGTGGTTTGCTACTTTCGCCACTTCAGTCCAAAATTTTAAATTTTGTCAATTTAGTCCTTATAGTTTTAAATTTTAGCCAATTACGTCCCATCCGTCTAACGGCATCCAGCTATGCCGTTAGTTTAAGGGTATTTTTGTCTTTCTCCTTTTAATTTTGAGTTAATGGTCATTTTAGTCCCTGTGGTTTGATATCTTTGCCAATTCAGTCCAAAGTTTGAAAATTTGTCAATTTAATGTTCAGTTTAATTCATTTTTTTTTTATTTTTTATGTTTTTTGTTTATAACCCTAAAGAGCATAATTCAAGCCCAAAATCATCGAGCAACCTCAAATACTGGTATGCATTTACTCTGTTGACAACAGTAATCATACCCCCCCCCCTTATATTTAGTTTCTAGACATTTCCTAAAATCTTCTCCATGGTGGAATTCAATGGTAAAGTGGTCAAGGTAATTCCCTGAAATCGAATTATACACAAAAAACTAAAAATTGTTTTGTTGATTAATGTATAATAGTTGATTACGACCCAGATTTTCGTTATGATATGTTAATCTCTAAACCCTAAATATTATGCATTCATCAAAGAAACGATTTTTAGTTTTTTCCGTACAATTCGGTTTCACGGAATTGCTTTGACCACTTTACCATTGAATTCCACCATGGGGGAGAGTTTAGGAACCGTCTAGAAACTAAATACAAGAGGAGGGGGTATGATTACTGCTGTCGACAGAGTAAATGCAGACTTGTTTTGGGCTTGGATAATGCTCTCTAGGGTTATAGAAAAAAACTGACTTAAATTGACAAAATTTCAAACTTTGGACTGAATTGACAAAAGTATCAAACCACAGGGACAATATTGACCAATAACTCAAAATAAAAAGGAGAAAGACAAAAATACACTTAAACTAACGGCATAGCTGGATGCCGTTAGACGGATAGAATGTAAATGGCTAATATTTAAAACTATAAGGACTAAATTGACAAAAATACAAATTTTGGACTGAAGTGGCGAAAGTAGCAAACCACAGGGACGAAAATGGCCATTAACTCATTTTAAAAACCAACTAATGTAAATATCCTGTAACTGAACAACTTTAAAGTTCACCGTTTTGGGAGAGCAAAAAGCCAAAAACTATATTCCTAACAGGCGTTCATAGTTTTGAACGAACGAAAGTTTTATAGGAAAAATAATTTGTAAAACTTTAAAGTTTAAATGTGTTGGCAAATGCTATACATAGTGAAAAATTGTGAGAGGCAACCGTTTTACAGTCCCGGTAGTCGGTATGCTTTACGATACAAATAGGTTAATTTCCAATGGTTGCATTTATGGGTGTCCAAAATACCCGAACCCGATAATCCCACCCGGCCCGAACCCGGATAAGCTAATTAGGGTCGGGCTAAATATGGTCAAAAAATATTAATTGGGTTAGTCGGGTTGACCCGAATAACCCGAATAACCCGAATTGTTAATAGGATCTGGTTTCGGGTTCATTTTTGAAAAAAAAATCGGGTTTCGGGTTAACCCGATTAGTGATGATACTTTACTTCAAATACAATAGTGAAATGTGAAATAATTAAGCACTAAAAATCAATACTGAAAGTTTTATTGAGGAGTTAATTATTCTGTTTGTTTTGAACCGTTTGACTGAAAGTTCATTTATGTTGTGTTATTTAAATAAACGAATGAACATGAACAAATTTTTCACTCGTTCATCTATGTTCGTGGACATTCGTTTATGATCGTTCATTTAAGTGTGTTTACATTCATTCATGTTCCTTTGCATATTAATAGAAAATTATTAAATAATATTTGCATTTAGAAATCATATCACCCTAATATGTCTTATATTTGTTTATATGTGTTCATTTATGTTCGTTTATGTATATTTGTGTTCTTTAATGTATGTGCATATATGTTCCTTCATGTTCGTTTATCATTGTTTAATTGTGTTTATTTATGTTTGTGAACTATTCGTTTAGATTTAAATGAACGACATAAACAAACACGAGCATGTTCATATTTTAACTAAAGAACATGAACAATAGTATTTGTTCGTTTAAGTTAAACGAACAAGGACATGCTTTGTTCATGTTTGTTCGGTTCGTTTACAAGCCTATATGTAGTTATAAGATAATTATTAGTGAAAGAAATTGAAAATCGAATGAAATGAGATATTTTGCAACCCGCAAGTTACAAGCATAAAAATAAACTTAGAATTATAAAGTAAAATGGTTAACCCGATTAACCCGACTAACCCGACCCGAATAACCCAAACCTGACTAACCCGAACCTTAATAGGGTCGTCGGGTTAGATGTTTATTTAAGAAAAACCCGACTGACCCGACCTGATTAACCTGAAACCCGATCGGGTTGGCCCGATGAACACCCCTAGTTGAATTATACAAAATCTAGTTGATGTAACACAAAAAATAATGTCGTGTTTTATATCGAACAAAAACCATAAAACCGAATACTAATGTCGGTTATAATAATACCGATATCAGCATCGATGTTGTTCAGACACTAGGGGTTTCGTTCATCACGGTAATTATATTTCACTTGTTCAACATTGAACACATATATTATCAAAACATAGATAACAATAAAAACTTTGAAGCGGTATATTCAAAATTTTAACATGTGTTATATTATGTTAATAGAATGATGGAAAAAAAGTAAAAGGCATCACTTTATACCAAAAAAAAAAAAAAGAGTAAGTTGCTTTGATTGCATGTATGTTCATGCTTCGATGACTTGTTCGTCATGGTAAAGAACAAAATCATATATGACTCGTTTGATTTTGAACAAAAAATTTATCAGAATGTAGAAAAAAAAAATTTGACACGTCGCAACTATATTTAAAATTATTTATTGCTCATATTAATTATTAGAATAACAAAAAAGTAAACTACGTAACTTTATATAAAATAAAGAAAAATACAATTTAAACCATAAGCCAACTTGATAATTATATTGACACATAAAAGTAAAGTAAGCACGCCCCAACACCATATTCAAAACTTTTTAAATATCGTATCTTAGAAGTTGTAATAGAAAAACAAAATTCCGCTCAAAAGTAATTATCATAATAAAATAATAAAAATAATTGAACAAAAGTGTTAACTGCTCCACCGAGTTTGATGCCTTTTAATGGAAAAAGCCCGAAAAGGTAGGACAACGCTTAGCCGTTTTATTATTTATTCTTTTGCGGCATTTAGATTCTAGGAAAGTGAAAATTTCCATGACAAAATAAACAGGTAAATTTTACAGGGTTGCAATTTTTATATCATAGAAACGTTTCAAACATAAAAGTCAAAACTAAAGTTCTTTATTGTTTACTTTATGAGAAAAAAACAAAAGAAAATAATAGAACATGTTATAATTGTTAGAGGGGGTGGGGGCACTTGTGTGGCTAGGTTTTTATAGGTTCCTTACCACGTGTTAAACTCATCCCTACCTATATTGGTAGATGCCATATTATAATTTATGGCAAATGTTTATCATAAATATATTACTTTTGGAGACCTTAATGAATTAAAGACATCTATTAATAATCAATTTATTACACTTAAAGTTTTAGGATACTTGTGGGTATGTGTTGCCATGTATTTTGTGATTTGTGGGTACTTGGGGGTCGAAATGAAATAACGATGTATGATTGGCCGGTGCATGAGTAGTACCATGAGTACCTCTTCCCCTCTTAGACAATATAATATTAGTGTGTATTATTACATCAGAGCATTCACATCCTAACTCTTATTTTTTGTGAGAGGGTTTACGTAATGTAGTGAGTGGTTTAAGATGTTGGATTAAATGATATAGAAAATACAATGATTTTTCTTTATATTTGAAAAGTTAATATTTGCATTCTATAATGCTTTAATATTTGTTGAAAGAAATTGTGAGTGAAAGGAAAAAAGTATACTGATAAATGTATAAAAAATATCATTTACCTGAAAAAAAATAAAAAAGATAGTAATATTCAGTGTAATTTTAATTTTGGAAACAGGAGAAAGAGATGTAAATGCTCTAATTATGCTTCAAATATCTTATAGGGTAAGAATCATAAAAATTACTTTTTAAAATTGAGAATTTTGAGAAATCATTTTATACTACTTAAAAACCCACCAAAAAAAATTTAAAAATTAAAAACTAACGAAAATGTTTATCTAACATTTTTCGTTCAAAATAAATAAATAAATAAAAATCTCGACATAGTGGTTTGTTTTGTACATATATGTATATTTTTACTTTCTAGTTACATAATGTACACATATGCACATTATCACTTATCTTAATTGTATATAGCGTCGCTGGTACATCCTATATATAAGTGTTCTTATCATACCTTTACTTTGTAGTGTTAAATGGGTCATTCGAAGTTTTGTGTTATTATTTATTTATAAAAAAATCTCTAGATTTTGTTTTCCTTCTTTGTGTTATGGTGTTTTTTTGTTTTTTTTTTGTCTTTTTTTTTTCTTTCTTTTTTAATTTCGGGACAAAATTTTCAAAAAATTGTAAATATTGTAACATTCGTCAAATTTCAAATCCGAATACCCGACCCGTCTTAAATTTTTATTATTATTAACGGACGTTGTTATTTATTAAAACCAATAATTAATTATTTTGGTTGGTCTTTGACCATTTATATAATTTCACCACTCGCATTTGTTTTATTTATTTAATAAAATATTAGAACTATATAACTTGTGCATTTTAACCCCCATAGTTTAACATATCTAGCTTTTAAACAACAGTCATAAATCAGGGACCGGTTATGCCAACTTACCAAACACTCTATCTTCTTCTCTGCTACTCATTGCAACCCCCTCCCTCACGATTTTGACTAGGTCAACACTCCCCAAATCAGCCGGATAATCAAGGATTTGACATAATATCGTGTTCCTTACTCGACGCGTGATCAGTTTTTCTTTGAAACACGCTGTCAATTGCCAGCAAAATTTACTAACTTGGATCGTTCATCATTAACTCATCACGCGGGTTTCTTCTGACTATTTAACACTATAAATACATGTCGATAATTCAATTAAATCATCCCTCACCATCCTCTATCAATTCCGAAATTAAGCCCTAAGCCAATTGCATCAATGGAGCAAAATAATCTCGAGTTTTGATCTTTTATTCATGCGCTGAACCTTAGCCTTCAAATCTCACTCAATTCTTAACCAAATCAGGTAAGAGTTTTGTGTTTATAGATCGGAATTAGAAGGGGAATGAAAGCCTCCTGTCAATTTAAATTAACAAAGGCCAAATATGGATCATTTGGATTCAGATCAATTCTAGGGTTCATGTTAATGAGGAATTAATCGCTTAATACTATTTAAACGTTTTGAACCAGATTATGACCAACAACTTGTCTAGCTCAACAGGTTACTGCTTGTATGGTGCGGACCTGAACCGGTCGTAGGACCGGTTTCGAGTCCCACCACCCTTACTTTATTATTTTTATTATCTTTATACACATACTCTTATAATAGAAAAATAAATTAATTTTTCTTATGATTATAAATAATCATATAAAACCTATCTTTAATCTTTTACGTTATCTTTACCTTTCAGAATCAAATCGGGAGGTATCACGCTTAGACACTTGACCGATGTTCGTTGTTAAACTGTTAACTATTTTTCTTAAGAGATTATATATACTTAGATATATGTATTTTATAAATAAAAAGAAACTAAATGTTCATATAACCTCAAGGTTATTATATACAGTATCTTATACGATATTATTATTTTTTTTCATTTTTGTAAACAAAACGTAAAAGTTATTTAATATTATAATAATAATAAGAACCATAATAATGATAATAATAGTTAATCTAATGATACTTTAATTTCAATTTTTTCCTTAAAACCCGGTCGAATCCCAAATCCGACATAAGCCTTGTTATTATTTCGTTTATAATTAATTAAGATTATCGTTAACAATTAGGAAATTTCGTTGACGTATCACGAGGACTCTATCTTAACTTCTTACCGCCGTCTCATAATTTATTACCACTCGTTAAGGTGAGTTTACATACCCCCTTTTATCTTTTACACATTTTAGGGGTAACATGTATACCGTATTTACATTACTTATTTTTTTTACCCCATCGATTCAAACACAAATCATTATATGTTTATGTGTGATGATTGAATGATCTATGACTATGCTCTATATGCTTAAGTGTTTATTTTATATTTGGTGGTTGGTATTTCATCCTCATCTATTCTCATCTAGTATGATCATACATTTACCCAAGTACATTGATTTTGTATCAATAGGAACGGGTCCACATCTATTTAGTTGTTTATATTTTCATAAGAATTTTAATGCTCAACATTAACATATGAATTGAGGTTTTTATCTATATATATCTTAACTAAAACTTATGTATTTTCACCAACATTCGTGTTGACAAACTCTATTTTTATACATGCTACAGGTACAAGTAATTTACATTGTTCAAGATCGAAGAAGTTAGTTTTACCTTAAGATATTAGTTAAAATATAAAAGTATGATGTATTTATTTTGTTTATTGAATTTGTGTACTTGTTTTAATGTTAATGAAATTAAATAATCATTGTCGCTTTAATTAGTGTCTTTTGAGGTACTGTCCAATCAATACGTTACGCCCCGGCATGTTCCGCCTTTGGTCGGGGTGTGACAAATGTATTGTACGTTACCTACTTTAACTAGAAATCACTCAGCATAGCTGACTTTTAGTATGCATGCAGGTTAATAGATGAAGCAGTTAGCTTAAGGGGGACACATGGCAGGATCTGACGAAGCTGGCATATGCAGCAAGATTTGTCATGATGTTAAACAATATGTTTTGTGTTATGTTTTTAAAGATAAGTTTGAATGTTTGTAACGAATGATTGAAGTTTTATCTATTCCGCGAAAGTTTTAATTAACTCTGATATTTAGAAATGTGTTTATGAGTAAATCCAACGCGAAAGTAGGATATTGGGACTGGGGCCTTACAAGTTGGTATCAGAGCAAAGTTCGAGAGAAATAAGCATCCTACATGCTTAGACTCGAATAGAGAATGAGACTTACGTAAGAAAAGAATGAAGATGCCAGTTCAAGAAAGCCATGTGTCACTCAAGCAAGCTAAGTAAAGGTAAAATACATGATTAATTTCACATGTAATGTAAGAATGTATAAGAAAACTAGCTTAATTTCTAAAGATAGGATTTATTGATTGTTTGTGGATTGTTTGAATTATTGATTAACTGTTTAAAAGTAGAACCTAGCAGAAGTGGAATCACAAAGGGAAGTGCATAGGACACAGAGAGTAACGTGATCAGCCAATCATGGTTTGCAACTGTTTTTTTCCTATTAGCCTTACTATCCTTGTACTAAAGGTTGTTAGTCAAGGAGGTCTTACGGGACGTCGTGGTAGGCCACGCATTACCCGGGAACCTTCGGTAGAATCAGTTACTAACACAAGAGAGGAGAGGAGTGAAACTCTGCGAGAACGAAGCAACGAAGGGTATCAACTGGATCCTGCTGTTCAAAACGCCATTGCTCAAGCTGGGCTGCTGCAAGGACCGCTGAGAGGACATGTGAGAATGGTAAGAAGGATGATTGTGACATTTGTCAATTTTTCGTATTCGTATTTGTATTCGTTAAACCGACCCGTTTAGTCGTTTCAATGTATTTGTTTTTTGAGATTTATCAAGTTATATCAATTTCAATGATTTAATGTTTGTATCCGTTCATTATCTATTCGTATCATTCAATCTACGAATCTCTGAGTCTTAAACGTTAATAAAATAATCAAGTACAAATTATTTGAGTATAAACCGTAAACAATTTAGAGAAATTAAAGTATATAAAGTTTTTATCTAAGTTATATATAGTTTTAAAGTTGAAGGTTCAAAAGATAAATCAAAGTTTAAAAACAAAATATAATGTTTTAATAGTTGAAGGACCAAAAGTGTAAATATGATATAAATTATATAATAATAATAATAACACTAAAACCCTCCCAGCCCCTTCCTCCCTTCACGTTTTTCTGACCGAAGTCCGGCCGCCGGAATTCCGGCGCCGGCAACACCTAATACACCTGTTTATATCTCGTTTTGATCCGCTAAACATCCCAAACGACGTCTCCACAACTCCTAAACATTATTATTTAATTTATTTCGTCATTTACGAACCAATTAACTCGTATTAATCAACAACCGATCGCATTTTAAACCCTAATCTTAATTACTCATATTAAATACTAGATTATCCAATTGAGGCTATAAATAGGACGATAATCATCTCCTAAACCTTTTTCGAACATAATATCTCACAAACAAACTGTTTATAACCTCTAATTCGTTCACCCATATCCGATTCCGGCCAAGCTCCGTTCTTCGTCTTTCCGGCGCCATCTGAGGTATTTTTTTACATGGTTTTGATTCGTTTTAACCCGAAAAATAAAACCCCTAACTCAAAATCAACAAACATAGAACAGAATTGAATAATTGAAATCTAGGGTTTTGTAGGGAAGAAGATGAACATGAGGATGTGTTTATAAATTATAAGTTTCATTCTTTAACAACAAAACTTAATTGGTGCAGTGGTTGTGTATGTTCACTTTGGTCGTGGAGACCCAGGTTCGAACCCGGGTCACTGCAGATCCAGTTTATATTTTTGCTACAAACTGTTTAAATGGTTTATTAAACCAAGTATAGATTTATAAATTATTATAAATAAATAAAATCATTTTCTTTTAAAATAAAAATTGTTTAGATTGTTTTTAACCTTTTTATCCAAGAATCCAACTTTTACAAACCCGAACCATTTATTAAAACTCGGAATATATATATATATATATATAAATATGTATATATAGAGCATAATATCGTTATAACTTTATAGAAAACTAAATCGTCAAATGTTATACTAAAATATACCTATAACGCTAAAACCCCGTAAACATTATTATATACAAATTTAATAGTAAACTCATTAATAATATTATAATAATAAATCCTTTAAATTTAAAACATTATTATGCGTTAAAATGTGTAAAAGAATATAACTATATATACAACAATAATACATGAACTTTAAGACCGACATGTCATTTCCATTATCTAGTTAGTAATTATCGTGTTTAAAATTTTAGCTCGCGAGATTCGATCGTTCGTTTTAATATAACACGCTTACCGTTTTATTTTCAAGTTATCATCCAATTGCAAAGGTGAGTTTCTCACACCCCCTTTTTACCCTTTTTAACTATTTTGGGGGTAGCACATATATCCTATCAAAAATTCAATTTATTTTATTTATAATTTACAAACTACAATTCGCATCATGGACTTGTGTGTTTACTTGCTACTTGCTCAATTATTACGTTCACGGATTTCTTCGATAAGTATGATTATACGCCCTCCTTTGCACTAATGGACCATTGTTTCTAGTGGAAAAATGACTCCGATCTGAGTACGTTGGTGCACAATCCCAACTGGAAAAGACCTTCATTTATTCTTTACACTCATGGACCATTGATTATAGTGTATAGAACCCTTATGTGTTTTTCACAAGTTTTCATGGAATTGTATGTTTTTTATATATTATTTCAAACTGTGTGAGCTCACCAACTATTCAAATATTTGACTTTATTTTATATATATGCTACAGGTACTTTCATTAGAGGATGAAATGAGGAAGATACTAGAAGTTTGGTTGTTTAAATAATAAACAAGAAGATGTTTGTTTTGTTATGTTTGTTCATTTGATAAACTTGTGTACTTGGAATTTGAATGAATTAATGATATTATTGTCACTTAATAGTGTCACATGTGTTTTGGGCAATCTGTACGTCGCACACGCGCGTATTCCGCTTTAGCCGGGGTGTTACAATGATGAAAGAGAGAAAGGTGACTCGAGTGAGGTTAGGTCTGTGAAGGTTGATGAAAGAAAGAGAGGCCGAGGTGGGTGTAACTACAAGTCTCTCAACCAAAGCTGACTAGTTTAGGGATGCAATCGCTACTCTCCAGTGGATAACCACCATGGACAAGGTTATCCGAATCAGTGAGTGTCGTCCCGACCAAGCAGTGGGTTAGCTACTCAGTCGTTTGGTGATGAGGCTATGTTCTGGTGGGAAACTGTGGAACAAAGAAAGACCCGGGAAGAGATTAAGGCTTTGAAGCGGGATGATCTGAAGGAGTTGGTCATGAAACGTTTATGTGCTGATGCTGAAGTTGAGAGGGCGGATATGAAGTTTCTGAATCTGAAGGCGGGAAAAATGACACACCGCGAGTACACTACTGAGTTCAACTGCATGTCGAGTAACATGGTGGTCACTGAGGCCAAGCGAATCAAGTGTTACATAAGAGGACTACCACAGAATGTCCGCACCTTAGTCAAGACTAGTAAACCTGCTACTTTCGACTATGCTGTTGAACTCGCAGAGATGGTTTATGAAGATCTGGCTGTGGACGATGTGGTGGTGGAAGAGAAGAAATAGAAGAAGTGGGTTGTTCCTGCTTAAGGACCTGGCACTCAGTTATGAAATTCCAAGGATAAGAAACAGAAAGTGTGGGAAAGAAAATCATGCAAGACATGTGAAAAGATGCACGGTGGTGAGTGCAAGTGGGGTACTGGTTCTGAGGTGTGTCATAAGTGTGGGAAATTTCATGGTGGAGAGTGCAGGCTAGGGTCAAATGCTTGTTACAAATGTGGGAAGGTGGGGCATTACACTCATGAATGTAATGCCGTGCCCACAAGTTACAAGTGCGGTAAGAAGGGTCATATGGCAAGGGAATGTACCGAAGTCGGAGGAACTGGAAAGAAGGATGTTGACCAGCCTAGGACAAGGACCAGGGCATACATGCTTACTTAGGAGCAAACCAAACAAATTCCAGATGTTGTGGTAGGTACGTTTCTAGTAAACGACGTTTCCGCTTCCGTATTGTTTGATTCAGGTGAAAATAGAAGTTTTGAAGCTACGACGTTTAGTATGTTAGCAAAAATGAAATGTTGTCGTGTGCCTGAAACTTTTACCATAGAAACTGCTAGCGAAACCTCGGTTAGGATAATGAGAATGGTTAATGATTGTAAGATAGAGTTAGAGGGACATGAGTTCCCTGTTACCCTGTATGTTATGACCTTAGGAGGGTTTGATGTGGTTTTGGGAATGGATTGGCTATCTGAGTTTGAGGATCAGATAGTGTGTAAGAGTAGGTTGATAAGGTTAAAGTCATTGTATGGTGGTACGGTGACGGTTTATGGTGATAAAGAAAGTTCAGGGCTTAATGTCATTTCGATGATAAAAGCCGAAGGTTTGTTAAGGCGAGGGTGCGGTGCCTACCTGGCGCATGTTTTCAGAGTTACGGCCGAGACGAAAGAAGTAAAATATGTTCATGTTGTGAGCGACTTCCCAGAAGTGTTCTTTGAGGACCTTCCGGGGTTGCCACCGGAGCAAGAGGTAGAATTCCAGATAGACTTAATACCAGGAGCACAACCCATCGCGAAAGCACCTTTCCGCCTGGCGCCATCTGAGATGAAAGAATTGATGTCCCAACTACAAGAACTCCTCGATAAAGGTTTTATAAGACCGATTGTTTACCCGTGGGGCGCACCGGTGTTGTTTGTTAAGAAGAAGGATGGAAGTATGAGAATATGTATAAACTATCGTGAGTTGAGCAAGCTTACGGTGAAGAACAGATATCAAGGGCCATGGATTGATGATATGTTTGATCAACTATAAGGTTCGAGTTGGTTCTCACGAATAGACCTTAGATCAGGCTATCATTAGGTAAAGGTGAAAGAGGCAGACATCTCTAAGACAGTGTTTCGAACGCGGTATGGACACTACAATTTCCTCGTGATTTCGTTCGGTCTAATGAATGCTCCCGCATCATTTATGGATATGATGAATAGGGCATGTCGGCCGATGTTAGATAAGTCATTCATCATTTTCATTGATGATATATTGATTTATTCTAAGAGCGAGTTTGACCATGCTGAGCATCTAAGAGAAGTATTGGAGATTTTGAAGGAAGAGAAATTGTATGCTAAGTTTTTGAAGTGCGCGTTCTGGTTGCGTGGGGTACAGTTTCTAGGTCACGTAATCAACTCTGAAGGGATTACTGTGGACCCTTCTAAGATTGAGTCAATAATGAATTGGAAGACTCCGCAGAACCCGACTGATATACGCAGCTTCTTAGGGTTGGCTGGCTATTATATGAGATTCATTAAAGGCTTCTCCAAAATAGCCGCACCGTTGACCGGAATTACCCGGAAGTCTGTAGTATTCAATTGGGGTACGTTTCAGGAGGAGGCTTTTGAGGAATTGAAGAAAAGACTCACAAAAGCTCAAATAATTGCTCTACCCGATAGTGACGAGGATTTGGTTGTTTGTACTGATGCCTCGCATCGTGGTTAGGTTGCGTGTTAATGTAACGAGGAAAAGTGATAGCTTATGCGTCCAGACAATTGAAGGTTCATGAGAGTATCTACCCGACGCGTGGCTTAGAGCTAGCAGTAGTAGTTCATGCTCTCAAGATATGGAGACACTACATATATGGAACTAAGTGTACTATTTACACCGATCATAAGAGTTTGAAGTACTTCTTCGAGCAAAAAGAGTTGAACATGATACATAGGAGATGGTTAGGTTTGATAAAGGCCTATGACTGTGATATCAAATACTATCCAGGTAAGGCTAATGTGGTTGCTGACGCACTAAGCCGTAAGAATGAAGAAGTCATTGAAACAGTGAAGTCGTATAAGTTGATTATTAACTCAGATCTCTTTGAAGAGATCATCAAAGTACAGTCTGAGGTGCTTATAAATGAAGGGCTAGTGAAGAAGGAAAGAATCTTAGGACAACAAGACTTGCTGATGGAAAACAATCATGGTGTGAAGACTAGGTTTGACCGCATGTGGATTCCGCGCCATGGAGATCTTAGACCAACAAATTACTTTCTAGTAATTTTTCAGGTTTTTTAGTTAATTTTTCAATTTTTTAATTAATCAAAAAACTTTTAGCAAATAAAATCATAAACCAACAAATTATTAAATAACCTAAATTACGAACGTTTAAACCTTCAAATTACAAACGTTAAACCGTCAAATTGTTTAGCTAATCATTATACTACAAACCATTAAATTGTTCATAACTAATCACTAACTACCTTCGCTTTCATAATCTTCATCATCAGCATCCATGATTTCATTTTCAGCATCTTTATTTGATTCACCTTTATTCTTTTCAAATCCATCAACACTGGTGATCAATTGACTCATTTGTTGTTGCATGGTGTCCCATTGTGATAGTGTTGGTTCATACACAGACGCGACATTGGCTGATGTACTTTTCACCTTTCGTCCAATGCCTCGTTCCCAACCACTACGAGAACCAAGTGCACTTCGAAGACACTCTGCCTCATCAATTGGCTTATCATCACCCGCATCCCTTTGCATTCTACTAATCTCCTATTGAATTTTGTCTTATATTAAAGAATAAAATGGTTAGATTTAAAATCTGATTGCTTTCAAGCTTCACTATAAGTTATCCTAAATTTGGTAGCTTCAAGCTTTGGACAGTATATTTGTAAAACAAATCCTTTTCAGTTATAGGTTTGAATAAAACAAAAATATCACCTCCAAAATTGACATGTATATTTCTATAACTTGTTAACAGTCTTCAAACCTTTGTGCTAATGTTTTGTAAAGTTATTCTTTTAATCATCATTTTCATCATAAACTAACACCCCTAGCAAACACGTACACATTATATATCCAAATATAAATAAACAAACTTACCCAATCTTGAGCCGCTCAGTTACCTTTCACATTCAAGTGCATTGACCTCCGATTGTCGATTTCACTTGTATTCTAGTAGACTGCAACTGTAAACATTAATAATATTACAAACATTTGAATCAGTTGTAAATACTTCTTTAGATTATACTAATAACTTTTCTTACATACATGTGTCTTGTTTGAGTATACGACCTACTCCCACCACAACTTGGGTAAAGATTGTTTTGCTATATTTCTTGAGTTTTGTTCTATGCGCTCAGTATACTCGGGAGTAAGAAACAGACCATCAATAAGCTTGTTCCACGTTGTTTATCCATTTTGTGAAGTTCTTGCATTTCTTTATCCACACGTACAACTTACGATCGAAATGACATTAATTTGGTCAGTATTAGTAACGTTCGTTATGGTACCGGCACAAAACCCAAAATATAAATTAGTAAACACCGATAATAACAACACCTGGATAGTTTATAATAAAAAATAACATAATAAAACATTTTTTTCGGTCGGTAAATCCCAGACATCGCAGCGGCGAGTCAACACAAATTCGACGAGTATTAGATATGTTCGTTACATTATTGAAGATAAACCAAAACAATATTTCGTTAAATTGTCATATTTAAATAATAATAGTAATTATACCATATAAAACGTAAAAGAAACCAAAAATTATATTGAAAAAGAAAAAGAATTTCAATCTCCATCTAACCAAAAAAAAATCTGCTAGCTATAAATGAGAGTTTCATGATATTTCCATTATTCTATATGTTTTCAAAGCTTTAAAATTATTTGTACACATATATTAGGTTTTTTTTGTAACGTTTTCTTTTACTCTTTCCCATGTTAATCCTACGCTGCTTGATCACGGTACAGCTGCCGTTGCTGATCTTCTTTGATCGTCCAACCATCATTGACGAGTGACGTCTCTTTGATTTGTGACGCCGCAGTTGTAGCTCTTGCCACTACAGTTGTAGTTCCTATCTTCGTAGTCGTAGATCCTGTCACCATATACCAATTGTGTATCTTGATAATTTTTTCACTGTAGTCTTATATGACTTCCTCTCGCTTCGGTAGTGACGAATACTATAGAGAATGCATTACTACCATGTTTAGAATATTTATATGATTATGTTTTCTTTTTAGTTATACTTATTATACTTCTATACATATTTGGTTAATAATAGACAATATTTCACAGAACTTTCATTATTCTACAACAGCAATCATATTATGGTTAAAAGAGTGGGAAAAATTAATAATAAGATAGAATCAAAATCTTAGCTTCGTTAGCATTTGTTTGTGTGAATTAAAAGTTTAAAACACTGTTGAACCTAATCTATTTTTGTTGTTTCTTGAAAGTATTATATTATAAGTGTAGCTGCAAAATATATGTGTACATGTGAGAGAATTAAATACATCACGTGTTGAATTCAAACATTGTAATAATAATCGTACAAATTAAATCCAATGTAGAGGGCTTCCGCATGTCTAGGATCCAGAGGCGTCGGTTTGGGACACATGTATGCATTCTTAGGTTGCATTTCTGCAAGAGTATGTTTTCACATCTTATATAACAACATACTGTTACTCTAAACTTCGCCTGTAACATTAGACTATACACTATGGAGCGCTGTTGGCCCCCTTTTTTGGGTGCGGTGGGCTCCGAACACCAATGTGGGGCGCCGTCCAACCAGTAGCGCCGTTGGAGAAGTTGTTCAAATGGCCGGCACGGAAGATGAAATGTGTGGGACCCTCCCCTTTCCAACGGCTCTTTGGACCGTTTGATATATATATATATATATATATATATATATATATATATATATATATATATATATATATCAAACTAAACCATACAATCTCAATTTTTATAATTTTCTCCCAAAAATGTCTTCCAATTCATCTTCGACACCCGACTACTACCCTGATCCCGACGTTATTTCAGACTCCGATTCAGGGGATGAGGTAATATTTAGTGCTATTTTAGATGCTGCCGGATCCGATGACAACACTAAACGAAGATGAGAGATTTGCTATTTTATTAAGAACACGAAAAAAAGAAACGAATTTCAGTCTTCGAGCGGATTTGGTTGAACATATTTGGAGAAATAAACAACAAAACGGCGACGCCGCCGCCGACGACTAAAATTAGTTGATTTTTTATGTATATGTTTTTAATTTTAATTTAGTTTGTATTTGATAATTATTGTATTTAATAAATTTGTTAGTTTATTAAAAAAATAAAAAAATAAGGGGCTTTGAAGCCCCCTCACCATTGAGGGGCATCTTTGGGGTGGGGCTTTGAAGCCCCCAGTGCACATATGGCGCTGACATGGCACTGAGGAGGGGCTTCGAAGCCCCTCACCATAGCGAGTAGTCTTATAAGCCTAAAAATGGCAAATTAAAGGCACAAAAGTGAAACCAGGGTTGCAAACAGAATTCAGTACAAATCTGCAGACTCTTTCATTGCTGACAAGCATTATAACCATGAAAAATGTCAAATTAATGCCACAAAAGTGAAACCGGGATTGGAAACTGAGTTTGGTCAAAATGTGTCGACTCAATTATTGATGACAAAACACTTGGTGGCAACAATTTGACCTGCTTTTTAGTTTCAACTAATTTCCTGGGTTTATATCTGTTGATGATGATGCCTAAAGGTGCCTAATATCCAAAATATGAATATCATACTGATTTATTAAAGCAACACAAGTAAATATAGTTAATAAAATAATCATAAAAGTTCTTTTTTTTATAAATATTACTAAAATCTTTTTTTGACAATGCATTTTTATTTAAATTAGTAGGTCCTTCTGTTTTGAGTTTTTACTTTATAGTATCTCATATTTAGACAATTACAATATATGCATTTTAATTGAATATTATTTTTTTAATGAAATTTTGGTAAAAAACCATTTTATGTATTATGGATTTTAAAATTTTAAACACCATTTTAAATTTGAATCATAACTTTAAGCATAGTTAAACTTGCACTATACCATAGGTTAAATTTGTTAACAATTAATTATAATTAATGAAAAGATCATAAAATTATTATTATTACTTTTAAATAATACTGGAATCTCGGTTTACATACTTAAGATATATACACATTTACATTAACACGGTTTGACAATTCATTTTTATTTTAATTATTGTTTCCAATTTTATTTTACTCATAGTAATCCTAACATATAGGTTTCACAATTAATATATTATTTTGTATACATGATATATATATATTTTTAGTTTTAAATTTTAAATTTAAAATGAATCAATTTGAAACAACATTCCATGTTTAATCAATTAACAAAAAATATACATTATCTTACCTCTCTATATAAAACAGAAGAATTTTTACACCAACATCGATCGACTGAAGAAGCAAATCCATAGTCATTGTAAGTTTCATTTTTGTTACTCATTGTTCCATTCATATGTATTGTGTTAATATGCATACATTTACATTTATATCAATATACTTATTTGTATACAATCTTATTATTTCACAAACGACAGAATGGAGCCGCAAAACATTTTGGTTGATGTTGATCGTTTGTCCACTGTTACAATAGTGTTTTAAGCTTTATCATTTCTCAAGATTATTGATATGCTACTTACCGGTAATCTAAGGTATATTTTTTAACCAATCCCTTTGACTTTTGTAACGTACATCTATTAAAATTGTTTATGAGATTCTCCATATTAACATGCTGTTGAATAAAAATAAAACTCTCCACACAATCTGTTTATAACATGCTATGTATACTATTGTATTATCATGTTTTCAATCAACAAACATGCGTAACCAATATTACATCAGAATCTTAATGAAATTGCCTTATTTTGGTTGACAATTATCAGTCTGTGATGCTGATGTGCTACATGGTGAAGTTTGGATGATATGTTACTTATGATGCAGCTTGTAAAGTTTTTTAATCATGGTTATGTTTAGAATGGTTTGAAACTAGATGTATATGTTTTGTATTCTAAATACTTTTGGAACACTGTTTGGGTTTATAAAGTTGTATTAATGTTATGATGGTTAGTAGCATATCTTAAGAGTGTATTAGTGTATGTATAATCCTTTTAGTTTCATTTTTGTCTCATGTATATTATATCCAACATTACAATGATTAATAGTTTTCAATTATATAAATCATCATTTGAATAGTTATTCGTAAAATCATATTATACAAATTATTCATACTTTATATTTACTAACAATAATCTTACTTCCCATCCTCCCTTACTGTGTTTAATTAACATTGTTTATATTTTCACTCGTGGCGTCCACAGGTTAATAACCTTAAGTACAATAAACAAACAAAGGATATCAGTCTCCAAATAAAAAAATAAGTATAAAACATCAAATTCTCCAAATATTAAAACATAACAATGAAAACATATCATTCATTTATTAGTCAATAAATGCTAATCATAATTTGAATTTGAGGATGAAAATATTTTGAAAGGTCATCAATTACATCATTTGATGATAAACTGGAGAGGAAACTTGTGGATGTGTTTGACGTTGATAATGAATATAACATTTTAGCAATTAAGTGTAAAACATCAAATGTGAAAGAGAAGACCGATGTGTTTAGTGGTGTTATTAAAGATGGAGTAGTTGACGACAAAATGACATATGTTGTCATACTTGTAACTCTTAAGTTGGAGAATGTTTAAAAAAGAATGGTTATGATTACAATTTATTAATTAATAAATAAAGACAATGATATGTTTTTATTGTTATGTTTTAAGATTTTGAGATTTTTTATTTGGAGACTAATTTTCTTTGTTTACTTATTGTACTCATGGTATAAGTTATAAAATGTTTTAACTTTTCATATATCTCATTTCTCTTTGTTAGTTTTCGTATGTTTTTGTATTTGAATTAAAATAAGTTATAATGTTTTTTAATTCATGTAAAATTATTATTTATGTATAGATACGACATTTGCATTTTACTAAATTTATGTGATTTTACATATATATTACATTTTTATATATGTTTTATCCGTATGTAACACAGGTATTATCATAGTATATACATAAATAAATTCCATTCATTTATTAAAACTCGGGATGTCAGTAAGTTTCCGTTTTCGTTTTGTGTCACCCCTATAAAAGGTTCGAGCCATTATGTTTGGATGGCATACTAATTGGCAAACTAACTTCTAAACCAATCAGTATTATTTCATCTGTCTCTACGATCAAAATGTATAAAACCAACACACTAAAGATTTTCATATTCAAAATAGTTTAAAGTTAGTTAATTGAAATATTCTTCAAAATTAAAAATAATCTAACGTCTTTTACTGAGAAAAAAAATGCTATATTGCTTAAAATGAAATAGTAAACACATTAAGTTACTCTTATTATAACTTCAAACTTCAAAAGAAGAAACATTGCAACTTAAACAAGAACCCACAAATGCCATCTTTTAACATAAACATTAGAACTATTCCCAGTGGCGGATCCAGAATTTTCATCCAATGGGGTCCCTTTTTTTCGGTGTACATTTTTCACTACCCAACATTAGAATTTTTGAGGCAGTTGCCATTCCGGTTGGTTGAGAGAATATTGTTAAAAGAATATAAAGACTCAAACATTCTTTCTAACTTATCTAAGTTTTCGTTAAATTGTTTGTTGATTTGTATAATATTATCTTTGAAGAATTGTTTTTAAACCAAATAAAACCTTAAGTTTAAATTAGAATTTAATAAAAAAAAACACAAAAAAGAATTGCTTTTAAACCAAATAAAACCCTTAGTTTTAATTAGAATTTAGAAATCTCAATAAAAATGTAGAAAAACGAAAAAGAATATTTGCTTTTAAACCAAACAAATCACTATGTTGAAAAACAAAATAAAAATGTTGAAACCACCCTTAAAAACACTATGTTTAAATAAAAATTAGAAATACAAAATAAAAATGTTAAATCCACCCTTAGTGAGGCTTGAACTTGTGACCTTTAAGTTGGAAGAGAAAAGGTATGTCACTACACCAAAGAAAGCTTTGATACGATGGGTTCCACCTAAGTATTTTTATGGGGTCCTTCAAAAAAGTAACCTATTGTCTCTACTATATTTTTAAAAAAGATTGGTGTCCCGGGACCCCGATCTCAATAAGGTGGGTCCGCCCCTGTCTATTCCACAGGGATAGCTCGTGCAAATAAGCCAAAAGCCGGATTAATCACGGTTAAACCTCCATCAAGTACCAGATTATGCCCACTCATGTACTTGGATTCATCGCTAGCTAGAAGTAAAGTAGCTTCTGCAACATCATCTTGACTAAGGGATACCCCTTTGAGGTTTGAATAAACTTTTGTGTATTTCTCAGGATGATCATTTATCATGCCAGCAGTAGATGGAGTCGGAATGAAATGAGGCGATAAGCAATTAACACGAATCCCATATTGGCCAAGCTCGCTGCAGTGTTCTTAGCGAGCCCCACGATTGCATGTTTTGAAGTCGAATAAGAATGAGAAATGATCCCTCCAATGCACCCAGACACACTTCCTAACGTGATGATGTTGCCGCTACGAGCAGGGATCATGGCTCGAGCAGCATGCTTGGTTCCTAAGAACACACCGGTTACATTGACCTTCATTACTCGTTCAAAAGTTGGCAAATCGTTATCAAGAATATTCGGCTTTAGGTCATCGACAATGGCTGCGTTATTGATCATTATGTCTAGCTTACCATACATGGAAAGTATCATATTGATGGCATTTTCAACATCTGATTCAATAGTCACGTCACAGTGGATAAATGTAGCCTTGTCAAGACCGATATCTTCACATACAGATTGACCTTTATCATCTTGAATATCAGCAATGACGACTTTGGCCCCATGTTTGACGAATAACCTTGCGGTTTTCTCTCCAATCCCTTGAGCTCCACCGGTGATAAATGCTACTTTCGTTGCCAACCTAAATGTTAAGTAATATTTAAGGTTACAATTTTGTAAAAATCAGTTCACATTATTCATTTTGTAAGGTCTAGACTTTGTGGGAGCTAAATCGGTTTAGGGCTAAAACCCAACCAAAACCGAAACTTTGCTTTTTGAGTGTTTAAAACCATTTGGGGCTTGTTTGAATTTGGTTCGGGTTTCGGTTTGTTACAGTTTTAGCATTTGGAAATGAAAACTATAAGAATGGTTCTGTTTTAATTAATTACAAGCAAAACCTAAACTAAAAGTTCATTTTTTTAGGAAATATAATGCCAAACTGCTGCTTCGTGTATTTTCAATAGAGTGAGACTTCCCATGTGACATTTTTAAAAACATCATTCTTTTGATATAACATGTTGAAGAATATAACATCGTATAAGATTACAATAATTGAACTGTAGTAACTAGATTTAAATAAAAAGATTTAACAATGACAGCTCAATTTTCTAGTTTGTCCCCTTCATTCATAGTTAACTTCAGGTTCAATTTTATCTTTTATGAGTTTTCCCTTTCATTCATACTTAACTTCCATTTAGTAATAATATATAAGTCACCTTTTCAGGTTTAACCCTCAAATCAATGTATTTGATCAATGATCTAAATTTTTCCACGTGTTTATGATTTCCATCTATTTAGAGGGTTGTTAATAAGTAACTACTTTTAAGTTGGGAGTCGCGGAAATCACACGTAATCAAGGACGTTCGGCGGGGCAGCAACCTGAGCCACATCAGCTCAAAAACGCCCATAAACCAATATCGGTAGGTGCGCAAACACACATATTTGTGTGTATGCATATTATGTATATGTGCCTGGAAATAATTTATTTAAGGGGTTGTTTGGCAACGTTGTGCGAGTCATTAAAAGGCTTGAACGATTAAGAGGTAGTCTCTATAAACCATTACATTAAAAGGTGTTTTTAAAGTGAATCAAACATATTATACATCTCTGACCGACTTAAATGTAGTCTTCTAATGAAATCATTAAGAGAATTTCAAAATGCCTCTTAGCCGACAAAATTTAGCATACATTAATTGGAAAACACAAATTAGATCACCTGGGTAGAAGAACTTGATCAGCAACCTTTGCCATGGTTTTTGGTTGATACTTGTAGTGGATTTGATGATATAACTTGGAAGGAAATTTGTTGCCTTTAAATAGAAGGAAGAACTGTTTATGAATAAAGCAACTTTGTTCTTCTACATTAGTTACTTGGCGTAAGCACATTCAACAAGTTCATATTATTAAAGTATAAAACGAAACACGTTCATATTATGACACTCAACAAACGTCACGTCGTTTTTTTAGCAAAAGAATATTGTGACTTTATTAGTTGACATATAAAAAAACCATTATCTATTTAAAAATATTATTATAATTATATTTGTTTATTTTACATAACTCGTGCATCAAAACTGAAACTCTTGGTATTAAAGGGTAGGGTTGAGTTATTCAATAAAAGTAAACAAAACTGAGAAGTGTGAGAAGTCATAATTAATTGACATGTGTCAAGTAGGGATCAAAGAAAAATGGTATAAACGTAATAGTACACATATTCTCTCCCCACATGCAAATCATATTAATTCCTCCATTATTTTTAAAAGTCTACAACTTTTTCATATGATATTTTTTTTAAAATAAAATTCACTATAATAACAAGCGTTTTTTTTCAGAATACTTTCCTTCCATCGTTTGACGAGGTGTGTTTGTACAAGCCACATTCGAACACATCCATGGTGGTCTTGTATTCGAAAGGTTGCCCATTCAAATACAACCACTGTAGATGGTTGTCACCTTTATTTTCGTTTTCTAACTTATATCAAACATCCATTCGCATAGTTTAGTATTATTTAGCCTCATAATGGTTTTCCTTCCCTGTTAGACCAAGATCTAGATCGTTTAACAACAAAGTTCCAACCTTTATCGGTTATAAGCTCCTTTTAACTAGATCTAGGGTTTCCAAGTGAGCCGTATATACCAACGAGTACATCTAGCCCATTTTTATCATCAAGTTTACATTTTTATGGTTCAACTATACCCGATTAGCCTTCATGTCAAGTTTTAGGGCAAACCGTTTATAAAAATGAAATCTTTATATGTAAAGAACATACCTTGTGGATTTTTGCGGATAGTCTTTAATTATTTCTCCTCTTTGTGACTTTAGTTGCATATTAATTCAAGAATGCTTGTGGATTTTTGTATCGATTATCATAGCGAAGATTTGAAGTTTCTGTTGTCTTGACAGAGAAAATAATTGTGTTGATTTCACCATGGTAATGGATGATGACAAGGCTTGTTTGAGTTTGTTTGGTACATTTATAGTAGGGTGTAAAAGGCTCACCTAATGAACTAACATTGTCATCAACACCACACATGGTGAGTTTGTCTGGTTCGTTTATAGTAGGGTGTCAAAAACCCACCTCATGAACTAACATCAACACCACACGTGGTCAATAAATCCATCAAACTCCATATGCACTGTGTAGGGGTATGGTACTAAACCCGGTTTTACGACCCTAAATTTATTATATTGGCTTATTTTATTATATGGACTAATACAATGTTATTGGGCTGTGGGGGTTTTGTGGAGGTAACCCTAACTGGGCTAGGCCCATTAGGGTACCATGATGGTGGCCATGAGGCTCTCTATATAAGGAGGTCTCCACCTCCTTATTAAAGGGTCATGCTCAATAAGAGCCACCACCACTTTTTTGTGTCTGTAAACAAGAGATCTTTGAGATTTCTTAGCAGTCACCTCCACACCCTCGAAAAACCATTGCAGGTCTCAAGCAACCGGAGAAGAAGATCAAGACGTGGTTCGTTCATCTCGAAAATCCGTGGAAACATCGTCATGGATCAGGTCAGATTCATTTCATGCTTCGACATTGGCGCCATCCGTGGGACGGCAACGAACTACCCTTCGATCTTCCTCTCGGCTGTCAGATCTCTCCCAGGAAAAACCCAGATCTGGAAGTTTACAGAAAAAGGCTTCAAGGCTTGTTCTATTAAAGCTCAAAACGATCTATAGATCTAAAGGAGGCTTCCAGATCTGTGCAAAAAGAAACTGCCTGATTCGAATGATCAAGTCTCCGGATCTGTGATGGTTTTAAATCCGCTCCAAGCTTCAGATCTATCTAGATCTGATTTATAGATCTAGATCTAGATTACAGACCTGGATTTTAGGTTTAAAATTGCTGATCTAACTCTTAAATATCAGATCCAAAAATTACCAGACTTCTGCCGCCATGTACGCGCGCCCGCGGATTCTCACTCCGCAGCCATGCATGTGCCGCCGCGGGAACCACCATGTGGGTTTCGCGCAAAAGACCTCCACCATGTGGGTTTTGCGCAGAAGACTGCCACCACGCATGCTCGCCAGCGGGTCACCATTCCGCCGACATGCGTGAGCGCCCGTGGGAACCACCGCGGAAACCACCATGTGGGTTTTGCGCAAGAGACCTCCGCCATGCACGCGCGCTCGCGAGTCACCACTCCATCGCCGTGCATGCGCGCATCAGGCCACGCGCCAAACTTAAAGGTTGGGAATCCTCATAATATCCCATATGGCTACGCGCCAAACTTAAAGGTTGGGAATCCTCATAATATCCCATATGGCTACGCGCCATACTTAAAGGTTGGGAATCCTCATAATATCCTATATGGCTACGCGCCAAACTTAAAGGTTGGGAATCCTCATAATATCCTATATGGCTACGCGCCATACTTAAAGGTTGGGAATCCTCATAATATCCCATAAGGCTACACGCCATACTTAAAGGTTGGGAATCCTCATAATATCCCATATGGCTACACGCCATACTTAAAGGTTGGGAATCCTCATAATATCCCATATGGCTACACGCCATACTTAAAGTTTGGGAATCCTCATAATATCCCATATGGCTACGCGCCATACTTAAAGGTTGGGAATCCTCATAAAACCATCAGGCCACGCGCCAAACTTAAAGGTTGGGAATCCTCATAAACCCATCAGGCCAAGCGCCAAACTTAAAGGTTGGGAATCCTCATAAACCCATACGGCTTTGCGCCGAATACAAGACCTAACGCGGCTCCGCTCCGTTCAACATGCGCACCACCATGATGCTTGAGCGCAGTCGCATATCACATGCTCATGCACCACATATGCTCACGCATCATATATGCTCACGCATATTACATGTGCTTACGCATCACATGCTCACACGTCACATCAGTGCACGCAACATCTGCGCATGGCGCATGACACAAAGTCTACGCGCACGCGCATGCAACATCTGCGCGTGGCGCGGGACATAAAGTCTACGCGCATGCGCATGCGACATCTGCGCGTGGCGCATGACAAAACCAAAGCCTATGCGCAAGCGCATGAAACATCTGCGCATGACACACAGTCTACGCGCACGCGCACGCAACATCTGCGCATGGCGCATGACATAAAGTCTACGCGCACGCGCATGCAACATCTGCGCGTGGCGCGGGACATAAAGTCTACGCGCACGCGCATGCAACATCTGCACGTGGCGCATAACACAAAGCCAAAGCCTATGCGCAAGCGACACAACAAATGAGAATAGTCTAATCCCAAATCAGGATAAGGACAACCTCATTTAGCAGCAATGAACTAGGGGACTATCGTGGTATACCACCACTGCATTATCGCGATGGAAGACATCCGACTCTTAGGGCGGGAGCCTAACAATATCCCAAACGGCCACGCGTCAATGTTCGGCTACGAGTCGCGAAAGCACCCATAACATTATTACTATGGCCGTTTGTGCCTCCATTATTATTTTGAAGACAAGCTGGGATAGTCATCCTGCGTAGAAGAGGCCCTTGTGGGCCAGTCATTATCATTATTATTATAGCTCATAAGCCGCAACTCGCGCAAGCTTCATTACTCTTATAGCTCGTAAGCCGCAACTCGCGCAAGCTTCATTACTCTTATAGCTCATAAGTCGCCTCGCGCGCAAGCTTCATTATTCTTATAGTTCGTAAGTCGTCTCGCGCGCAGGCTTTATTATTATTATAGCTCGTAAGCCGCAACTCGCGCAAGCTTTATTATTCTTATAGCTCGTAAGTCGCCACGCGCGCAGGCTTTATTATTCTTATAGCTCGTAAGTCGCCACGCGCGCAGGCTTTATTCTTATAGCTCGTAAGTCGCCACGCGCACAAGCTTTATTATTCTTATAGCTCGTAAGTCGCCACGCGCGCATGCTTTATTATTCTTATAGCTAGTAAGTTGCCTCACGCGCAGGCTTTATTATTCTTATAGCTCATAAGTCGCCTCGCGCGCAGGCTTTATTATTCTTATAGCTCGTAAGTCGCCTCACGCGCAGGCTTTATTATTCTTATAGCTCGTAAGTCGCCACGCGCGCAGGCTTTATTATTCTCATAGATCCGTAAGTCGCCTTGCGCGCAGGCTTTATTATTCTCATAACTCGTAAGCTGCCTCGCGCGCAAGTTATGTTACATTATTATCGAGATGCGCGCTCTACCTTTTATCAGGCCTCGCGCCACTATTGTTATGATGCGTGCTATATCTTATTCATGCCAGGGCACCATCATTATCATAAAGACCACAACATGTCACCATCATGAAGAAAACCTCCCAAAACTCAAAGACAATAAAGACAAGGCCGAAGAAAAGAGAAAAAACCGCCTCATGGCCTAACACACCTCATAAAGTCCAGCGCTCCACCTAGACGCTTGCGCGCCCAGGAGCAACGTTGGACTTGGGGGGCTTGTAGGGGTATGGTACTAAACCCGGTTTTACGACCCTAAATTTATTATATTGGCTTATTTTATTATATGAACTAATACAATGTTATTGGGCTGTGGGGGTTTTGTGGAGGTAACCCTAACTGGGCTAGGCCCATTAGGGTACCATGATGGTGGCCATGAGGCTCTCTATATAAGGAGGTCTCCACTTCCATATTAAAGGGTCATGCTCAATAAGAGCCACCACCACTTTTTTGTGTCTGTAAACAAGAGATCTTTGAGATTTCTTAGTAGTCACCTCCACACCCCCGAAAAACCATTGCAGGTCTCAAGCAACCGGAGAAGAAGATCAAGACGTGGTTCGTTCATCTCGAAAATCCGTGGAAACATCGTCATGGATCAGGTCAGATTCATTTCATGCTTCGACAATTATCATCTTAAGACCACAATCCGATAATTTTTGTTTCAGGTATATGAGATTGTAATTAAATAATGTTTGTTTTAAAAAATAGAGAAATCTTCAATTTGCCTCCCTGGGTTATATTGTCGTTGAATGGAATAACCACTAAAAAAGATTTTACGAAGGTTGCGCAACTGTGATATTTTGGCGGGGCAATCTGTGTCCTTCCCGTCAGTTGACCATTAGTTGGCTAACCAAAAATTGTTAAAATGACCATTTTACCCCTAAGCCTATAATTGAATCTAAAATTTCTTTCAAATGATGTAGCGACCGGGGTTCGAACCCCCGACCTTTGGTTTAACAACAAACAAAAAAGTTACCATTTGAACTGAACAAGTGTTTGTTTATACTTATACTATTGAAATATATATTCATTCTTTTCATTAAAGAGTTTCTCATCCTCATCATCTTCTTCTCTCTATATCCATTTTTCCATATCTTTATCCTCATAATCATCATAATCATCATATCTTTATCATCATAATCATCATATTTTTAACTTTTGACCCAAAACGAACCGTTTTTTAGTAAACTTTTCGCCCGAAAACAAACAAACGCGCCGTTTTTTTAGTAAGTTTTTCACCCGAAAACAACCAATCGAGCCGTTTTTAGTAAAATTTTCATTCGAAAAGAACCAAACGGGCCGTTTTTTAGTAAATTTTTCGCCCGAAAACAACCAAACGGGCCGTTTTTAGTAAACTTTTCGCCCGAAAACAACCAAACGCGCCGTTTTTTAGTAAACTATTCGCCCGAAAACAACCAAATGCGCCGTTTTTTAGTAAACTATTCGCCCGAAAACAACCAAACGCGCCGTTTTTTATATAAACTTTAAACCCGAACCGAACCCAACCACCCTAACCCGAACCGGAACCACCCGAACCCGAACACAATGAACACAAATGAACCGTTTTATATATATCACACGAACACAAAATACACATAACAAAACACCCGAATTCGGGATTTTACATACATAACATACTTATAATTATTCACCCGAATTATAAACTTTGTGTTTTTTACAACGGTAGCATACGGAGACGCGGCCCAAGATGCCAGATCCGGTGGAAGTTAATTCAGTTTGGCCAGCAAAAGTGACTAAAAAATGAACCGCAATTGCTCGATTCCGGACCTGGAACCGGAGATTGAAATTGTGACACTCTTCAATTTCAGGTTAACTCGGTTAATACGAACTCCGTTAATTCAAACACAAGATCACACGAACTATATCATTCTAATTAACGCATATCTCATTATATTTAATTAGGATTTAAATGTCGCATGAAAATCATTACACAAGTAGTCTTTCGGAGTTTCACCGAAACACACACGAGTCGACTCAAACCATTGGTGAACAAACAATAAATATAATAAACAAGTATTTGATAATTATGTGTTACGTTTATGTGTTACTTGGTGCTTACATGTATAACCTCTGATCATGAAGAAGATAAACAAGTTTTGCTAAAGTTTCACAAGATAAAAGTTGAGGGTGCTAGTTGTAACTTGTAATTATTTAATCATTATATAAACAACTTAAAATAATAAACCCTAACTTCTTCCCTCCCACCCTCTCTTGGTCAACGGAAGCCCCCCCCATCCCCTCTCTTGATCGATCGAACCCACACACACATACATACAAGGTGTTTACAAGTTGTTTTGAAGATCCAAGAGGCTAACTAGGTAAATTAAACACTAGATCTAATCTATTCTACCAATTAAGTGCATGATTGAACATGATGATCATAAACCCTAATTTTTAAACATGTTGATTATTGATATGCAAGGGTTGTATGCATGATTGTTAGTTCATAGGTTAATAGTTTGTTGAGTTTTTGATGAAAACTGATGCTAGACAGATTCATAATTGCATGTTAAAACGACTGTAACTTGATGTTAATGATGTGTTTTAAAGTGATTATTAACTCTATGATGTAGTAGGTCGACTCTAGTTTCTAAAGAGCTTTAGTTTGTAATTTTTGGACGTGTAAAAGTTAGTTTTTATTAATTTACAAATATGATGTGCAAGTCTGTTTCGGGAAGCCTGCTTGTAGGATGTTTTGTAATTAGTATATCTCATAAACGACAAGACCAATTGAGTTAATTCCAATTCTGGAAGTTAATATTTTGAGTGAGGAATCTAACCCAATTGGCCTTGAATTATCTGGATTATCCATTTAATGGGAATAGTAAATAATGTTTGGTTGCGCATGATAATGACTGCTGTGTGTTTACTGTATTGTTTTGATCATTGTGAGAAAACCACATGTAGTAAAAATATTTTTAAAAATATTTTTGGTTATTTTATTTACCTTCTATGATTTATGAAATAGAGGAATCTTGACGTGTTAAAATCTGTCTCGGTAACTTAGCTGATGTATTCCTTGAGTTAACATGAAAAGTGATTAATTGATCGATGTTTGCTATGTGTTTGACATGTTTGCCCTTGTGGGAGATAATTTATTGGTAACGTACCATGGTAACATTTAATACTATACTTGTTCACACATGTAACTAATTCACCAACTTGTTTGTCGAGTCACACTTATTTCACAAAGTAACACGAACACATCTCATGCATAACTTATGTGTGTGGAGTCTAGAGACTCACTCGTAGGTTAAACACTTAGAAATCTCAATTTTGTTTTTAGAGCACTAGTGAGGATTTTTGAGACGCACGCTTTTCTCGGATATTGTTAACTTCGCAAACATTGAGTTTCACGACTCCTTTTACTCTTTTAACGCTTTTATTAGGGGGAGATAACATACTCCAACGATTTAGATTTTGTTACTCATTGTATATCACTTGTAACGCTAAGTGTCAGCAAACCAACTAAGTCATTCTGAACATCGAACCGGTTAATATTGGATAATAGCGTGTCACATTTTAGTAGTACTATAGGGTTTGACAAACCCCACCCGACTCTAAACTCGACTGTAGATTGAGTGGGTGTAATTTTGGCTAACACATTTACCATGGTCGTGGTTGACCTGCTGACAAAGCAATAGTATAAACAGTCAGCTTTGGTGTCTAACACCTAGTAATACATGCTTGATGGGTAAGCTACCTATTGATATATAACTGACTTAACACTATCTGGTAACGCTAAAACGCAACGCTTAATTTGACTTATTCCTGTGAACTCACCAACCCTGTGTTAACACTTTTAGTATGTTTATCTCAGGTAGCCGAGGCGGGCGAGCGGTATAGGACATGCATTCACTGAACTCTTATGATTTAAACTTTTTACTGTGTTTTAAGTCGTCCTGTGTGGCGCACCTATTTTCTTTACAATTTTACGCTTCCGCACTTTTACTTAAGACTTGTTTGTCTTGGTGGTTTTTGAAAACTTTAAATATGGTGTTTGATATAACTCATGATTCCGATCCTGTAACTCACACCCTCTGACGGTAAAAACCCGTTAGTGGATTTTGAGGGTGTGACAGATTGGTATCAGAGCCAGGTTTATAGCGAACTAGAATTGCATTCATATTAGACTATAACCGCAACGACCCATTAGTTATGATCTTACGCACTGCATATAAGTATTTATATATATATGATATATATTTGACTGCTCACTTTCTTTACTTCATTTTTCTTCATTCACTCATACGCGCGTAACCCATGCACGACTTATCCTGTAGGGATGTCAATGCCATCATCATACGCGCGTAACCCATCCGACCCGGTGTCTCACGCCCCAGGAAAGGAACCGCAGCTTCCTAACCCATCGCCACCTCGAGTAGTCCCAACAATAGCAGCCCCTGCACCAAAGAGGCACCTCCCATCTGAAGACGTTTACGAGTTTAATGGTAAGTGGAATTGGTACCCATGTTTGATCGAACGGATTGTTTACCGTGAGCAATTTCCCCCACTACCTCTCTCCGGCTGTCCTACATCCTTCAACACACTACCACCCCTATCACACACGATGGAGCGCGCCTTCGCAGCTCTCGCTTCCTGTTTAGAGCGTGAAGTTGACATTATGCACACCGCGAAAGCGAAGGTTACTGAATTGAAAGGGGATGGAGCTGATGCTTGGAGGAGAATTTTCTACCTGACCAAAGCCATGAAGGAAGTTCAGGATGCTCATGTTCAGCAAATGAAGATAGTGACCAAAATGCAAGCAGAGATGATAGACTTGCAGGAAGAAGTGTGGAATGTAAGAGGCCTTGCAGCGACAGATCTAGCTCGCTGCGACACACTAGAGGCGCAGATTTTTCCGAGAGCAGCAGAACCAGAGGAGAATCCTGAAGAAGATCCTGAGGAAGAACCATATGAAGAACTGGCTGAGGAGGAGGCACACTCAGACGTGTCCTCAGACGAAGACATCTAAAGATGATAACACCTAGATGGAGGGGTTGCCTCCATCCAAACTTATATTTTCTATAATTTTAAGGATTGATATTAAATACTTTGTAGCGAATACAATAGTTTTAATCATGAATTATTGTTTGGATTATTATATGGTTGTGATGCGATGTTTTTGTTTCTTTTCCATTCTTTTCTTTCCTACCTTTTATTACATGTATAGTGTGTTACATATGAAACCCATAGTTCATGTCTAACATTTTATGCTGTGATTCTAGGAGATGTCTGGAAGAAACGCTAGACGTGGTCGCGGTAACATCAACATGACCGCAACAGAACTCCAAGCCCTACTGAACGACCATGCGGCAGCAGCTCTGGCTGCTCATGTTTAGAATCAAGCCGGAGCCTGTACCTTCAAGAATTACCTAGAATGTAAACCCAATTAGTTTAAGGGCACTAAGGGAGCCATAGGTTTCCTGCGTTGGCCGAGAAGGTAGAGTCAGCCTTTGAGATGTGCAACTGTCCACCAGCCAATAGAGTCAAGTTTGCTGCTGGAACACTGTAAGATTCAGCCCTTACTTGGTGGAATTCAAATGTGCAAATACTCGGATTGGAGTTGGCGAATGCTATGAATTATGAATAATTCAAGAATATGATGCGAGAGGAGTATTGTCCTAGAGAGGAGATCTCCAAACTGGAGTCAGAATTTTGGGCTTTGAAGTTGGTGGGTTCTGAAATTGAAGCCTAAACCACCCGTTCTCACGAACTGGCGGTGATATGCCCGCGGATGGTAGACCCGCCAAGTAAGAGAATTGAGATGTATATTGGTGGTTTGGTACCCCAAATTCAAGGTATGGTGACGTCTTCCAAACCGACCACTATTCAGCAAGCGATCCGAATAGCCCACAAGCTGACAGATCAAGCAATGGCCCAAGGTGCGTTACCACCCAGAGGTTCCATCTCTAAAACCCTTGAAAACTCGAGAAATGACAACAACAACTCTGGGAATGGAAAGAGGAAGTTTGACAACACAAGGTCCTCATCATCGAACCCCCCGCAGCAACAACAACAGTGTAAACCTGAACTCGCTCGGAACTTCAATAATCAGAGTTCCAACAACAACGACGGTGGCGGACAGGGTTCGAGAAACTGTGCTGGAAAGTACCCGATGTGTAACAAGTGCAACTATCACCATGTTGGCCCATGTAACTATATCAAGTGTCTGCGATGCAGTAAATTGGGTCATCAGGCTAAGGAATGTAGAGGAGAACTCACGGGAAAGGGTGCTTCTAAACAGCCTGCAACAACGAAGGGTGCTTTGAGTGTGGTCAGGAGGGTCCTTTCAGAAAATATTATCCTAAGTTGAAACAAAATGAGGGTAATGGAGGCAACAACAACGGAGGCGGTACTAAGGGTAGAGCCTTTGTCATTGGATCGGGACAGGCCCACAGAGATCCGAACGTGGTTACCGGTAAGTTTCTTATAAATGACTGTTTTGCTTCTATATTGTTTGACACTGGAGCTGATAGGGGTTTTGTGTTGAAAGCCTTTAGTGAACTCTTAGACTTAACTCCAAACCCGTTAGATGCTAACTTTCCTGTTGAATTAGCTGATGTTAAGTCTATAAAAGCAACTCATGTACTAGCGGGATGTAAGTTGAAACTGTCGAGTCATACCTTCGATATCGACCTCATACCCTTTACACTTGGTAGTTTTGACGTTGTTGTCGGCATGGACTGGCTATCCGAGAATAGAGCTGAGATTATATTCCATGATAAGATAGTTCTTATCACTACTCCTTCCGGCGAAATCATCTCGGTACAGGGCGAGAAGAGCGGCATGACCACTAGCATCATCACCCTCATGAAGGCGTAGAAATATTTACGAAAGGGTCATCTAGAGATTTTAGCTCATGTTATCGAGAAACCCAAGGAGGAGAAACGGATCGAAGACATACCCATTGTGCGATAGTTTCCCGAAGTCTTCCCGGAAGACTTGCCAGGACTCCCACCCATTCGTCAAGTCGAATTCCAAATCGACTTAGCCCCCTGTGCGGCACCCATAGCACGAGCCACGTATCGGCTTACACCGGCGGAGCTGCAGGAGTTGTCGACTCAGTTGCAGGACTTGTTAGATAAAGGTTTCATCCGACCCAGCTCATCACCATGGGGAGCCCCTGTCCAATTTGTCCGAAAGAAAGACGGGACTTTCCGCATGTGCATCGACTACCGGGAGCTGAACAAGGTGACGGTCAAGGACCGCTATCCCCTACCCCAAATTGATGATCTTTTCGACCAGCTTCAAGGAACGAGTTACTACTCAAAGATCGATATGAGGTCTGGTTACCATCAATTAAGAGTGCGCGAAGAAGACATTTCGAAGACGGCGTTCAGAACTCGGTACGGTCACTATGAGTTTTTGGTTATGCCTTTTGGCTTAACCAATGCACCAGCCGTATTTATGGACCTCATGAACAGAGTATGCAAAGCGTACCTCAACAAGTTTGTTATTGTTTTCATTGATGATATCCTCGTCTACTCCAAATACAAGACCGATCAAAGAACATTTGAGGTTAATCCTGGAATTGCTAAAGAAGGAACAATGGTACGCTAAGCTCTCGAAATGCGAATTTTGGCTTCGCGAGGTTCACTTCTTAGGACATGTTATCAATGAGAGTGGTATCCATGCCGATCCAGGCAAGGTAGAGGCTATCAAAAACTGGGAAGCACCTAAGACTCCGACTGAGGTGCGACAAGTCCTAGGACTGGCTGGCTACTACCGACGTTTCATCGAGGGATTTTCAAAGATTGCTCAACCCCTCACCGCACTGACTCACAATGGTACTAAGTACAATTGGGGTGACGCGCAGGAGTTTGCCTTCCAACTTTTGAAAACAAAACTCTGTGGCGCGCCTATCCTAGCCCTCCCCGAGAGAACAAAAAATTTTGAAGTACATTGCGATGCATCGATACAGGGTCTCGGCTGCGTGTTAATGCAACTTGAGAAGGTTATAGCCTATGCCTCTCGACAACTATGGGTACACGAGAAGAACTATACGGCCCATGACTTGGAACTCGGAGCTGTGGTGTTTACCCTTAAGATATGAATACATTACTTGTACGGTACCAAATTCACCATTTACACCGACCACAAGAGTCTTCAACATATCTACGATCAAATGGAGTTGAACATGCGACAGCGTCATTGGGTCGAGCTACTTAAGGATTATGATTGTGCCATCAAGTACCACCCTGTCACACCCTCAAAATCCACTAACGGAGTTTTACCGTCAGAGGGTGTGAACTAACAGGATCGGAATCATTAGTTATAATCAAACCATAAAAACGTTTAAATGAAATTAAGTGCGGAAGCGTAAACAAAAACCAAAAGACAAAAGTTGCGTCACGCAGGACGACTTAAAACCCAAGTAATAATAGTTAAAAACATGTTTGCATATCAAAATGTTCAAAAACCATGCATGATCCTATACCGCGCGCCCGCCTCGGCTACCTGAGAATAGCATACTAAAAGTGTCAACACGAGTTTGGTGAGTTCACAAGTTTATATAAAATAAAGCGTTTTGCGTTTTGCGTTCAGCGTTCAGCGTTTTACGTTTAGCGTTTTGCGTTACCAGATAGTGTTAAATCAATTATATATCGATAGGTAGCTAGCCTATACAACAAGTTTTACTAAGTGTTCGACACCGAAGCTGACTGTTTATCAAGTGTCTTGCCACCAGGTCATCCAGACCATGGTATGTGTTAGCCAAAATTACACCCGCTCGACCTCCAGTCGAGTTTAGCGTTGGGTGGGGTTTGTCAAACCCAGTAGTACTACTCAACAGTGACTCTCTATTATCCAAATATTAACCGGTTCGATGTGTAGGACTTCAATTGTTTCGTTTGCCACTTAGCCTTTACAAGTGATATATAATCTACTAACAAAATCTTAAATGCGTTTTCAGAGCATGTTATCTCCCCCAAGTGAAAAGCGTTTAAAACAGTTTAAAGGGGTAAGTGAAACTCACTGTTTGCGAAGAATTCCCAAAATAAATCACCAAGTGATGCGCGTCACAGAAAACTCTCTCTAGCGTTCTAAAACAACAAGGAGATTTTTTAAGTATCGGAACTAATATCGAGTCTCTAGACCCGGCACATAATTCCTAAGCACAAGATACATTTTGTGTTCGTTTGTGAATCGTGTGTGACTTAACAAGTACATTTGTGATACGATACATGTGTTAACAATTATTTACGTGTCATGTATTAATAATGTACATCACTAGCAACTATTCCCTGCAGGGGCAATTTGGTCAAATTATAACAATTAACTAGCAATTATTCCCCGCAAGGGCAATTTGGTCAAGACACGACAATCAATTTACAATTACCATGTTTCATGCAACTTTTACAAAATTCAGCAACTAGTTTTCTTATTGACAGAATTCTACTTGAAAAACTAGTCTATTCCACCGATCATAGCATCTCAATTAATTTACCAAAAATCATCACAAAAGCATGTATGTCTTAGGTTTCCAGAACATATTTTATTATATTTTTATTCCACATAGGTTTCTCACAATAATCAAATCATTACAGCAAACTCATAACAGTCAAATTCATGCGCAACAGAATGTTATTTGAAATTCCCGTTAAACGAAAAATCCAACAAATGCAAGACCACTTGGTTTAGGTTCCTAACTCAACAAGTCAACTTCCAGAAGTGGAACCAACCCAATTGGTCTCGTAGTTCATGAGATATAATATTTACAAGATAACCTAACAGCAGGTCTCACAATTCAGATTTGCACAACGATTTTGTAAAATCATAAAAGTTAACTTTTACACGTTCAAAATTTGCAAATTTATATTCTTTAGAAACTAGACTCAACCTAGTTTACTCTAGTATCAATTATCTCGACCAATTTTCACATTTACACCCCGTTACAGTCAATTGAACATCAACAACACAATCTGTCCAGAAACTGTTTGCAACAAAACTCAACATATTAACCATCTATAGACCACAATTCATTCATATAACATTTTAGACACCATAACCACTATCCATGCATATCAATTACACCATACATACATGGTTAGGGTTTTATTTGATCTCAAAATCAAAGACACAACAATTAACATGTAATAATATCAATTCTAGTTATCAAATCATCATCAATACCTTATTATTAATATTATTATAATTAGTAGTAGTTTTTATATAACTGTTAAACTTTGATTTCCTTTATTTTGCTTAATACACATGTACTTAGAGCCGAGGGTCTCTCTGGAAGCCACCTCTTTATTCCTTTGGATAGAGGTACGGTGTGCCTACATCCCACCCTCCCCAGACCCTACTTATAGCTTTGCTGTCGGTGGGATTTTACTGGGCATGATTGATTGATTGAAATCATCATCAATACATCATCAAATCAAACGAATCATATGAGCACATTATATGAAGATTTTCGGAACCTAGGGTTCACAATTATACCTTCAAAAACACCAACACAAGCAATAGGAAGGTAGAAGATGGCTAGAAACGGATGTAGGATGCTTCAATTGTGAAAGACAAGATCAAAATCAAGTATTATGTGTGTGTGTGAAGGCCGATCGCAAGGACGGGGGGGGGGGGGGGTAGCTGCGATCGGGTTTGGGTAGGGAGAGAAGGAGGTTAGGGTTTAGGTTAATATTAATAATAATATATTACACTTAAGTCCCTCAACTTTCAAATGCTACTTTTCTAGCTTAACTAACTTAGTTCTAGCACATTGAGTTAACGTTTATAACAATGTTATCACATAACACATAAGTCTAACACATAATTATCACATAATTATTGTTTTGACGTTTTTCGTTTATTCACCAATTGTTTGCGTCAACTCGTTTGCATTTCGGTGCGATTCCCGAAAGACTACACATGTAGTAAGTGTTAAGCGTCATTTAAACCCTAGTTTAAATGTAATGAGGTGTGCGTTATAGATTCAATGATCCTTAAGTTTGAATTAAAGGAGTTGAGTTAACGGAGTTAACCTGATATTGACGATTGTCACACACCCTGGCAAGGCCAATGTAGTGGCCGATGCTCTCAGCATAAAGGAAATCGTTAAGCCTAGACGGGTGCGAGCAATACAACTCATGATTCATACCAACTTGCCTGATCAGATTCGTGGTGCTCAACTCGAAGCTTTGAAAGACGATAACCTCCCATCAGAAATCATGAGAGGCATGGATAAGCAACTTGAAACCAAATCCGACGGGGTCCGATATTTCGAAAACCGGATTTGGGTCCCTCAATATGGAGACTTGAGAAATCTGGTGATGGACGAGTCACACAAGTCTCGATATTCCATTCACCCTGGCTCAGACAAAATGTACCATGACCTGAAGTTACTTTACTAGTGGTCGAACATGAAAGCCGGCATTGCTACCTACGTGAGCAAATGTTTAACCTGTGCAAGGGTCAAGGTGGAATATCAGAAACCATCTGCATTGTTACAGCAACCGGAAATTTCAACATGGAAATGGGAACACATTTCCATGGACTTCATCACAGGCTTTCCCAAAACACCGACGGGATGCGATACCATCTGGGTGATCGTTGATCGGTTGACTAAGTCTGCACATTTCCTAGCGATCAAGGAATCAGACAAAATAGAAAGATTGACTCGCGTCTACATGAATGAAGTAGTGTCTAGACATGGAGTGCCTGTCTCAATCATATCTGATCGAGATTCCCATTTCACTTCAAACTTTTGGAAGTCACTACAGAACATCCTAGGCACCCGCCTCGACATAAGCACAACATACCATCCTCAAATGGATGGGCAAAGTAAACGCACCATTCAAACATGGGAAGACATGTTGCGTGCATGCGTATCGGATTTCGGAAAGGGTTGGGAACCCCACTTGCCCCTGGTAGAATTTTCGTATAATAACACCTACCACGCAAGTATTAAAGCAGCGCCGTTTGAAACATTGTACAAACGAAAGTGTTGATCGCCTCTTTGCTGGGCAGAAGTGGGTGACAGCCAAATCATTGGTCCCGAATTAGTACTTGAAACCTCAGAAAATATTGTCCAAATCCGAAATCGCATGGTGGCAGCACGGGATCACCAAAAGAGTTACGCCGACAAGCGCCGAAAACCTCTGGAATTCCAAGTGGATGACAAGGTTTTACAGAAAGTCTCACCTTGGAAAGGTGTAGTTCGTTTTGGGAAACGAAACAAACTAAACCACGATACGTTGTACCATTTCGAATAACTGAACGTATCGGCCCGGTAGCATACCGATTGGATTTACCAGCAGAACTCAGTGGCGTACACAATGTTTTCCATGTATCCAACTTGAAGAAATGCTTTTCTGACGAACACTAGCAGTCCCTTTGGGCGAGTTGCAAGTTGATAAACAGTTATGCTTCATCGAGGAACAAGTCGAAGTTTTGTATTGGGAAACCAAAACACTAAAACACAGCAAGATTCCTATTGTTAAAGTTCGTTGGAACACAAGACGTGGACCAGAGTTCACATAGGAACGCGAGGATCAAATGATGAAAAAGTATCCTCACCTTTTCAAAGGGTTGACCAAGCACAAAAAACCGCGAAAGCCGAATAACCGTCTGACAACACCAGATGTATGGATTAAATTTTCGGACGAAATTTTTTTCTACAAGGGGATGATGTGTCAAACTGAAATTTTTTGCCTTTTTCAGACAGCCATCGCGACGTGACACAAATTTTCGGGACAAAAATTCTTTCAACATGGGAATGATGTGACACTCGTCAATTTCAGGTTAACTCCATTAATCCGAACTCCGTTAATTCAAACACAAGATCACACGAACTATGTCATTCTAGTTAACGCATATCTCATTACATTTAATTAGGATTTTAATGTCGCATGAAAATCATTACACTAGTAGTCTTTCGGAGTTTCACCGAAACACACACGAGTCGACTCAAACCGTTGGTGAACAAACAATAAATATAATAAACAAGTATTTGATAATTATGTGTTACGTTTATGTGTTACTTGGTGCTTACATGTATAACCTCATATCATGAAGAAAATAAACAAGTTATGCTAAAGTTTCACAAGATAAAAGTTGAGGGTGCTAGTTGTAACTTGTAATTATCCCCTCTCTTGATCGATCGAACCCACACACACATACATACAAGGTGTTTACAAGTTGTTTTGAAGATCCAAGAGGCTAACTAGGTAAATTAAACACTATATCTAATCTATTATACCAATTAATTGCATGATTGACCATGATGATCATAAACCCTAATTGTTAAGCATGTTGATTATTGATATGCTAGGGTTGTATGCATCATTGTTAGTTCATAGGTTAATAGTTTGTTGAGTTTTTGAAGAAAACTGATGCTAGACAGATTCATAATTGCATGTTAAAATGACTGTAACTTGGTATTAGTGATGTGTTATAAAGTAATTATTGACTCTATGATGTAGTAGGTCGAGTCTAGTTTATAAAGAGTCTGAGTTTGTAATTTTTGAACGTGTAAAGTTAGTTTTTATTAATTTACAAATCTGATGTGCAAGTCTATTTCGGGAAGCCTGCTTGCAGGTTGTTTTGTAATTTGTATATTTCACAAACGACAAGACCAATTGAGTTGATTCCACTTCTGGAAATTAATATTTTGAGTGAGGAATCTAACCCAATTGTCCTTGAATTAACTGGATTAGCCATGTAATGGGAATAGTAAATAACGTTTGGTTGCGCATGATAATGACTACTGTGTGTTTACTGTATTGTTTTGATCATTGTGAGAAAACCGTATGTATTTAAAATATTATAAAAATATTTTTAGAAAATTATCTCACGTTTGCTTCAGTGATGATTTTTGGTGATTTTATTTACTTGTTATGATTTATGAAATAGAGGAATCTTGACGTGTTAAAATTTGTCTCGGTAACTTAGCTGCTGTATTCCTTGAGTTAACATGAAAAGTGATTAATTGATAGATGTTTGCTATGTTTTTGACATGTATGCCGTTGTGGGAGATAATTTATTGGTAACGTACCATGGTAACATTTAATACTATACTTTTTCACACATGTAACTAATTCACCAACTTGTTTGTCGAGTCGCACTTATTTCACAATGTAACAAGAACACATGTCATACATAACATATGTGTGTCGAATCTAGAGACTCACTCATAGTTTAAACACTTAGAATCTTATTTTTGGTTTTTAATGCACTAGTGAGGATTTTAGAGACGCACACTTTTCTCGGATCTTTTTGTTAACTTCGGAAACAGTGAGTTTCACGGCCCCTTTTACTCTTTTAACGCTTTTATTAGGGGGAGATAACATACTCCAACGATTTAGATTTTGTTACTCATTATATATCACTTGTAAGGCTAAGTGTCAACATATCAACTAAGTCCTTCTGAACATCTAATCGGTTAATATTGGATAATAGTGAGTCACCTTTGATTAGTACTATAGGGTTTGACAAACCCCACCCGACTCTAAACTCGACAGTAGATCGAGTGGGTGTAATTTTGGCTAACACATTTACCATGGTCGTGTTGACCTGGTGGCAATGCAATAGTATAAACAGTCAGCTTCGGTGTCGAAGACTTAGTAATTCATGCTTGATAGGTTAGCTACCTATTGATATATAATTGACTTAACACTATCTGGTAACGCTAAAACACAATGCTTAATTTGACTTATTCATGTGAACTCACCAACCCTGTGTTGACACTTTTAGTATGTTTATCTCATGTAACCGAGGCGGGCGATCGGTATAGGACATGCATTCACTGAACTCTTATGCTTTAAACTTCTTTTAAATTTTATTCATGATAACTATGTTTTAAGTCGTCCTGTGTGGCGCACCTATTTGCTTTACAATTTTACGCTTCCGCACTTTTACTTAAGACTTGTTTGTCTGGGTGGTTTTTGAAAACTTTAAATATGGTGTTTGAAATAACTAATGATTCCGATCATGTAACTCACACCCTCTGACGGTAAAAACCGTTAGTGGATTTTGAGGGTGTGACAAATTGGCATCAGAGGCAGGTTTATAGCGAACTAGAATTGCATTCATACTAGACTATAACCACAACGACCCATTAGTTATGATCTAACATACTGCATATAAGTATTTATATATATATGATATAGTTGACGGCTCACTTCCTTTACTTCTTTTTTCTTCATTCACTCATGCGCGCGTAATCCATGCACGACTTATCTTGTAGGGATGTCAACGCCATCATCATCATCCGACCCGGTGTCCCACGCCCCAGGAAAGGAACCGCAGCTTCCTAACCCATCACCACCTCGAGTAGTCCCAACAATAGCAGCCCTTGTACCGAAGAGGCACCGCCCATCTAAAGACGTTTACGAGTGCAACGGTAACTGGAATTGGTACCCAAGTTTGATCGAACGGATTGTTTGCGGTGAGCAAGTTCCCCCACTACCTCTCCCGGGCTGTCCTACATCCTTCAACACACTACCACCCCTAACACTCCCGATGGAGCGCGCCTTCGTAGCTCTAGCTTCCTGTTTAGAGCGTGAAGTTGACATTATGCACACCGCGAGAGCAAAATTTACTGAATTGAAAGGGGATGGAGCTGATGCTTGGAGGAGAATTTCCTACCTGACCGAATCCATGAAGGAAGTTCAGGATGCTCATGTTCAGTAAATGAAGATAGTGACCAAAATGCAAGCAGAGATGATAGACTTGCAGGAAGAAGTGTGGAATGTAAGAGGCCTTGCAGCGACAGATCTAACTCGCTGCGACACACTAGAGGCGCAGATTTCTCCGAATGCAACAGAACCAGAGGAGAATCCTGAAGAAGATCCTGAGGAGGAACCTGACGAAGAACCATATGAAGCACCGGCTGAGGAGGAGGCACACTCAGACGTGTCCTCAGAGGACGACATCTAAAGATGATAACACCTAGATGGAGGGGTTGTCTCCATCCAACCTTATATTTTATATAATTTTAAGGATTGATTTTTTATACTTTGTAGCGAATACAATGGTTTTAATCATGAATTATTGTTTGGATTATTATATGGTTGTGATGCGATGTTTTTATTTCTTTTCCATTATTTTCTTTCCTACCTTTTATTAAATGTATAGTGTGTTACATACGAAACCCATAGTTCATGTCTAACATTTTATGCTGTGATTCTAGGATATGTCTGGAAGAACGCTGGACGTGGTCGAGGTAACATCAACATGACCGCAGCAGAATTCCAAGCCCTACTGAACGACCATGCGGAAGTAGCTCTGGCTGCTCATGTTAAGAATCAAGCCGGAGCCTGTACCTTCAAGAATTACCTGGTCTGTAAACCCAATTAGTTAAAGGCACTGAGGGAGCCATAGGTTTCCTGGATTGGGCCGAGAAGGCAGAGTCAGCCATTGAGATGTGCAACTGTCCACCAGCCAGTAGAGTCAAGTTTGTTGCTGGAACACTGCAAGATTCAGCCCTCACTTGGTGGAATTCAAATGTGCAAATACTCGGATTGGAGTTGGCGAATGCTATGAATTGGGAAGAATTCAAGAATATGATGCGAGAGGAGTATTGTCCTAAAGAGGAGATCTCCAAACTTGAGTCAGAATTTTAGGCTTTAAAGATGGTGGGATATGAAATTGAAGCCTACACCACCCGTTCTCACGAATTGGCGGTGATGTGCCCGCAGATGGTAGACCCGCCAAGTAAGAGAATTGAGATGTATATTGATGGTTTGGTACCCCATATTCAGGGTATGGTGATGTCTTCCAAACCGACCACTATTCAGTAAGCGATACGAATAGCCCACAAGCTGACAAATCAAGTAATGGCCCAAGGTGCGTTACCACCTAGAGGTTCCACCTCTAAAACCCTTGACAACTCGAGCAACGACAACAACAACTCTGGGAATGGAAAGAGGAAGTTTGACAACACAAGATCCTCATCATCGAACCCCCCGCAGCAACAACACCACCGTAAACCTGAACTCGCTCGGAACTTCAATAATCTGAGTTCCAACAACAACAACAGTGGCGGATAGGGTTCGAGCAACTATGCTGGAAAGTACCCAAAGTGTAACAAGTGCAACTATCACCATGTTGGCCCAGGCGAGCGTATCAAGTGTCTGCGATCCAGTAAATTGGGACATCAGGCTAAGGAATGTAGAGGAGAACTCGAGGGAAAGGGTGCTCCTAAACAGCCTGCAACAACGAATGGTGCTTTGAGTGTGGTCAGGAGGCTCATTTAAGGAAAGATTGTCCTAAGCTGAAACAAAATGACGGTAACGGAGGCAACAACAACAGAGGCGGTACTAAGGGTAGAGCCCTTTTCATTCGATCGGGACAGGCCCGCAGAGATACGAATGTGGTTACCGGTAAGTTTCCTGTAAATGACTGTTTTGCTTCTATATTGTTTGACACTTGAGCTGATAGGAGTTTTGTGTCGAAAGCCTTTAGTGAACTCTTAGACTTAACTCCAAACCCGTTAGATGCTAAGTTTCCTGTTGAATTAGCTGATGGTAAGTCTATAGAAACAACTCATGTACTAGGGTTACCATCAATTAAGAGTGCGCGAAGAAGACATTTCAAAGACGACGTTCAGAACTCGGTACGGTCACTATGAGTTTTTGGTTATGCCTTTTGGCTTAACCAATGCACCAGCCGTATTTATGGACCTCATGAACAAAGTATGCAAAGCGTACCTCGACAAGTTTGTTATTGTTTTCATTGATGATATCCTCGTCTACTCCAAGTACAGGACCGATCAAAGAACATTTGAGGTTAATCCTGGAATTGCTAAAGAAGGAACAACGGTACGCTAAGCTCTCGAAATGCGAATTTTGGCTTCGCGAGGTTCACTTCTTAGGACATGTGATCAATGAGAGTGGTATCCATGTCGATCCAGGAAAGGATTATGATTGTACCATCAAGTACCACCCTGGCAAGGCCAATGTAGTGGCCGATGCTCTCAGCAGAAAGGAAACCGTTAAGCCTAGACGGGTGCGAGCATTACAACTCACGATTCATGCCAACTTGCCTAATCAGATTCTTGATGCTTAACTCGAAGCTTTGAAAGACGATAACCTCCAATCAGAAATCATGCGAGGCATGGATAAGCAACTTGATGCCAAACCTGATGGGGTCCGATATTTCGAAAACCGGATTTGGGTCCCTCGATATGGAGACTTGAGAAATCTGGTGATGGACGAGGCACACAAGTCTTGATATTCCATTCACCCTGGCTCAGACAAAATGTACCATGACCTTAAGGTACTTTACTAGTGGTCGAACATGAAAGCCGGCATTGCCACCTACGTGAGCAGATGTTTAACCTGTGCAAGGGTCAAGGTGGAATATCAGAAACCATCTGGTCTGTTACAGCAACCGGAAATTCCAACGTGGAAATGGGAACACATTTCCATGGACTTCATAATAGGCTTACCCAAAACACCGACGGGATGCGATACCATCTGGGTGATCGTTGACCGGTTGACTAAGTCTGCACATTTCCTAGCGATCAAGGAATCAGACAAAATGGAAAGACTGACTCGCGCCTACATGAAAGAAGTAGTGTCTAGACATGGAGTGCCTATCTCAATCATATCTGATCGATATTCCCGTTTCATTTCAAACTTTTGGAAGTTACTACAGAACGTCCTAGGCACCCGCCTTGACATGAGCACAACATACCATCCTCAAATGGATGGGCAAAGTGAACGCACCATTCAAACTTTGGCAGACATGTTGCGTGCATGCGTATTGGTTTTCGGAAAGGTTTGGGAACCCCACTTGCCCTTGGAAGAGTTTTCGTATAATAACAACTACCACGCAAGTATTAAAGCAGCGTCGTTTGAAGCATTGTACGAACGAAAGTGTCGATCGCCTCTTTGCTGGGAAGAAGTGGGTGACAGCCAAATCACTGGTCCCGAATTAGTACTTGAAACCTCAAAAAAGATTGTCCAAATCCGAAATCGCATGGCGGGCCGCACGGGATCACCAAAAGAGTTACACCGACAAGCGCCGAAAACCTCTGGAATTCCATGTGGATGACAAGGTTTTACTGAAAGTCTCACCTTGGAAAGGTGTAGTTCATTTTGAGAAACGAAACAAACTAAATCCACGATACGTTGGCCCATTTCGAATAACTGAACGTATAGCATACCGATTGGATTTACCAGCAGAACTCAGTGACGTACACAATGTTTTCCATGTATCCAACTTGAAGAAATGCCTTTCTGACGAAACACTAGCAGTCTCTTTGGGCGAGTTGCAAGTTGATGAACAGATACGCTTCATCAAGGAACCAATCGAAGTTTTGTATTAGGAAACCAAAACACTCAAACACAGCAAGATTCCTATTGTTAAAGTTCGTTGTAACTCAAGACGTGACCAGAGTTCACATGGGAACGCGAGGATCAAATGATGAAAAAGTATCCTCACCTTTTCGAAGGGTTGACCATGCACCGAAAACCGCGAAAGCCGACTAACCGTTAGACAACACCAGAGGTATGAATTAAATTTCGGGACGAAATTTCTTTCTACAAGGGGATGATGTGTCAAACTGAAATTTTTTGCCTTTTTCAGACAGCCATTGCGACATGACACAAATTTTCGGGACAAAAATTCTTTCAACATGGAAATGATGTGACACTCATCAATTTCAGGTTAACTCCATTAATCCGAACTCCGTTAATTCAAACGCAAGATCACACGAACTATGTCATTCTAGTTAACGCATATCTCTTTACATTTAATTAGGATTTAAATGTCGCATGTAAATCATTACACTAGTAGTCTTTCGGAGTTTCACCGAAACACACATGAGTCGACTCAAACCGTTGGTGAACAAACAATAAATATAATAAACAAGTATTTGATAATTATGTGTTACGTTTATGTGTTACTTGGTGCTTACATGTATAATCTCATATCATGAAGAAAATAAGCAAGTTATGCTAAAGTTTCACAAGATAAAAGTTGAGGGTGCTAGTTGTAACTTGTAATTATTTAATCATTGTTTAAAAAACTTAAAATAATAAACCCTAACTTCTTCCCTCCCTCCCTCTCTTGGTCGACCGCAGCCCCCCCTCCACATCCCCTCTCTTAATCGATCGAACCCACACACACATACATACAAGGTGTTTACAAGTTGTTTTGAAGATCTAAGAGGCTAACTAGGTAAATTAAACACTATATCTAATCTATTCTACCAATTAATTGCATGATTGTACATGATGATCATAAACCCTAATTGTTAAGCATGTTGATTATTGATATGCTAGGGTTGTATGCATGATTGTTAGTTCATAGGTTAATAGTTTGTTGAGTTTTTGATGAAAACTGATGCTAGACAGATTCATAATTGCATGTTAAAATGACTGTAACTTGGTGTTAATGATGTGTTTTGTAGCGATTATTGACTCTATGATGTATTAGGTCGAGTCTAGTTTCTAAAGAGTCTGAGTTTGTAATTTTTGTACGTGTAAAAGTTAGTTTTTATTAATTTACAAATCTGATGTGCAAGTCTGTTTCGGGAAGCCTGCTTGTAGGTTGTTTTGTATTTTGTATATCTCACAGACAACAAGACCAATTGAGTTGATTCCACTTCCGGAAGTTAATATTTTGAGTTAGGAATCTAATATAATTGGCCTTGAATTATCTGGATTAGCCATGTAATGGGAATAGTAAATAAATTTTGGTTGCGCATGATAATGACTACTGTGTGTTTACTGTATTGTTTTGATCATTGTGAGAAAACCGTATGTAGTAAAACTTTAATAAAAATATTTTTAGAAACCTAACTCATGTGTGCTTCTGTGATGATTTTTGTTGATTTTATTTACCTGTTAAGGTTTATGAAATAGAGGAATCTTGACGTGTTAAAATCTGTCTCGGTAACTTAGCTGCTGTATTCATTGAGTTAACATGAAAAGTGATTAATTGATCGATGTTTTCTATGTATTTGACGTGTTTTCCCTTGTGGGAGATAATTTATTGGTAACGTACCCTGTAACATTTAATACTATACTTGTTCACACATGTAACTAATTCACCAACTTGTTTGTCAAGTCGCACTTATTTCACAAAGTAACGCGAACACATCTCATGCATAACTTACGTGTGTCGACTCTAGAGACTCACTCGTAGTTTAAACACTTAGAAATCTCATTTTTGTTTTTAGAGTGAGGATTTTTGAGACACACTCTTTTCTCGGATCTTTTTGTTAACTGCACAAACAGTGAGTTTCACGGCCCCTTTTACTCTTTTAACGCTTTTATTAGGGGGAGATAACATACTCCAAAGATTTAGATTTTGTTACTCATTGTATATCACTTGTAATGCTAAGTGGAAACAAACCAACTAAGTCCTTCTGAACATCGAAATGGTTAATATTGGATAATAGCGAGTCACCTTTGAGTAGTACTACTGGTTTTGACAAACCCCACCCGACTCTAAACTCGACTGTAGGTCGAGTGGGTATAATTTTAGCTAACACATTTACCATGCCCTTGGGTGACCTGGTGGCAAGGCAATAGTATAAACTGTCAGCAAAGGTGTCGAACACTTAGTAATACATGCTTGATAGGTTAGCTACCTATTGATATATAATTGACTTAACACTATCTGGTAACGCTAAAACTCAACACTTAATTTGACTTATTCCTGTGAACTCACCAATCCTGTGTTGACACTTTTAGTATGTTTATCTCAGGTAGCCGAGGCGGGCAAGCGGTATAGGACATGCATTCATTGATAACCGTGTTTTAAGTCGTCCTGTGTGGCGCAACTATTTGCTTTACAATTTTACGCTTCCGCACTTTTACTTAAGAATTGTTTGTCTTGATGGTTTTTGAAAACTTTAAATATGGTGTTTGATATAACTAATGATTCCGATCCTGTAAGTTCACACCCTCTGACGGTAAAATTCCTTTAGTGGATTTTGAGGGTGTGAAAGAAATCAATCGGGACTCCTAAGAGAGCCCAATTGAAGTTGAAGCTGATGATTAGAACCATCGGTGGAGACGGTGGGAGCCGGTGCGATGGTGGAGACGGGAGTCGGGTGCAACGGTGGAGACTGTGGGAGTCGGTGCGATGGTCTTGGAGGTGGCTACGTGGAGGTGGATACGGTTTTGGGTCTTGGATGAAGACGGTGGTATGTATATATATATATATATTGAGTATAGAGGAATGAAGTTGAGAGGGGTAAGTAAAAGAAGGAAGGAGCGGAGGAAGTAGTGGTGGAGAAAGGGGGAAGGAGTACGGAGGAAGAAGATAATACCCGGTGGTCGGACTGCCATTTTTCCAGGCAAGCTAGTTTTTCCAAGCGTTAAAAAAAATAACAAACAGAATGGCACAGACTGACCCGCCAATTTTTTATTTGTAAAAGTTCCAAAACACCCTCCATTTCAACGACCATTAACGAAATTATGTAACAGAATGGCACAGACTGCCCCGCCAAAATATCACAGACGTGCAAAATGCGCAATTTCGTTTTCAGTGGTTATTCCATCCAGTGACGATATATTCCGGGGGGGGGGGGGGCAAATTGCAGATTTCTCTAAAAAATATTATATCAAGTCATTTATTTTTGTATTATATTTAGTTTAGCAACAACTTGAGTTCATACTTTATTAGCGGGCTAATTCGATAACAATGATATCAAAAACCTTCGTCAATACCCATGGGCTTGTCTTTCGGTTCTCTTGCCTCCAAACCTTGCCCCAAAACGACAAAATGGTAAAGCATAGCACATGATTAGACGCTAAACGGGCACCGGCGGACATAGGAAAAAAATTCACAGGTTAGTAGAGGGTCGGTGTCAAAATTTTATATTGGTCGATCAGGATTTTAACATATATACCTTTAAAACGATTTCGCATGGATCGACGACACCTACACCATATATAAGTGTAGGTCAGCCAATGCAAACGAGTCAAATCCTAATATAGCCCCGTAGAGTATGTTAGGCTCCAAGAACAAGAACTTTTTGGGACAAGTTTCTGATTAGCTTATTTCTCAAACAGAGATTAGTTTATAGGAAAACATAAGGCTGTGTGTTGTGGCCCCGTTATTAAGCCCGCGAGTGGCCGCAGCGAGCCAGATCAATCGCACACACCTGATGTGCTAATAACAGTCAATTAAATATTAACTAAATTAAACAAGTAATAAAAACTAGACTTAAGACTCAACTACACAAAACACCCGCAAGTGAAACGATCAATTGTACTAAAGCTAAGTAAGTCCAGAATATCGAACCCACATGACTCTATAAATTATGTTAATTAACCTAATTAAACTCAATTGCAAAGTACATCTATTTATTAAATAAGATTAACGGGGGTTTTTATTAAACTAATATTTAACTAAGAAAGTAAATAAACAAGTAAACTAGAAAACAAGCAATCAAACACAAGATCGAAACCAATAAGAGAAGGAATCTACCTAGGTAAGAATCCCATGCATCAACAATTATCAAGAAATGTACAAAGAACATGATTAGGAAACTGATTTCTAAATATATTCCACTAACAAACCCTAAAGGACCCTCGATCTCATCAAGTAAAATCCTAGAGAATAACTATTAGATTATTAAGCAATCAGTTGGATTGATTTCTTCACAGACATCAATTAGGGTTAATTAATGGTATCATAGACAAGCAATCTCACGAAACACTAAACCCTAGATAACTTGATAAACTAAACACGACATCATGAACAAGGATCAACACAATAACCAAGCAAGAATACTATCACTAATCTAACCTAGAATGCGATTGACCAAGATACATTAACAAGTCCTCACCTCACAGCTATTGGAATTCAGCAGAACATTCAAAATCCTAAATCAACTATCAACAAACTTCTATGATCTAATAGGCCTATTCAATCACAATAATTAAAACACCAAGTAATGATTAAACATAAACCCTAAATCTAAAGAACAAAATCAAGAGATAAAAGATCTATGTGAAGAAATAGTTAATAATCAACCAAGATAATAAACACTCATATGCATCATGAAAGCAAAATCAAGTCTTTTACTATTAATATAACGAAACCATAATCAAAACAGTCGTCTAAAGTAAGAATCAAGCGTCAAACATGTTCATCAAACCTAGGTAGACATGAAGTCTAGCCTAGCATAATCATAATCGAAGACAAATAACTAGAACAAAGAACAAAGAGTAGAATTATGAAAGATAATGAACAAGAATAATGAAAAAGAACGAGAGAACCCGTCTTAATCGACCCTTGAGCACCCGTATGAAAGCTCGATGATCTTCTCTCTTCCTAGTCTCTAAAGCACCTTCAAAACCCTCCGTTTCTTCTCAAAATCGGCTGCCACTCTTGATATCTTCGGCTAGGTTTGCAATAACATCTTTATATAATTCGAGTTGGGCTTGTTTGAGAAATTTTCTGGACTCAGTGGGCTGAAGGCGCCGCGCGGCCACATGAAGCCTCACCTCCAAGCGGCGCGGCGTGCCTAAAGTGGGGGCCACGAGTTTTTCTTTGATATCCTTACTAGATCTTGTGAAATCTTTTCCTTGAACTCCAAGTAACGATAGGAACTTCTAGACCTTCTATCCCTTGATCACCAAGCTATAAATCTATTAATAGTACATAACAAAACACTAGTGATCAAATGATACGAATAACGAGCACAAACGGACTTAAAGCCTCAATATATGACAAGAACCGAACTCGGGTTTACAGACATGACTCAAATGACATCAAGACATAATAAAAATGACTTAACTAAGACCTTAGACCCTAAATGAATAAAAGTAACTTAAACACGACAAAAACCGAACTCTCGACCTTAAATAAACATAACTTTACAAGGGATTCGAGATTATAATTAGATGTATATCAACACCGCAACGGGCTGCAGCTAGCCACAGCGCGAACAGAGTTCCACGACATGGCATGAGCGTGGTCGCAGTGGGTGTAGTTGTTGCTTAGTTTTTTTTTCCTATTTTGTTGTTTTAATCCCTTCAAACAAAGGTGGCAGGTGGGATATTTTGATAGTGGCAAGAGGTGGTCAGATTGGTGAAGTGGTGGCGGGAGGTGGTCAGTCGGAGTTGCGGTGAGAGGGGTTGGGAGTGAAGATGGATGAAGAGAGAGAAAGAAAGAGATTATATATATATATATATATATATGTATATATTTATATAAATTTAAATATATGTTTATGTTTATTTATATTCTTTTAAGTTTAATTATTAAAATGTTTTTTTTAATAAAATGGGTAAAATGACAAATTTATAAAACTAGTATATAATTTTTATATTTTTTATAAAAAATTATCTACTAATATATATTTTTGTTTCAAATTTAATGAAAATCAGATAATTCACTGAAGCCACCACTCGCCTGGACCATAACAAACTCAGGTGGCTTCAGAAGTGGCTTCAACGAGTGTACAGTCAGCATTCAGTCAACACTGTATGACACAATATTATATGATGAATTCAGAGCTAAACTTCAGCGACAACACACAACCTAAGCAATAAGGAAACCAAGAAAACAATAAGGAAACTAATTAAAACGTATAATTTGATAATTACATGGCTTCCAAGAAAAGGCTCATATTCCATAATCAAGAAATCAGGTAGGGATCTTATTAGGATACTATCAATTCCTCGCTCCCTCGAAAATTTCTTGCGTAAAGAATGGTATGCATTTTCAATGGTGGTCAACATTCTTGGCGTACAATGACAGTTTCTATGTAGTGCCATGGTGACCTCCATTCAATGCGTCTGATTCCTGGGAAAAAGAAATCGTGCATCCACCACTGTGTAAGGCCCCGGTCCCGGTGCCCTACTTTAGCGTTGGATTTTCTCATAAACACATTTTTAAATATCTAACTGAAATTAAACTTCCGCAGAAACATTAAACTCCAATCATATATTACTTAATCATCCAAATCTTTTCATAACAATCAAATGGATTAATGTACCTACCTCAAGATGAGTGGGAGCAATTAAAAACAAACTGGTCCTTATAGAGATGACATTCTTCTGATAAGTTTATGTTACATAAGTCAAAGCATTGTTCACACATACTTTGATAATATAGATCTTAGAGATATTCCTTACACATGTAACAAACAATATTGCTCTACTTTAGCGGATAATAGGATCACATAGATTATTTCATTATGCTTCATTAAGTAGAAGCCTTATATAAGTTCAAGTCTATACTCGTTTAGATACTACTCAAAATTGCAACACATTAGATATGTCTAGATTAATGTGACGCATCTAAAAGATTACTAAGATATCTTTAAAATAAACGAAAGACTATAATTTTAAAGAAGAAGTGAGAATTCGAACCGTTAGATTACTCTAAACTTTGTCATATTCAGATATAAGAAAATGTAATTTTCGGGATATATTCTTATGTTAGCAGATAAATCTATCTCATGGAGAAGTCATAATGAACTGATAACAACAATCTAAGTTATAATGACATAATGTGTTGATTAATCACAACACAATTAGCAATAAATGTTGTTGAAAATTTATCAGTGGACTCATAAGTTTATTAACTCCATAAGTGTCATTTTCGTCATTGTGGTTTGGCAAATAATGCGAATTTAGTCCAAAAAGTTTATTTTTTGCATATGGATCCTCCACGTTTCACAGTTATTGCCAACTACATCCAAATTACTAACCCCGTTAAATTTAATCGTTAAGTCAGGGGTAGACATGTCTTTTCACCCTTTCTCTATTATAATACTTATTTTAGTGAACTGCGGTTTTCGTCCCTCTAGTTTGTCCAAATCTGCAGTTTTAGTCCAATAGTTTCAAATTTGCAGTTTTCTTCCCTATGGTTTCATTTCACTTGCAATTAAACCCGAATTCCCTAATATCGTTAAGTCTGGTCGTTAAACCCATCAGTGTGCCATTCACGTGAGGGGAAGTTTTGTTCCTTGGTTTTTTCCTTTTTCCCCAAATACACCCCAGCCCCTCACGTGAGGGAGCTTGCGAATTTGGACTGAAGTTTATTTAGGGAGAGAAATGACAAAACTGGTCGTCGCGTGAGGGGCACGCAAATGGATTAGCGACCAAAATTAATGAGGTTAATAAATTCGGGTTTGATTGCAAGTGAAATGAAACTACAAGTACGAAAATTGCAAATTTGAAACTATTTAACTAAAACCGCAGATTTGGGCAAAACACAGGGACGAAAACCGCAGTTCATTAAAATAAGTATTATAATAAAGAAATAGTGAAAAGACATGTCTACCCCTAACTTAACAATTAAATTTAACGGAGTTAGTGATTTGGATATAATTGGCAAGAACTGGGAAACGTGGAGGGTCCATATGCAAAAAATAAACCTTTTGGACTAAATTCGCATTATTTGCCAAACCACAAGGACGAAAATGGCACTTTACTCTAAATTATATATTGAAGACTTACTGTGATAAAGTCAGCTACCATGTTTTCTCAAACAGTAACAGTTCGAGAGATGTTGCATTAAATTTCGATATGAAACTAATTATTCATTTATGAACGAACCGAGGAATCTAAATTTTCGTATCGAATACATTCATGATATGCTTAAGGATCCTATAACTAAAGGTCTACGCATAAGCATTATAAAATCGCTTATAATCATGAGGGGTTTATTGATGACCATGTACAACTGTGTATCGTACTATGAATGATTAACTATTAATATTTCCTCACTAGTTTTGATTTTGTACGTCTCTTAATATGTTCTACATGCATAATGACATATAGACGAATTAAATATACAAATCAAACGTAAGGAAGGGCTTACTTGAAAATTTTGAACATAACTACTTAGGTTTTAAATAAGGACTGCAGTATGATTAATGAGGGTCTTGAGATGATGTTCAATTCAATGACTGTATTTCTCTGTTCCAGTTTTAGTTTAAAGCTAAAATGAGTGTTAAATCCTGATCAGGCTTATCTAATACTCATAACAAATAATTACTCGGCCAAGTGGGAGAATGTAAGAATAATATATATAATAATATATATATACTTATATATGTCCATTATAATCACTTATATAATAGTAGATCAAAATATTAATAATACCTTATTATATATTAGTTTGGTAATTGTTGGTGGCCATATTACCCTTACTAGCTAATAAAGGGTTTTATCTTGGGTGTATATAAAGAGAGAGAAATATTAACATCATAACCAAATCACACACACATAACAATTTTGTTTGCCTCCTCTCTCCTAAAAACCGGGTTCCTCTTAAGAACCCTAACACCATCCTTAATTGTACATCCTATAGGGGAACTCAATCAAGCTGACAACCATGTCGTCTACATCCTTCTCTGTTGCGGTTACTACTCTCTCTGTTGCAACAGGTTCATAGGTTTAATATTTATCATGTTTTTATTACTTACATGAAGAACTGATCAACACTTTTTATTTAAATCTAGTTACTACAATTCGATTATTGTAATCTTATACGATGTTATATGCTTCAACATGTTATATCAAAAGAATGATGTTTTTATAAATGTCACATGGGAAGTCTCACTCTATTTTGAAAAAGAATGATGTTTTTATAAATGTCACATGGGAAGTCTCACTCTATTTTGAAAATACAGGAAGCAGTAGTTTGACATTATATTTTTGTAAAAAATGAACTTTCAGTTTCGGTTTTGCTTGTAATTAAAACAAAACCATTCTTATAGTTTTCATTTCCAAATGCTAAAACTGTAACAAACCGAAACCAAAATCAAACAAACCAACACCAAATGGTTTTAAACACTCAAAAAGCGAAGTTTCGGTTTTGGTTGGGTTTTATGAGAATGTATTGTACGTTGCCTGATTAACTAGAACTTACTCAGCGTAGCTGGCTTTTAGTATGCACGCAGGTATTTATGTTTAATGAGTTAGCATGAGGATGACACATGGCGATTGAACGGCTGGCATTCGAAGACGGAATAAATGATGTTTTAAAATATGATGTTTATGTTATGTTTAAAAGGCAAGTTTGAATGTTTTTTGTAACGAAAGATTAAGATAAAGTTTCCACGAAAGTTTTTAATTAACTCTGATTAAAGAACTGTGTTTAGGAGTAAATCCGACATGAAATGTAGGGCACTGGGATCAGGGCCTTAAAATTTAAAATATAAATATTTTGATTATATTGACATAAATACTTATAAATGTTTAATCCACGACGTGTCACTTATTAGATAAAAGCTCAATGATTGAATGGATATATGCGAAGATAGATATGTTTGTTTTCAAAAAATTTGGATAAAAAATGTTTATTTTAATAAATTTATCTATATATAATTGATGGCACGTCAATCTGAAATACCCTTTACTTTCCAAAAAAAATCTAACTATCGATATAATTGTCTACCATAAAATCCTACGTGTCACTCTCACGTCGCTCCCCACCCCTTCTAGAGTCATTAGATTGCTTGATTTCTAAGACATGGCACATAAGGTTCAGGGGCACAAACTTTTTATACATATTACATATGTTTTTTGGTGTTAAAAATAAGGTTATTTGTAATAGTTTATGAGATATGTACATGTTCAGAATGGTTTTTGTTTATAATAAACTGGTCGATAAAAGTTTTATCCATGTACGGTAGTGAATAAAAATTTTTCGTTAAGACATACAGGCCTTTTTATTTTTGTTCGGCCGAGGTATATAAATTCTCGGAGACGGCCATGGTCAAAATGCTAAACTTATGATGCAATATTGACAATAATGATAAATAAAGGTTGCAAAGTTAATACGTTTAGTTATAAGAATTATTATGGTACTTTGGCAAACTCTTTATATATATATATATATATATATATATATATATATATATATATATATATATATCAGTGTGGCATGCCAATAGTAGTTCTCGGGACTTTTGTAAATGCTTCAGCTGTTATGTTGTCACACTCCATTACTACACCTTTTAAGGTGAGGTGTAGTACCTTTTTTAGAAACTAATAATATGTTTGATGTGTTGTAAAACACACATATTTTTCGTACTTTTTTTGTTATCTTTTAATGGCTTAAGTATATAATAAATAATGATTTTAACTCATTTTAACGTGATCTTACAAAGTTTATTATTTTGTGTAGGTTAAGAGTTTTAAAAGAGAAAAGGTTCGAGTTTTGGAAGACATAAGAGGCTTTATGATCAACTTAACAAGACCAAAGCTCAAGGCTCGACCCAAGCCCACAAGAAGAAATCCTTTCATGTATTATATATAATATTTTATAAGCTAAAAAAACCCTAATACACCATATAGGCTGCTCGGAAAAAATCAGTTTTGTGGAGTTTTGTATTATGGTCGGCTAGATTTTGGGTTTTTAGGAAAAATTAATTATTGTATGGCTAGGAATTGTTCACACATCAAGCACCTCACAAATATAATCAAGAAAAGAGGAATAAATAAAGTCTTAAAAAACCTTTGATTGTTCCGATCGGACAGTCTCACCAAAGTAAAAAAAAAAAGGTGGTTTTTCAAGTTTCTTGTGGCCAAGGGAAACAGAAGAGCAGCAAAGGGAAATCGTAGGACAGCAGCTCGGGGTTGTTTCTCATCATAAATCTCAGCCATAATCCATAGTATAACACTCATACACTTTGTTTTCTTGTTCAAGATTCATACTCTTTTGATTTTGCTCTTTAAAGTTATTTGTTTTACAATTGAGTTGAAGATTGAATTGTGTGTGTTCATAGTTGATTGTTGGATGATTTTGATTATGTTATTGGTGATTAATGTGATGTTTAAATTGAGTATTTGCTGCTGTCCAAAAATCATGTTAGGCAAAATTTGTTAGTTCTACCTAGGTTTGATGAATATTGTTAGGTTTTAGTGAGTTTTATGGATTGTTTGATCATCATGACTTGATTTGTTAATGAAAAGTTTGGTTTAACATTGAATTAGGTTGTGTTTATTGGCTGTGTTTAGAGATTGTTTGCGGGGTGATCAACCATAGGGTTTAGTGGGTGTGTTAATTGGTTGAATTCAGCGGGTGAACACCTTCTTAGAGACCGAGAGGTGATAGGAAGTAGGGTCGTCTCATAGCTTTTATTTGTTAGGATTAGGATCGCGCGAGAGCGGGTTCGGTTCTTGTCGGGTTTGGGTTTGTGAGCGATTAGTTGATCTTGTTTAAGTTAAACTAAATTGTTCCTCTATCCTTGGTTGCGTAGTATTCGTCTCCATCAGGGTAGTGTGTCGGTGAGTCCGAGAGGAGAGTCGTCATTAGGACACTTTAGCAATTCGTTACCCGGTTTGTTCTTAAAATCAACTAAGTGTAAGTTAGGGTTTGTTAGTGAGACCGAGAGGTGATCTAGCTTTCTTGAGTGAACCTTAGTTGTGTCATCCTTAGGAACCGGTGTCGTGAGATTCTTCAATCCATTAGCTTATTATACCTTCAATATGATTCTTACCTAGGTAGACGTTTTCTCTAATTGCAGTTAAGTTTCTAAATTTCGTTAAGTGTTTCATTAAGTTAAGTTAAGTTTAGTTAATTAATTTAGTTAAAGTACGTTAGTTTCAGTAGTTAATTATTAAAAATCATTTAAATATTCTTAGGTGAGTCTTGGTTAGGGTTAAGTATTAAAAATGTTTTCACGTGTCCTTGTTTTCGATACTCGGACTTCCTTAGTTCTATACTATTAGTGATCGCTACACTTACCGGTTTTGTGTGGTTTCTTTAGGAGTCTTGTTTTATAAATTAAAGTTTAGTTGTGAGTAACTTAGAAAGGGCATCATTAGACACACATCAATGTTTCATTGTAGGTGCGAGCATGGTTTAATTATGTTCTGTTTTGTACCATAACCGTCACCGATACAATTGGTTAAAGCATTTCAAAAACCATAAGTTTTGGTTAGTTCAGTTTTAGTTAATGAGTATTACACATCGTAGTTGGTTCACGGTTAATAACTGAATATTTGATTTTCAACTACCCTTTCCAGTCAGATTTCTTAATGGTCGGGCACCTATGGATCCCACCGTCAGGTAAATGATGTGTCATTTGGCTTTTTTGACAGGCGTTGTTGTTTTGTTGATGTCGTGAATCCATGAATTTTGCATATTCTTGGTAAAATGAATATGCTGCTTCATGAATTGACTTAAATTTTTATAATTAAAATGTAATATCTTTTATATAAATTTATATTTTTTGTTTCAAAGTGTAACTTTGAAGTATTAATATGTGAAAGAATAAAAAATAAATATAAAAATTCAGGTCAAACGGTCCGTTTTCGAGTCAACCTACGAATATGAGTGTTGTATTTGAGCTTGCTTAACACAATATTTAGGTTCGGATTGTGCTCAACTTCATGTTTGTCTCTAATTTTCGAGTTCGAGTAGAATTGTTCATGCACTATGTAACCTCTGTGTAGATGGTAGATCAACTATACATATTGTTTCTGTTGTTAAAACCCACAATTTTCTATTTAGCCACAAAGTCAAAAAGAGCGTCTTGGTCAAACCTTACCATGTGGTAAACATCTTTTTTGCAAAGTGAAAAAGATTTTATGGCATGTTGTAGTCAAGAGTTCGAAGACAGCATATATGAGTGTAGAGTTAGAAACAAATCTGAATAGCAACGATAACTTTATAAATGTACTCACACCACATTAGTTACTAAGAATCAACTTTTTGAATTGCAACAACATTTATTAAGATAATATATATGTTTGGTTTGCTTCATTATGTTTTTCAGGTTGAGCTGCTTTGTCAACATGTCATGATAATAGGGCAAAACTTTTTAATATCATCATCATGGGAGATTTAAGATAATTTTAATGCTTAAGAGGTACCCGACTCTTTATCCAAATGCGAGGTTTTGAGTGGCTTGATTTATGTTATTTAGGTTCATCAATTATATACGATGCACCAGCATTGTAGCGACTTCAATAACTACCATTAATGTTATTGTCCCGAAGGCTGAACCGTCACTGGACTACATACAACTTGTGGTTGAAACTCCCAACATGAAAGGAAGCAACATGAGCTGGAAAATGCCCGACAGAAGATGCGGGTTAATGCTCACTAAGTGTGATTATTCTACTAAGAATTTTAATGCTTTTTCTATAATACATTTTTTTGCAGGTTTTGAATTTATCTAATTGGATACTAATGCATGCCTACAACAAATGAAGTTCTTCCATTGAATCTCAATGAATAGCTTTAATTTCTTCTGTGAAAAATTAGAACTTAGTTAATTACTTTGGTTTTAGTTAGGTATTGAGGTTTTCATAGGAATGTATGTTATCTTTTTATTTTTTAAGTTATGTAGATGATGTAACATTACAGCTAACAATTTTAATCTTTAATGTAACACCCTATTAGTGTCATTTTATGTTCATTATTTAAAGAATTTAGCTTATTGTGAAAAACGTTTTAATTATGACATTGGTTTTAGAAGCTTTTGTGTTTAAGCAGAAAAGTGTAGAGGCTGATCAAAATCGTTATCTATCAACAAATTAAGAAAACATGATTTTAGTGGGGAGAAGAAGCCCACGTTAGAGGATATGATGGCACAGCCGCCGCATATGCTGCCGCAGCTTATGACTCGAGAGGACTCCCGTCACAAAGAGACTCGGGAGAAATTTCGGGATCACGAGTCATTCATGAGAAATCAGGGAGCGTGAATTCAAAATCTTGAGCGTCAAATGGGGGAAATAGCAAGTCGTCTGAATGATAGGTCGCCAGGTACACTTCCAAGTAACACTGAACAAAATCCGAAGGCGTTCGCGAAGGCTGTGAGGACGAGGAGCGATGCAGGGGCACGTAGCGAGCCCGTGAGTCAGGAGGAGCCTGCAGTGGATGTAGAGGAGCAGGTGGACGAGGAAATTCAGTTGGAGTCTCCACCGGCCAAGGTTCATCAGAGGCGCAGCCCAGGAATTACAGCACAGGCTGAGAATCAACCATTACCCAGCACACCAGGGAGAGTCTACAAACCTAGACTTCCGTATCCCGGGAGAGTTTGTAGGGATAGAGACGAGGAGCAGAACTCCAAATTTCTTGATCTTTGAAGCAGCTTCATCTTAATATTCCATTCCTTGAGGCACTCACGCAAATGCCCAAATATGCAAAGTTCCTTAAGAATATTCTTTCGAATAAAGAGAAGTTAGCTGAAGTCTCTCCTATCCCTCTAAGTCCTGGTTGCTTTGCAGTCTTGTAGAGAAAGTTACCAGAAAAGATGTCCAATCCTGGGAGTTTCACGATTCCCTGCATCTTGAGTAATAATACGGTTGTTCATGCGCTGGCAGATCTTGGTGCCAGTATTAATCTCATGCCGTATTTCTTGTATCTCAAGTTGGGTTTAGGCGAACCGAGGCCTATCCGTATGAGTATCCAGCTTGCTGATCGTTCTGTGAAATTCCCCCGAGGTGTGGTCGAGAACATGCTAGTTTGTGTCGACAAGTTCATCTTCCCGGTGGACTTTGTCATCTTGGACATGAACGTTGATGATAGTGTCCCACTTATCTTAGGCCGACCATTCCTTGCCGCTGCACAGGCGTTGATCGACGTCTGTGAGGGTAAGTTGATTTTGAGGGTTGGGGATGAGAACGTCACCTTTGACGTTCGACAGTCACTGAAACACCACAAGTCTGCTGATGACTCCTTATACTTCATCGATACCATCATGGAACATGTTGGGGAGTTTTTCAACGAAATCTGTGGAGGATCTGCCTCCGAAACCCAGATTCTCGATAAGGAGATTCCGGAGATTGAAATGGTTGCCATGACCAATCAATCCTTAGATGACGACACCGAGTCGCATATCCCTGAATCTGGCGTGTCTGATGAGATTGTACGAGACGATCCTATGGACCGACCTTTGGTCGAGAGTCCTCCTTCCTTAGAGCTTAAGGATTTTCCTGCCCATCTTGAGTATGCGTTTTTAGATGAAGAGAGGAAGCTACCGGTTATTATTGCATCTGCTTTGACGGAGGTCGAGAAGGAGAAGTTGTTGAGGGTGCTATGAGAGCACAAAGAAGCGATTGCATGGAAGATTATCGACATTAAGGGTATCAACCCTTCGTTTTGCCCTCATAAAATCCTCATGGAGGAAAATTTCAAAACTGTCGTTCAGCCGCAACGGCGGCTTAATCCTTAAACGCATGAGGTCGTGAAGAAGGAGATCATTAAACTCCTTGATGCGGGATCATTTTCCCCATTTCTGATAGTTCTTGGGTGAGTCCAGTCCAAGTGGTTCCTAAAAAGGGTGGCATGACTGTCGTCACCAATGAGAGGAACGAGCTTATTCCCACTAGGACTGTGACGGGATGGCGAGTCTGCATCAACTATCGCAGACTAAATGATGCCACCAGGAAAGACCACTTTCCTTTACCCTTCATTGATCAAATGTTGGAGCGTTTAGCAGGTCAGCATTACTACTGCTTCTTAGATGGTTTATCCGGGTACTTTCAGGTTCCGATAGCTCCCGATGACCAGGAGAAAACCACTTTCACTTGCCCTTACTAAACTTTTGCCTATAAACGTATGCCGTTCGGACTGTGTAACGCTTCAGCCACATTCCAGAGGTGTATGGTGTCCATTTTCCATGATATGATCGAGGAATCCATGGAGGTTTTCATGGACGATTTTTTCATATTTGGGAGTTCCTTCGATCATTGTTTGTCTAATCTTGAGATGATGATGTCTCGATGCGTTGACACCAACCTAGTTCTTAACTGGGAGAAGTGTCACTTCATGGTTCGCGAGGGCATTGTTCTGGGGCATCGGATTTCGAGTTTGGGGATAGAGGTTGACCGAGCGAAGGTCGAGACCATTTCTAACCTTCCCCGCCCACTTCTGTGAGATCCATTCGTAGTTTTCTAGGTCATGTCAGGTTCTACCGCCGGTTCATCAAAGATTTTTCTAAGATCGCGAGACCCATGACCAAACTTCTGGAGAAGGATGCTCCATTCGTTTTTTCTAAGTAGTGTATCAAGGCATTTGATCTTTTAAAAGACAAATTCATTAACGTCCCGATCATGGTTGCTCCCGACTGGTTGTTACCATTCGAATTGATGTGTGACGCGAGCGACTGTGCAGTCGGAGCGGTTCTTGGATAGCGGAAGGATAAACACTTCCATCCGATCTACTACGCTAGCCAGACCTTAAATGGCGCACATGAGAGCTATACCACCACCGAGAAAGAGCTTTTTAATTGTGGTGTTTGCATTCGACAAATTTAAGTCCTATCTAGTTCTGTCCAAGACGATTGTTTACACAGATCATGCTGCTATTCGATATCTCTTCAGTAAGCAGGATGCTAAGCCTCGTCTTATCCGATGGATCCTGTTGCTTCAAGAATTTGATATTGAGATCCGTGATAAAAAGGGGGCCAAGAATGTGGCGGCTGATCATCTTTCGCGTCTAGAGGGAGCAGAGTTAGGAGATTCGAGGGTCTGCTAAACAGGTTCCTCCACGAAATGTAACTTTTTATCAATTTCTAATTCCTCTAAAGGAACTATGAGAGTTTCGTCTGCTAAACACTTCTTAAGATTCGACACATGGAAAACGTTATGTACTCCACTGAGTTGTTCTGGTAATTCCAATTTGTATGCCACAGGGCCAATTCGTTTAATAATCTCGAATGGTCCTACACAGCGCGGGTTTAGTTTTCCACGTTTCCCAAAACGTATAACACCTTTCCAAGGTGACACTTTCAAAAGCACTTTGTCTCCAACTTCAAATTCTAGAGGTTTCCTACGTTTATCAGCGTAGCTCTTTTGACGATCTTTGGCTACTGCCATACGATTCCTGATTTGCACAATGCGTTCATTCGTTTCGTGGACTATCTCGGGTCCAGTTAGCTGGCTTTCACCGACTCCTGCCCAGCAGAGCGGTGATCGACACTTTTGCCCATACAGAGCTTCGAAAGGTGCCGCTTTTATAGTCGTGTGATAACTATTATTAATGGAGAACTCAACTAAAGGTAAGTGAGTTTCCCAATTCTTACCGAAATCGATGACGCAAGCTCTAAGCATATCTTCCAATGTTTGTTTCGTTCGTTCACTCTGACCATCAGTCTGCGGATGGTAAGCTGTAATCATATCTAGGCGTGTTCCCAACGCCTTTTGTAATGACTGCCAAAAATTTGAAGTAAATCTAGCATTTCGGTCGGATATAATCGAAATTGCTACTCCATGACGAGCGACAATTTCCTTAATATAAATCCTAGCTAATCTATCCATCTTATCGTTCTCGCGAATAGTTAGAAATGTGCTGATTTTGTCAGACGATCCACTATTACCCAAATAGTATCGTATCCATTAGGAGTCTTAGGTAATTTGGTTACGAAATCCATGGATATTTGTTCCCATTTACCCATTGGGATCAATGGTTACTGGAGCAAACCAGATGGTTTCCTATACTCAACCTTTACCTTAGCACATGTCAAGCACTTGGCTACATAGTTAGCAATTTCTTCTTTCATACCAGGCCACCAGTATAGTTCTCGCAAGTCCTGGTACATCTTATCTGAACCTGGGTGCACAGAATACCGAGATTTGTGTGCCTCGTCCATGACCAATTCACGCAAATTCCCATAACGAGGTACCCAAATCCGGCCGTTGTAATACCCAATTCCATCGGATTCAACTTCGGATTTCCCATTGATTCCACGCAAGGCTTCGAAATCAAAATTTTTTGCTTTTAAGGCTTCAAGCTGAGCCTCTCGAATTCTTTCCGGCAATCCTGCATGTATAGTCAACTGTAATGCTCGAACTCTTCGAGGTTTTAGGTTTTCCTTACGACTAAAGGCGTCATCTACCACATTTGCTTTTCCCGGATGATACTTGATAGCACACTCATAGTCGTTGAGAAGTTCGACCCATCTCTTTTGCCTCATATTGAGCTCTTTCTGCTCAAATATATGCTGAAGACTCTTATGGTCAGTGTAGATGGTACACTTTGTTCCATAAATATAATGTCTCCAAATCTTTAGTGCGAAGACAACAGATCCTAATTCCAAGTCGTGAGTCGTATAATTTCGCTCGTGGACTTTCAATTGTCTAAAAGCATACGCTATAACATTCTCGCGTTGCATAAGTACACATCCAAGACCTTGGATAGAAGCGTCACAATAAACAACAAAATCATCGACTCCATCTGGCAACGATAGAATCGGTGCGCTACAAAGTTTCTGCTTAAGCGTTTGAAATGCTGCTTCCTGCTCCTCTCCCCAATTGTACATGATGCCTTTTTGTGTTAGAGCAGTGAGTGGTTGTGCGATCTTCGAAAATCCTTCAATGAACCTCCGATAATAACCAGCCAAACCAAGAAATTGGCGAATCTCGTTCGGTGTCCTTGGGGTCGGCCAATCCTTAATGGACTCAACCTTAGCAGGGTCAACATGAATCCCTTTCGTGTTAACCACATGACCTAAGAATTGAACCTCTCGGATCCAAAATTCACATTTTGAAAACTTTGCGAAGAGTTGCTCTTTCCTCAAAAGTTCCAAAATCAACCGTAAGTGCCGTTCATGGTCCTCCTTAGTCCGTGAGTATATCAAGATATCATCAATAAACACAATGACAAACTTATCTAGATACGGTTTACAAACGTGATTCATGAGATCCATGAATACTGCGGGTGCGTTCGTTAATCCAAATGGCATAACCGCAAACTCATAGTGACCATAACGAGTGCAAAATGCCGTCTTTGTTATGTCCTCCTCCCGAACTCTGAGTTAATGATAACCCGATCTAAGATCGAATTTTGAATAATAACCAGATCCTTGCAACTGGTCAAATAAATCATTAATACGTGGTAAAGGGTATCGGTTCTTGATCGTAACCTTGTTAAGTTCTCTGTAGTCGATACACATCTGGAAAGTTCCATCCTTCTTCTTTACGAACAACACATGAGCTCCCCATGGTGATAAACTCGGACGAATAAAACCCTTGTCTAACAAGTCCTTCAATTTTTTCGACAATTCCTCCAACTCATTAGGAGCGAGTCAATAAGGTGCGCGAGCAATAGGAGTTGCTCCTGGGGTTAATTCGATCTGAAATTCGACCTGTCGGTGGGGCAGAAGACCAAGTAGATCTTCAGGAAATATCTCAGGAAAATCCCTGACGATAGGGATATCCTCGATTCGTTTCTCTTCCGTCCTCGTGTCGGACACCATCGCCAACACTGCTAAGTTTCCTTTACGTAACAACTTTTGAGCCCTCATCATCGAGATAACACCCATGGCGGTACCACTCTCTTCTCCATGAACATTTATGACTTCTCCATTAGCGACTGGAATACGAACTACCTTCTCGTGACAACATACTGCGGCTTGATGTGCAGACAACCAATCCATACCAATGACCACATCAAAACTACCGAGTTCAATTGGTATAAGGTCAATGTCGAACGTATGAGTAGACAATACTAATTTGCATTTCTTAAGAATCTGGGATACCTCAACAATTTTCCCGTTGGCGAGTTCAATTAAATAGTTCGACTCTAAATTTGTCGGATTGTGTTCTATTAGTTTGCAAAACTTGGAAGAAATAAAACTTCCTGCGCCGGTGTCAAATAAGGTTAGGGCAGAACGCCCATTCAACATAAATTTACCATTAACAGTAGAAGAATCGGATAGAGCCTGACCTGATCCGATCACGAATGCTCTTCCTCTTCCTTCTCCACCGGAGTTACCATTTCCACCATTGTTGTCCTTAGCATTGTTGTTGTTCCCTCCATTGTTCTTATTCTTGAGCTCCGGACAGTCTGGCCTGAAATGCCCTTCTTGTCCGCACTCGTAACATTTCTTTGATTTCTCGTGAGTTTGTGGTTTCTTATTCTTAAGTTCTCCCCGACAAACTCTCGCCTCATGACCACGCTTTCCACAACGCTGACAAGCTGCTTTTTCACGCTGGCCGACGTGGTGCAGATTGCACTTGTTACACCTAGGATGTCGGCCTGATAACCCCCGTGATTCTGTTTAGGGTTAAAGTGATTGTTGTTCCGGGTAGGTTCGAATCGTTTGTTCCTCCTTCGGTTCCTCCTCAGTGTCCTCCTCCGGTTCCTCTTCAGGGTCCTCCTCAGGATCCTCTTTAGGTCCATGCTGCTCCTCCAACTCTCTAATTCGATCAACTGCTAGACCTAGATGGCCTGTCAGGTGCTGCACTCTACCAACCAGTTCAGCACCATCAGTTCACCTTATGAAAAGCTCGTACCATTCCACGATGGTATTCTCCAAGTTGCCTGTTCCTATCTGTCAGTTCTGTAATCCTGATCTTAGCCATATCTAAATCTCTCCTCAAATAGTATATACCCAATCTGTTATCTTCCATTTGACTACGTTGGCGCTCCGACGAAGCCACCACCGCAGCCATCACTTGCAATTCATGACACGGAAGTACGGGAAGTGTAGGCTCGGTTGTCGGATCATTAGGTAAAGAGGCGTTAGTTACACTCGGCATAGGTGGGACATGCTCCTTCAAGACGAGACTAGAGACATTAGTCGGGTACCAATCCCAAGTCTTCTGTCTCCCGAATAAGTGAGCATGAGATGATTCACCTAAAGGTGTTGCTCCTTCCGGCAATTCGGTATGGTTCCTCTTCATTCCTATTGACAAAGGCGATGTAGGATAGGTTGGGGATAGTGGTTTGTCACTTTCGGTGACGGGTTCCTTTCCGTGAGCACGATCGGGGTTGGATGATGACATACTCCAATATAGACGGGTGCACGAATAAGTACCCAATATGTGTGTGTTGTAACTATCTTAACAAGCACAGTCATAGTTAGGAATGCAACCTAGTTCACTTATCACTAACTAGAATGCAACCTAGTTCACTATAACTAATGGCTCTGACACCAATTTGTCACACCCTCAATTTCCACATGCGGGGTTTTACCGCGAGGCGCGTGACAAACTAGGATCTCAATCATTAGTTACAACAAACAACGTCTAAATATTTTAAATAAACTTTATTATCCCACATTTGGGAAAAACCATTCAGAGTTAATGACTTAATGTTTTAATATGCGGAAGCGTAACATAACGGGAAACATACCTAAGCAAAACCAAATAGTCTAAGGCGCCCAAAATCATGCGCAAGCCATAACAATATTATATAAAAAGGATCCAAATTATGATGCAAGTCTATTGGTGATCATGAATGCAACTCCTATCCTTGCACTATCAACGACCTGAGAAAGACATGCTAAAACGGGTCAACACAACGGTTGGTGAGTTTACAGTTTGAGTTTAAAAACAAGTTTGATAAACAAACCATTAGTAAGTAAACGTTGTAAGTAGTAAAGCATGAATAATGTACGCATTAATAATACCGCTAGTTAATTAGGCTAGCAATCATGTTAAATTAGTGTGTGTTCCATTGTGACCGAGGCTGACTTGTTAGTTTGTTTGCCACCCACGAAGTCTAAGATAAGACTAGTGTGTTTCTAGTAAATGAGACACCTGGCGACTCCCTCAACCGAGAGCCCCGAGGGGGTTCGTCAAACCCAGTAGTACTACCTTTCATTACCGAGCCAATGACAATTGTTAACGGTCCAATGTGCATGGGGGACTTCAGTATAAGTTCACAATGTACACATGAGGTATTAAAAAGTTTACAATTATACAAAACGTTCGTATGTTGCATGCTTTCCCCCCAAAAGGAGTAAGTAAAAATGGGGTAGTGAAACTCACCTCGAATGCGGTTCAAATTGAAAGTCAACTTCCTAAGTCAAGTTGTTCTAGTGTCTAAATCATACAAGCACTAAAAGTATTGGCTAAGTGATTCCTAAAATCCTTATTATCCAAACAATTCCTTTGTTTATTTGAAGTTTGACCAAAGTTTCACTTTCTTTTGACTTTGACCAAAGTTTGACTTTTGTTGACTTTAACCAAAGTTTGACTTTTCGTTTGACTTTTGACCAAAGGGTCCAAGTTGTTGACCGTTGACTAAACAGTCCAAGTCTCGATAACCGAAGACTAAAAATGTTGACCTTTGATCAAAAATGTTGACCAACGGCCCGTTGATGACTTTTGACTAATTCGTTAGACTTAGAATGTTTACATTATGTTCCTAATCACAACTTTAACAACCAACCAAGTAATGTGCACTTAGCCACTTTTCATGCAATACTATGACTAAGTCCAACTCCTATTACTTTCAACATTTCACAAGTAAGACTAGCCACTTAATCAAATAGTTCCAAGTTGACTCACAAAGTCAAAATTCAAATTAGCATAGTTAATAGATTACAATTTACAACTATTTTTACTAATCAATATATTGATCATCTATAACCAAATTTCAATCATCCAAAACTGATTTTTCTCAACAACCAAAACTTGAAACTAAATTACCAAATAATTCACACATATTCCCACAAGTATTAGGTACAGCATATATTTTTCTCATAATTTTATAATTCACCAAAACATGCAGATTATTCACACACTACAACATCTTAATTTTCATCTCTATTTTGACACAGCAGTACACAAATATTTGTCAAAAATTCTCTATTTGTCCAATTGATGCAAGACCAATTGGATTAGATTCTTATTTCAATTTACACATTCCAAAAGTGGAATCATATCCATATCTATTTTCAACATCAAGTTATGCAATTTATAACACAACTCAGAAACTTTACCTCTAAATCAGATTTGCTACCCGATTTTATAAATTAATAAAAAGTATTCAAACAAAGTCCAAAAATTAATATTCTTAACTTTCTGAAAACTAGATTCAAAGTACTTGCTCATAGAATCAAAAATCGACCAGAAACACAAACGTATCATCAATTTATTCACCATACAATCCAAGACACAAATTCTGCCAGCAAGCAGATTCAAACCACAATTCACAAAAGTCATGATCTCTACATCTTTATGACTCTATATCATCAAAGATCATTATTACACAATCAAATTTCATGTCTTTCTATTATACATTTGATTCCATAAGAAAAGTAAAAAAAATAATTATATTTATAAAAGATTCAAACTTCTAGACTAAAACTCATACAAATTCATTTTGACTCATCAAACTTTGATCATCCCCTTTTATGATCCAAATCATTTGGATACAAGGTTCATATGTATACAATAAAACACAAATACCTACCCTCTTGATTGATCCAAATGTTTACTCCCCTTTCTTCCCAATAATCACCAAACCTTTTGTGTATGAAAATGAGATTGAAAGAGAGTGTTTGGAAAACAAAGTGAGAGTGTGGGTGTGTGTGTGTGGTTCACGGCCAAGGAAGAGAGAAAAGGGAAAGAGAAAGGCTTTGGAAATCCAATGGTTCATAACCTCTCTTGTATTAATAAACCTTTTTTTGAATTTAATGAAATAATACTTTAGGTTAATTTTTCTTAATCCATATGTGACATGTTACTTATTTTATAAAACATATTCTATGTATTATAATCTAAGATTCTATATAAATAACCAATATATAAATAACCAACATGTAACATGACATACCATGTAACTTGTTTATTCACCTAGCTTACTTACAAATCACATAGTCATGTAACAACTATAGTATAACATATTGATCACATAACACATTATACTTATCATATACAGTACATGCTACATAACACTTTATTATAACATGCATGACGAGTTAATTATTCTAGTTATAATTATTCACTTATTCTAGTTTAAGTCATCAATAACACATTAACTTAAATGTACGCATACATGACACTACATGTATAAAAGTTCGTTAACACAGTTAACAGAACTAACTGAGTTTACCGACACAGTCAACAAGATTTAACTGTGTTTAGTTAACGGAGTTAACCTGAAATTTGGCAGTTGTCACACCGTATCTTTTACGCATCAGTGCTGATCGGCTTATTAGGAGGTGTGTAAATGTTAAGGAGGGATGGCAAATTCTGAGCGACAGGAGGTCACCATGGTGCGATTTCGACGGCGAAGAAGGTGTTTGATTCTGGATTCTATTGGCCATCGATTTTCAAAGATTGTCATTTGTTCGTTAAAAGCTGTGACCGATGCCAACGTGTCGGTAATATCTCATCCCGGAATGAGATGCCCAAAAATGCGATTCAGGTATGCGAGGTTTTTGATATTTGGGGTATTGATTTTATGGGCCCGTTCACGTCGTCTAGAGGGAACAAGTACATACTTGTGGCTGTTGATTACGTCTCCAAGTGGGTAGAGGCTAGAGCCTTGTCCATTAACGACGCCCAAGTTGTAGTGAGATTTTTGTGGAATCTTTTCTCTTGTTTTGGAGTCCCGAAAGCCTTGATCAGTGATCGAGGTACTCACTTCTGAAATGCACAGATGGATAAGGCGTTGCAGCGCTATGGGGTCACCCATCGGCTTGCGACCGCCTACCACCCACAGACTAGTGGGCAGGTGGAAGTGAGTAATCGGGGAATCAAATGTATTCTCGAGAAAACGGTTGGTTCGAATCGTCGGGATTGGTCCGACAAATTAGATAACGCTTTGTGGGCCTTCCGTACAGCCTACAAGACTCCGACTGGTTCCACACCATTTCGGATGATTTACGGGAAGGCATGTCATCTTCCTGTTGAGTTGGAGCACCGTGCTTCATGGGCCCTTCAGAGGGTTAATCTTGATTTATCCGCCGCAGAGGGCGCTCGGTTCCATCAGTTGTATGAGTTAGAGGAGCTCCGAGATCACGCATATTCTCAGTCGTTTAAGTATAAGGAGTGGACTAAGGAACTGCATGATAGAAAGTTGAAGGGCAATAAGCAGTTCAAGTGTGGGGATAAGGTCTTATTGTATAACTCCCGGTTGAAGTTATTCCCGCGAAAGTTGAAATCACGATGGCCGGGACCGTTCACGGTCACTGAGGTATTCCCGTATGGCACTATTGAGATACAAGATCAGAGCGGGAACTTTAAGGTGAACGGTCATAGGTTGAAACACAACATAGGCGAGCCAGTTGCAAATCAGACAGTCGAGGTATTCTACCTTGACTCATTCACCGAGGCGTAGACGTGTTGGATGCATCACTCGGGAGACATCCCGAGTTGTAGAGTGTGTATTATGATTTTATTTATTATATGTTTTTATTTTTGTTAGTTTATAAAAAAATTAAAAATAAAAAAAAATAAAAAGTCAATAAAAATCAAAAAAATAAAAAAAAATACAAAAACACAAAAATATGTTTATTTCTTATGTTTCTGCTTTCTATTTTGTACACTGCTACATGCGAGCGAGTTTGAGTTATTGTAGGTATGATTATGCGCATGGTAGCTCTGATGGCGTTTTGGAATTGGTTCTCCCGAAGTTGCGGCCGCGAATGAAATGCTATACGGTCGCTCGATTGATACACAACTGATGAAGAATCTGCATATAAACCAGGGGAGTAACCCGTTCTCTATTTTACTTTTTGCTATTTTAATTTTTAATTTTATTTTTAAGTTTTAATTTTATTTTATGTCTTTTTCTTATTCTCATCGAGGACGATTTCGTTCTAAGTGTGGGGATGAGATTTTATTTTACTTAGTTGTAGGTAAAAAAAAATTAAAATTAAAAAAATATAAAAAGTTTTAAAGAAAAATGTCCCTTGAAAATTGTTTTTTTCTATGTTAAGCGGGAAATGACATTATTACCAATGTGCTAACGAACTCTCTGAACTTTTGAATAATATATAATATAATAAAAAAGGGATGGTTTGCAAATCTGATTTGGGATGTGTCGGTAGGCCCAACTAGCTTTGATAGTCCTCTTTAGCAGTTTTTATATATATAATAATTTGAAAACGGTGAAACCGAATTTCGATGCTTAGGGAGGATTACCATAATCTGAAAAATTTGAGATGGTTATACATAGATGCACTCAAACCAGCACACACCACATGTCCATCTTTTTACGAGCTTAGAAATACTTATATATTTTAGGGTGATATAAAAGATTGAAAAGAGAGAGAGAGAGAGAGAGAGAGAGAGAGAGAGAGAGAGAGAGAGAGAGAAAAGTATGTTTTGAAAGTTATGTGTGTTGGGTGCGGATTTTTATCCTCGGAATTGAACATAACTTGAGGATGTTGACTTAAGCTGTTATTCTGAGGAAGGTACGTTGACTAATTCAATTGTCCTATATTATCTAATTGTTTTGCAGATAAGAGCACGTGTTAAATATGTTTATAAGAACGTGGATTGCAACGGAATACTGCTTGAACTTCGTCAACAAACAACGTGGGCAGCAACGGCTTGTTAAAGACTTAGTCTAGGGTTTCCGGAATAATCGGGATATCAGTTGTAAATCTCTTATTATATATTGAGCTGATAATATCGATAGGTCACACACAACTCACTTGTTAGCTACTAGTCCTCATTGTATCACTTAGTTCACGATCACTTATCAGCTCCAACCTTTGTAATCACCGGTTTCGTTATTAATAATATTGACGGTGATATTTTTCACCGTCCGGGGGTTTTTTGTGCCGGAGATCATAATAATCAAGCGTAATTCGACCAAAAGTTAAGCTCATAATCTTTAACCGAAGATATTCGACTAAAGATTACGTTGTAAACTCTTGACCGAAACGAAGATTATCATAATCAAGAGCTTTTTCCCTCGTAATTATATCTTTGTGTTAGATATCACAATCATTAAGCACTTCACCTCACGCACGAATTTGATTAAAAGTTGCTTTGTCAATTTTTAACCGAAACAATTTGGCGCCCACCGTGTGGCAAACGGTGCTTTGATCATTATTCACTCTCAAATTAAACCTTACTCTCAATATCCACAACATGTCTTCCCAACCAAAGATTATTTCTTCTTCTGCCGCAGCCTTAGATTCCTCCAGGAAAGCTTCCATGCCTCCTCCTCCTTCTGTTGCTGTTATTCCGAAGAAACCTAGTAACATTCAGAAGAAAACTGCTACTCCAGTATTTTCGGGATCTAGACCATCCCCCCAGGATCCCGTTATGGTATCTAATAATGAACTTCTGTCTATTTATAAGCGATTACAGGAGCAGATGGATCGCCATAACAAGACCAACCAATTTCTGGTGAAGGAACTGGAGGATTTCAAGAAAGCCAAGAAGCCGGCGGAAGAATTCACACCACTAATCCCGAGATCTCTGGATTTCACTCCTCCAGGATCCTCAGGATTGGTGCATACAGAGCTGACCACGGCGTACAACCCTGGACCCCCATCTTTCCAGCATTTGGGGTCTGCGGGATTGCACTTATCTGGGTCTCAAGGATACCCGTATGCGTCCTCTGCTGGGCCTTTTCAACATGCAGGATCCTCAGGATTGTCACAGCCGGGAGGACCCTCCGGATTGTTCTAACAGTCTGGATCCTCCGGATTGTTCCAGCAGTCAGGATCCTCAGGATTGTTTCAACAATCCGGATCTTCAGGATTGTTCCATCAGGCTGGTCCTTATCAGCAGGCGGTATCTTCAGGATTAGCTCAAGCTCAGCTGCCCTCAGGATCCTCTGATGTGCACCAGGAAGACTTTATCCCGATGCATGCTAACACTCCGAATGCTCCGCTTACCTACCCTGGAAATACTATGTTTAGGAATATGAGCTACAACGCCCAGACCGCTCCTCAGAATGTTAATCAGGGTAACTCTTTCAATAATATTCCCTTTAACGCTAACCAAGGATTTTTGCAGGATGCAGGTATAAGTTCGAGTTTAGCTCAAGAATTGTAGAAGCTTAAGAACATGATATCGAATGTCCCTGGCATAATCCGTCCCATAGCTGAAGTTCCCACTGATAGTCACTAGATATCCCGGTTTGTGCCATCAATTAACGACGTACAGATCCCAAAACAGTTTCAAACCCCAAATATGAAACTATATAATGGCTCAACGGATCCCGAGGAACACGTCGCACAATATAGAGAACGTATGGAGGTCAATCTAATTCCTATGGAAATCAAATAGGCATGTCTTTACAAAGGGTTTGGGTCCACCTTGACCGGAGCAGCCATGAAATGGCTACTGAGTATTCCTCCTAACACCATCAATTCTTTTTTCTCATTTAGTTAACATGTTTAATAACCAGTTTTCTTGCAGTAGAACTTTTGAGAAAATGACAGGTGATCTTTATAAGGTTACCCAGAATGCTGGGGAATCCTTGAGAGATTTTATTACCAGGTTTAGTAAGGAGTCGCTGGAAATTCCAAACCTAAACCCAGCTTCAACAGTGGAAGCACTCAAGTTGGGGTTAGAAAAAGGCTCCTCTTTCTATGATGATCTCGTTATGACTCCTTGCAGGTCATTAGACGAAGCAAGAAGCAGAGCTCTAAGATTTATCAGGCTAGAAGACGACAAGAAAAACTCTAAGGTCGATATCCCGAAATATGATCAGACGAACAGGACATTCGAATCCCCGGGAAAATCATATAGAGCAAAGCCTTACTACAAGCCTGATAACCCCAAGATTAATGCAGTAGATGAGGAAAATGATAAAGAATATCCTAAAATCTCTGAATATTGTTTTTCTTTTGATATTGGTGGATTAATGTGTGTCATGCAGGATTTAGGTGAGAAAGCCAGGTGGCCAAGGAAAGTGGAGAGACCAGGAGCATGGAAAGACAAATCAAAATGGTGTGCCTTCCACGAAGACTTTGGACACTTGACTGATGATTGCATTGCTCTCAGAAGAGAAATTAGCTATCTTCTCAGCAAAGGCCACTTGAAAGAATTACTTGGCAGGAAAAAGAGAAGAGAGCAGAAGCCTGAGAATGTTCCTGAGAAGCCAACTCCTCCACCAACGGATGCAAAAACAATCTTGTTCATATCCGGAGGATCCGACATCTGTGGGACCTCTTATTCTGCTGCAAAAAGAAATGATGATCAGAGGAAGTAAAAAGTGGCTGACAGACCAACAAAGACGTCCGTTCTCACTCAAACAAAGACTATGACCGATGAAAGTGATAGAGTCAACATCCAGGATCCCCACCATGATAGTTTGGTAATAACATTATATGTAGCTAACCATTATGTGCGCAGGATCCTAGTAGATGGTGGAAGCTCTGTCAACATTATTCAATTAGATGTGCTGAGAAAGATGAATATTCCTAAGGATGAGAAAGATGAATGTAGGTCTATATTGATGATATGGTGGTGAAGTCCAAGAAAGTTGAAGATCACCATCAAGCTCTCAACACAGCATTTGATATCCTCGACAAATACAACAAGAAGCTGAATCCTTCGAAATGCCATATCGGAGTGAAGGCTGGCAAATTCTTGGGATACATGGTCACCAAAAGGGGGATAGAGGCGAGTCCAGAACAGATACAAGCTATCTAAATCTGAAATCCCCAGAATCAGTCAAGGATGTTCAAAGGCTGGCCGGCAGAATAGCTCTCAACAGATTCATATCCAAATCCTCAGAAAAATGCAAAGAATTTTATGATATCCAGAAGAAAAACAAAAGGTTCGAGTGGACCAGTAAGCATGAGGAAGCTTTAGCATCCTTAAAAGCTTATCTTTCTTCTGCTCCTCTACTGGTAAAACCCGAGGAAGGTGAATCTCTATCTCTATATCTTGTTGTATCAAATAATGCTTTAAGTGCAGTTTTGGCTAAGGATTTCGAAGGTCAGCAACACCCCATATATTATGTAAGTAAAAGTCTTTTGGATGCTGAAACCAGGTATTCTTATCTTGAGAAATTAATTTTAGCCCTTATTATGGCATCTACTAAACTTAGACATTATTTTGAAACTCACCCTATATGTGTTAAAACTAACTATCCTATTAAGTCTGTTTTAAGAAAACCAGAAATGTCAGGTAGAATGGCAAAATGGGTGGTAAAGCTAAGTGCATATGATATAACATATGAATCTAGGACTGCTATCAAATCCTAGGCATTAGCAGATTTTGTGGCTGATTTCACCAGTGAGCTTAAAGAAAAGGCAGACTTGGAAGTCCAACAACTTGAAGAAACATAAGATAAGTGGACTCTATACACTGATGGTGCTTCAAATGTTAGAGGAACAGGTCTCGGGATTCTGTTGAAATCACTACAGGGGGACATTAAACCTCAATCCATATCCTGTGGATTTCAAGCCACAAATAATGAGGCAGAATATGAAGCTTTGATAGCTGGATTACAACTAGCAATCGACATGAAAATCAGATTTATTCAAGTACATGTTGATTCATTATTATTAACTAATCATTTTAATGGTTCATATACTGTTAGAGGAGAAAGACTAATGAAATACCTAGAGCTAGTAAAAAAACTATCAAAGTGTTTCGAAATATTTGATATTTCGAAGGTACCTAGGGAAGAGAATGCTGAAGCAGACGCCCTGGCATATTTAGCTTCATCCTTCAGGATACCAGAAGGTGTCAAGATCCCTATCGTACACATCCTGAGCCCAGCAATAGAAGAGCAAGGTGTCAATGAAATATCAAAAGATGATGAAGATGTGGGAATCAAGAATCCTGAGGATAATGAAGATTTTTGGATTATCCCAATCAGGAAATATATTCAGGATGGAGTTATCCCCAAGGATGAAAACTCAAGAGCTTTTCGCACAAAGGTAATCCCATATACTATAATGAATGACATATTATACAGAAAATCTCTTGCAGGTCCATATCTTAGGTGCTTGGAGAAGGCAGAAGCTCAAGAAGTTCTTCAAGATATCCATGATGGGGATTGTGAAAACCACACTGGGGGCAGAGCACTATTCACCAAAATCCTGAGGACGGGGTATTTCTGGCCAACGATGAAGAGGGACACTATGAATTATTCTAAAAAATGTGATACATGCCAGAGACATAGCAACATTTTGCACCAGCCAGCAGAACCATTATATCCTATTATATCCCCTTGGCCTTTTATGAAGTGGGGAATGGATATTGTTGGGAAATTACCAAGATCTCTTGGAGGAAAAGTTTTTATGTTGGCTATGACAGATTATTTCTCGAAGTGGATCGAGGCAGAAGCCTTTGTTCAAGTAAGAGAAAAAGAAGTTATCTCATTCATCAAGCGCAATATCCTGACCATATTTGGGATTCCGGCAGAGATAGTATGTGACAATGGGTTGCAATTCATCGGCAAGAGAACAACTAACTTCTGGGCCAGTTGGGGAATCAAGATGATCACATCAACACCTGTCAATCCTCAAGCTAATGGACAGGCCGAATCGAGCAACAAAATCATCATCAATAACCTGAAGAAAAAGTTGGGGTCCAAGAAAGGAAAGTGGGCCGAGGAACTACCTTTCGTTCTTTGGGCAGATAGAACCACTTCAAAGAATGCTACTGGTCAGACTCCTTTCTCTTTAGTATTTGGAGCTGAAGCAGTTATCCCCACAGAAATGGTTATCCCAACGGCCAGAGTCACTCATCAAAATCCCGAAGATAACACTCGAAGTCTACTCGAAGATCTAGATGCGGTAGAAGAACTCCGGGATTTGGCAAAGATCAGAATGGCTTCTTACCAACATAAGATAGCAAAGTTATACAACAAGAATATCAGAGTTCGAAGGTTTCAAGAAGGGGATTTGGTTCTCCGAAAAGCTTTTCAAAATACTACCAATCCTACGGATGGGAAGCTCGCACCAAAGTGGGAAGGTCCTTACCTGATCGATTCGGAAGCAAGAAAGGGGGCATACAAGTTGTCTACTTTGGATGGTGACTTGCTACCAAGGGCTTGGAATGCTATACATCTCAAAAAATATTTCATGTAAGATTTCTATCCCGAGGAAATCTGTTATACTAAACAGTCAAGGTATGTACTCAAACCTATACTTTTATTTGTTTTTTAATATTATTATTTTTCAAACATGGTACTGACTTAAGCATCGGAGGGTGTTAGCAAGGCTAACACCCACCCCTCACTTAGAGTTGACTGTTTTGTAGATATGAGGGATTCTCATATGGAAAAAAGTTAACAAGGCCTTCGTCGCCAGTTTCTGAGGGCCCTGTCGCCAGCTTATTCCTAAGGTATGAGAGGTTTTCACCTCTTCTAAAGTTAAAGGGATCTTCATCTCTTCTTAAGATCGCCTGTAGAGCACGTTTATTCAGCCTTAGTTTGAGAAGCGGGGCCAGCACATGAAATATAGTGACTTGTTACCTTGTTATCCTCGGCTATTGGTTTGGATCTTGAGGTTTAAGGGATCTTCGTCTCTTCTTAAGACGCCTGTAACGCATGATTTATTCGGCCTTAGTTTAAGAGGCGGGGCCAGCACATGAAATATAGTGACTTGTTACCTCGTTATCCTCGGCTATTGGTTTGAATAACAAGTTTATGGTAGACGTACCATAATCTAAGGTTAAAGAGATTTACATCTCTTCTAAAGGGCCTAGTCATCAGTCCATTCTTAAGGTTTAAGAGATTTACATCTCTTCTAAAAGGCCTAGTCGCAAGTTCGTTTCTAATGGTTTAAGAGATTTTTCATCTCTTCTCAAAGGCCTTGTCGCCAGTTTATCTAGGCCTTGTCGCCAGAATTTCTAAAAATATTTTCAGGATAATGCTAATGTCACAATTCTATTGTTGTATCCTCAGGATTAGGAGAATATTCTAAAAAGTGATCTTATTGCAAGGATAATACGGTCTGGACAATTTCCAGATTAATCGATACACGGTTCTGGTATGATTTACTATTTGCAAGAATTTTATCTTTTATATTATTTAAAGTTTATGACTTAATATTGGTTCGCTGGTAAAACTTAAACTGTTACTAAGAGATTTTTCATGAAACTTAGATTTTTCTAAAAACGGAAAAAATGAAAGCATGCCAATATAAGTCATAAAAAGTTGTACTAATATTATAATGCAGAAAAAGATAGTCCGGGTTTCACTCAAAACGGAGTCCATCCACCCGAACTATCATAATTGTTCTAAATGCAGAAAGTAAAAAACGGTTTGGGTTTCGTCCTGAAACCAGGATCCCTCCACCCAAACCATTATCCTGAGCCTACTACCTTGTCCTTACATAATCAAAATAAAAATTATTCAAAACAATCATTGAAAACACATAAAAACAACCTGGAAACCAGGTTCAAACCTTTCCGCCTTCAGCATCGTCACCTTCCTTCTTCTCCAAATCCGTCGCCTCTCCAGCCTTAATCTCCTTCACATTCTCACTAGCTCCAACATCCTTGACCACTCCAGAAGTCCCAGCCGTCTCATCCTCTTCAAGCTTCTCCCCCCTTAGCATCTTGAGCTTTTTCTTCCAAGCTGTAGAATTCCAGGAGTCCATCACATGACCTTTTTCTTGCACTTCCTCAGATATTTTGATCATCGACTCCAAGATACTGACAGCTGCACACTTCTTGGCCTCTTCGAGAAACTCGGCCTTCTCCGACTCAAATGAGGCTTTGAGATCTGAAATCTCTTTATCCTTCTTTTTGAGCAGCTTGTCCTTTGTGTCAACAGCTTGTAGGAGGTCGGCGAGCTTGGCTTCAGCCTCTCTCTTAGACATTTCAACATCCTGGGATATCTGACGGTAATTTTCGGCTTTCAGTTATCCCCAAATTAACATTAGTTTTTCTGCATATTACTATTTTTTAGGATAAAACGAGAATACTTACTGTTCTGAGGAAGTTAGCAAGAGCTTGAAGTTTCTCTACAGCATCAGTGGTGGCCATATCAGCAAAGGCATCGGTCTCAGCTGAAGTGGTAGCTTTTCTCTTCTTTTGTGTAGCGCTTTTCTGGCGAGTTGTCGGGATTCTCACCGATGGAGAAAGTGTCTTGGAATGTTCTTGCTTCACCACAGGCCTATCCTCAATGAAATCATCCAAATTAACTAAGCTAAAAGATTTTGGCTTCGGCATCCCTAAACAACGATTTATCTAGTTATTTTCAAGATAACAAAATTCCTAGAAAATCTAATATCCCAAAATACTTACCAGAAGTCATGCTCTCAGCGGGTTTTGCAGCAATCACGCTTGTTTCTCCTGTTTCTTCCTCTAACCAAAACTCCCTTTCCTCTGCTGGAATCTTGAACTATTCCTTAAGCCTTTTCTTCGTGTCCTTCCTAAGCTTTATCAAGTCCTCAAACACCACTGTCAAGAAACAAACCATATCAAAATAAATCATTTTCAAAAAGAAGCTTTATCCTACAGATCTCCTACCCTTATGAACTCATTTGGTAGGCAAGCTCATCCCATCAGGAATAGAATCCCGGCGGACGAAAAAGAAGTGTTTTTTCCTATCAGGGTCGCTACCAGACACCTTGGGAACCATGTAAAGACGGTTGGACTTGGATTGAAGGCAATAGCGAAAGGATCCATGGGTTCGAAGGTTATAATTTGCGGCAATCTCAGGCACACCTATGGATAGTCCACGGGTTTTGTTCAAACGATCTATCGTTGCCAAAACCCTCCACACCATTGGCATGACTTGTGAATACGAGAATCCGGTCACATCAAAGAACTCTTGTACGAGCGGGGAAAACAGATATGAAAGGCCAATCGAAAAGGGGTAATAGAAAAAGCAGGTCCAGGTTTTAGAATAAAAATCGGCCTTGACTTTGGGATCGTATGGCCTAATGACGGTTTCGGCAGGTAGTAAACCCGATTCTTTCAGAAACCTAATATCTAAATCTTTAAAAAGACATTGGTCTTCGTCGGTCGTCGGAATGAGACCTTGGTCGACGACATCATCTGAGGTTGCGAAGGAAAAAGGATTGGGCGCCCGAGGGGTTCTCTTTCTCATTATCATTTGGTTGGAAGGAAAATTTCAAGAAAATAAATAAGACAAAGAAGAAGGACTGGCCTGGCTTTGAATCGATGGAAGAAATATTGATTTGAGATTTGGAAATGGTTTAATTATAACCTGGAAGGGCGGTTATGGGCTTTCCTCGATCCGCGTACACGTCCTTTCAGTTGACAGAAGATATTTTACTTTTCAAAATTTGAAATTTTTACAGCTGTCCCGCCTTATCTGTAAAAATTGGGGGCAATTGTTGGGTGCGGATTTTTATCCTCAGAATTGAGCATAACTTGAGGATGTTGACTTAAGCTGTTATTCTGAGGAAGGTACGTTGACTAATTCAATTGTCCTATATTATCTAATTGTTTTGCAGATAAGAGAACGTGTTAAATATGTTTATAAGAACGTGAATTGCAACGGAATACTGCTTGAACTTCGTCAACAAACAACGTGGGCAGCAACGGCTTGTTAAAGACTTAGTCTAGGGTTTCCGGAATAATCGGGATATCAGTTGTAAATCTCTTATTATATATTGAGCTGATAATTTCGATAGGTCACACACAACTCACTTGTTAGCTACTAGTACTCATTGTATCACTTAGTTCACGATCACTTATCAGCTCCAACCTTTGTAATCACCGATTTCGTTATTAATAATATTGACGGTGATAGTTTTCACCGTCCGGGGGGTTTTTGAGCCGGAGATCATAATAATCAAGCGTAATTCGACCAAAATTTAAGCTCATAATCTTTAACCGAAGATATTCGACTAAAGATTACGTTGTAAACTCTTGACCGAAACAAAGATTATCATAATCAAGGGATTTTTCCCTAGTAATCATATCTTTGTGTTCGATATCACAATCATTAAGCACTTCACCTCACGCACTAATTTGATCAAAAGTTTCTTTGTCAATTTTTGACCGAAACAATGTGTATTCTCAAAAGTCAAGAAAAGCAAATGCTTGTGAAGAAAGTTATGTATTGTAAAATGCCAAAGAAGCATTCTTTAAAGTTAGTAAAAGAGGCCAAAGATGCACATACTAGACGGGACTTAGAGTTTGTGTGTTACCTTGGGGATGGTGACTCTGAGGATACACTGTTGGGGCTCGAAGGTACTTAGTCAATAAATATGAGATTAGGAATTTATAGGACAAAGTCCAATAATATTTAAGGATAGCTCGTACGCCCCCACATGACCATTCATCCATCCAAATTTCACCGAATGCATCTAATTAGTACCATCAACGAGTCCTTGGCTTATGGTGATTTGTCGAACCAGTTTGCTTCAACTCTAGTTTTTCTAGCTATCTTTGTCTGAGATGGGGTAGGTGTAGCCTTGAATTTTAGACATAAAACGTTTAATGCAAAGGGGGGGGGGCTTAATTGGATGGTGGCTGGGTTTAAGTGGACAACAATATCGGCAATCGCGGTCAATATGTCGAGCTGTTTTTTGTGCTTTGATAATGATAATAATTTGGGAGTTTGTTGTTTTTCACTTGGTTATGATCCTGTGTAGATTTCTTTTTCAGGGACGAAAAAAGTCTTAAGTGTGGGGATGTTTGATGTGTTGGAAAACACACTTATTTTCCGTACCTTTTTTATCATCTTTTAATGGCTTAAGTATATAATAAATAATGATTTTAACTCGTTTTAACTTGATCTTACAAAGTTTATTATTTTGTGTATGTTACGAGTTTTAAAAGAGAAAAGGTTTGAGTTTTGGAAGACATAAGAGGCTGTATGATTAAATTAACAAGACCAAAGCTCAAGGCCCGACCCAATTCCACAAGAAGAAAGCCTTTCATGTATTATATATAATATTTTATAAGCTAAAAAAACACTAATACACAATATAGGCCGATCGAAAAAAATCAGTTTTGTGGAGTTTTGTATTGTGGTCGGCTAGATTTTGGGTTTTTAGGAAAAATTAATTATTGTGTGGCTGGGAATTGTTCACACATAAAGCAGCTCAGAAATATAATCAAGAAAAGAGGAATAAATAAAGTCTTAAAAACCCTTTGATTGTTCCGATCGGACAGTCTCACCAAAGTAAAAAAAAAGTGATTATTCAAGTTTCTTGTGGCCAAGGGAAAAAGAAGAGAAGCAAAGGGAGATCGTAGGACAGCATCTCGGGGTTGTTTCTCATCATAAATCTCATCCATAATCCATAGTATAACACTCATACACTTTGTTTTCTTGTTCAAGATTCATACTCTTTGGATTTTGCTCTTTAAAGTTATTTGTTTTACAAATGAGTTGAAGATTGAATTGTGTGTGTTCATAGGTGATTGTTGGATAATTTTGATTACGTTATTGGTGATTAATATGATGTTTAAATTGAGTATTTTCTGTTGTCCAAAAATCATCTTAAGCTAAACTTGTTAGTTCTACTTAGGTTTGATGAATATTGTTAGGTTTTAGTGAGTTTTATGGATTGTTTGATTATCATGACTTGATTTGTTAATGAAAAGTTTGGTTTAACATTGAATTAGGTTGTGTTTATTGGCTGTGTTTTTATTAATTATACTCATATACCTCTTGCTTTGATTGATTGAATTGGTTTTGATTGATTTTAGCTTGTTTGAACTCTTTACTTTGTGTTTAGAGATTGTTTGCGGGGTGATCAACCATAGGGTTTAGTGGGTGTATTAATTGATTGAATTCAGCGGGTGAACACCTTCTTAGAGACCAAGAGGTGATAGGAAGTAGGGTCGTCTCATAGCTTTTATTTGTTAGGATTAGGATCGCGCGAGAGCGGGTTCGGTTCTTGTCGAGTTTGGGTATGTGAGCGACTAGTTGATCTAGTTTAAGTTAAACTAAATTGTTCCTCTATCCTTAGTTGCGTAGTATTCGTCTCCATTAGGGTAGTGTGTCGGTGAGTCCGAGAGGAAAGTCGGCATTAGAACACTTTAGCAATTCGTTACCCGGTTTGTTCTTAAAATCAACTAAGTGTAAGTTAGAGTTTGTTAGTGAGACCAAGAGGTGATCTAGATTTCTTGAGTGAACCTTAGTTGTGTCATCCTTAGGAACCAGTGTCGTGAGATTGTTCAATCCATTAGCTTTATACCTTCAATATGATTGTTACCTAAGTAGACGTTTTCTCCAATTGCAGTTAAGTTTCTAAATTTCGTTAAGTGTTTCATTAAGTTAAGTTAAGTTTAGTTAATTAATTTAGTTAAAGTAAGTTAGTTTCAGTAGTTAATTATTAAAAATCATTTAAATATTCTTAGGTGAGTCTTGGTTAGGGTTAAGTATTAAAAACATTTTCACGTATCCCTTTTTTCGATACTCGAACTTCCTTAGTTCTATACTATTAGTGATCGGTACATTTGCCGGTTTTGTGTGGTTTCTTTAGGAGTCTTGTTTTATAAATTTAAATCTTAGTTGTGAGTTACTTAGAAAGAGTATCATTAGACACACATCAATGTTTCATTGTAGGTGCGAGCATGGTTTAGTTATGTTCAGTTTTGTGCCATAACCGTCACCGATACATTTTGTTAAAGCATTTCAAAAACCATAGGTTTTGGTTAATTCAGTTTTAGTTAAAGTAGTACACATCGTAGTTGGTTCACGGTTAATAACTGAATATTTTATTTTCAACTACCCTTTCCAGTCGGATTTCTTAACGGTCGGGCACCTGGGGATCCCAACGTCGGGTAAATGATTTGTCATTTGGCATTTTTGACCGGTGATTGTTGATTTGTTGACGTCGTGAATCCATGAATTTTGCATATTCTTGGTAAAATGAATATGCTGCTTCATGAATTGACTTAAATTTTTACAATTAAAATGTAATATCTTTTATATAAATTTATATTTTTTGTTTCAGAGTGTAACTTTGAAGTATTAATATGTGAAAGAATAAAAAATAAATATAAAAATTCAGGTCAAATGGGCCGTTTTCGAGTCTACCTACGAATATGAGTGTTGTATTCGAGCTCGCTTAACACAATATTTAGGTTCGGATTGTGCTCAACTTCAGGTTTGTCTCTAATTTTCGAGTTCGAGTAGATTTGTTCATGCACTATGTAACCTCTGTGTAGATGGTAGATCAACTATACATATTGTTTCTATTGTTAACCCACAATTTTCGATTTAGCCACAAAGTCAAAAAGAGCGTCTTGGTCAAACCTTACCATGTGGTAAACATCTTTTTTGCAGAGTGAATAAGATTTTATGGCATGTTGTAGTCAAGAGTTCGAAGACTAGATACATGAGAGTTGAATTATAAACAAATCTGAATAGCAACGATAACTTAATAAATGTACTCACACCACATTAGTTACTAAGAATCAACTTTTTGAATTGCAACAACAATTATTAAGATAATATACATTTGGTTTGTTTCATTATGTTTTTCAGTTTGAGCTGCTTTGTCAACATGTCATGATAATAGGGCAAAACTTTTTAATATCATCATGGGCGATTTAAGATAATTTCAATGCATAAGAGGTACCCCGACCCTTTATCAAAATGCGATGTTTTGAGTGGCTTGATTTATGTTATTTAGGTTCATCAATTATATACGCCCTGCTTGCGGTGCACACATATAATGTATATATGTGTGAACCCTCGGGTGGGCAAAAGTGAAACTGCACTAATTTTGACGTTATTTTACTAATCTTGTGAAAATAACGTTAAAAGTGGCGGAAGGTTAATCATGCATCATGTGGTGGCGTTGATAGCTGAAAGACAAGGGTACATGCACCAATCGGTCGATGTCCCGATGGTTGATGATATGTGTCTTATGTCCAAGGCTTGATGCAAAACTACTATCGAGCCAGGGGTCTCACCCGAAGCAGCCTCTCTATCCATATGGGGTAGAGGTAAATCTGTCTACATCTTACCCTCCTCATACCCTACCATAGTTTTGCTATTAGTGGGATATACTAAGTACGATGATGATGATGATGATGATGATGATGATGATGATGAGGTTCATCAATTATATACGATGCACCAGCATTGTAGCGACTTCAATAACTACCATTAATGTTATTGGCCCGAAGGCTGAACCGTCACTAGACTACATACAACTTGTGGTTGAAACTCCCAACAAGAAAGGAAGCAACATGAGCTGGAAAATGCCCGACAGAAGATGCGGGCTAATGCTCACTAAATGTGATTATTCTACTAAGAATTTTAATGCTTTTTCTATAATACATTTTTGCAGGTTTTGAATTTATCTAATTGGATAATAATACATGCCTACAACAAATGAAGTTCTTCCATTGAATCTCAATGAATAGCTTTAATTTCTTCTGTGAAAAATTATAACTTAGTTAATTACTTTGTTTTTAGTTATGTATTGAGGTTGTCGTAGGAATGTATGTTATCTTTTTATTTTTTAAGTTATGTAGACGATGTAACTGTCGAAGCATGAAATGAATCTGACCAGATCCATGATGATGTTTCCACGGATTTTCGAGATGAACGAACCACGTCTTGATCTTCTTCTCCGGTTGCTTGAGACCTGCAATGGTTTTTCGGGGGTGTGGAGGTGACTGCTAAGAAATCTCAAAGATCTCTTGTTTACAGACACAAAAAAGTGGTGGTAGCTCTTATTGAGCATGACCCCTTAATAAGGAGGTGGAGACCTCCTTATATAGAGAGCCTCATGGCCACCATCATGGTACCCTAATGGGCCTAGCCCAGTTAGGGTTACCTCTACAAAACTCCCACAGCCCAATAACATTGTATTAGTCCATATAATAAAATAAGCCAATATAATAAATTTAGGGTCGTAAAACCGGGTTTAGTACCATACCCCTACAAGCCCCCCAAGTCCAGCGTTGCTCCTGGGCGCGCAAGCGTCTAGGTGGAGCGCTGGACTTTATGAGGTGTGTTAGGCCATGAGGCGGTTTTTTCCCTTTTCTTCGGCCTTGTCTTTATTGTCTTTTGAGTTTTGGGAGGTTTTCTTCATGATGGTGACATGTTGTGGTCTTTATGATAATGATGGTGCCCTGGCATGAATAAGATATAGCACGCATCATAACAATAGTGGCGCGAGACCTGATAAAAGGTAGAGCGCGCATCTCGATAATAATGTAACATAACTTGCGCGCGAGGCAGCTTACGAGTTATGAGAATAATAAAGCCTGCGCGCGAGGCGACTTACGGATCTATGAGAATAATAAAGCCTGCGCGCGTGGCGACTTACGAGCTATAAGAATAATAAAGCCTGCGCGTTAGGCGACTTACGAGCTATAAGAATAATAAAGCCTGCGCGCGAGGCGACTTACGAGCTATAAGAATAATAAAGCCTGCGCGCGTGGCGACTTACGAGCTATAAGAATAAAGCCTGCGCGCGTGGCGACTTACGAGCTATAAGAATAAAGCCTGCGCGCGTGGCGACTTACGAGCTATAAGAATAATAAAGCCTGCGCGCGTGGCGACTTACGAGCTATAAGAATAATAAAGCTTGCGCGAGTTGCGGCTTATGAGCTATAATAATAATAAAGCCTGTGCGCGAGACGACTTACGAGCTATAAGAATAATGAAGCTTGCGCGCGAGGCGACTTATGAGCTATAAGAGTAATGAAGCTTGCGCGAGTTGCGGCTTACGAGCTATAAGAGTAATGAAGCTTGCGCGAGTTGCGGCTTACGAGCTATAATAATAATGATAATGACTGGCCCACAAGGGCCTCTTCTACGCAGGATGACTATCCCAGCTTGTCTTCAAAATAATAATGGAGGCACAAACGGCCATAGTAATAATGTTATGGGTGCTTGCGCGACTCGTAGCCGAACATTGGTGCGTGGCCGTTTGGGATATTGTTAGGCTCCCGCCCTAAGAGTCGGATGTCTTCCATCGCGATAATGCAGTGGTGGTATACCACGATAGTCCCCTAGTTCATTGCTGCTAAATGAGGTTGTCCTTATCCTGATTTGGGATTAGACTATTCTCATTTGCTGTGTCGCTTGCGCATAGGCTTTGGCTTTGTGTTATGCGCCACGCGCAGATGTTGCATGCGCGTGCGCGTAGACTTTATGTCCCGCGCCACGCGCAGATGTTGCATGCGCGTGCGCGTAGACTTTATGTCATGCGCCATGCGCAGATGTTGCGTGCGCGTGCGCGTAGACTGTGTGTCATGCGCAGATGTTTCATGCGCTTGCGCATAGGCTTTGGTTTTGTCATGCGCCACGCGCAGATGTCGCATGCGCATGCGCGTAGACTTTATGTCCCGCGCCACGCGCATATGTTGCATGCGCGTGCGCGTAGACTTTGTGTCATGCGCCATGCGCAGATGTTGCGTGCACTGATGTGACGTGTGAGCATGTGATGCGTAAGCACATGTAATATGCGTGAGCATATGTGATGCGTGAGCATATGTGGTGCATGAGCATGTGATATGCGACTGCGCTCAAGCATCATGGTGGTGCGCATGTTGAACGGCGCGGAGCCGCGTTAGGTCTTGTATTCGACGCAAAGCCGTATGGGTTTATGAGGATTCCCAACCTTTAAGTTTGGCGCTTGGCCTGATGGGTTTATGAGGATTCCCAACCTTTAAGTTTGGCGCGTGGCCTGATGGGTTTATGAGGATTCCCGACCTTTAAGTATGCGCGTAGCCATATGGGATATTATGAGGATTCCCAACCTTTAAGTATGGCGTGTAGCCATATGGGATATTATGAGGATTCCCAACCTTTAAGTATGGCGTGTAGCCATATGGGATATTATGAGGATTCCCAACCTTTAAGTATGGCGCGTAGCCTTATGGGATATTATGAGGATTCCCAACCTTTAAGTATGGCGCGTAGCCATATGGGATATTATGAGGATTCCCAACCTTTAAGTTTGGCGCGTAGCCATATGGGATATTATGAGTATTCCCAACCTTTAAGTATGGCGCGTAGCCATATGGGATATTATGAGGATTCCCAACCTTTAAGTTTGGCGCGTAGCCATATGGGATATTATGAGGATTCCCAACCTTTAAGTTTGGCGCGTGGCCTGATGCGTGCATGCACGGCGATGGAGTGGTGACTCGCGAGCGCGCGTGCATGGCGGAGGTCTCTTGCGCAAAACCCACATGGTGGTTTCCGCTGTGGTTCCCACGGGCGCTCACGCATGTCAGCGGAAGTCTGGTAATTTTTGGATCTGATATTTAAGAGTTAGATCTGCAATTTTAAACCTAAAATCCAGGTTTGTAATCTAGATCTAGATCTGTAAATCAGATCTAGATAGATCTGAAGCTTGGAGCGGATTTAAAACCATCACAGATCCGGAGACTTGATCATTCGAATCAGGCAGTTTCTTTTTGCACAGATCTGGAAGCCTCCTTTAAATCTATGGATCTTTTTGAGCTTTAATAGAACAAGCCTTGAAGCCTTTTTCTGTAAACTTCCAGATCTGGGTTTTTCCTGGGAGAGATCTGACAGCCGAGAGGAAGATCGAAGGGTAGTTCGTTGCTGTCCCACAGATGGCGCCAATGTCGAAGCATGAAATGAATCTGACCTGATCCATGACGATGTTTCCACGGATTTTCGAGATGAACGAACCACGTCTTGATCTTCTTCTCCGGTTGCTTGAGACCTGCAATGGTTTTTCGGGGGTGTGGAGGTGACTGCTAAGAAATCTCAAAGATCTCTTGTTTACAGACACAAAAAAGTGGTGGTGGCTCTTATTGAGCATGACCCCCTTAATAAGGAGGTGGAGACCTCCTTATATAGAGAGCCTCATGGCCACCATCATGGTACCCTAATAGGCCTAGCCCAGTTAGGGTTACCTCCACAAAACCCTCACAGCCCAATAACATTGTATTAGTCCATATAATAAAATAAGCCAATATAATAAATTTAGGGTCGTAAAACCGGGTTTAGTACCATACCCCTACAATAATAAAAAAGATGAAACACTGCAATTCTCTAGGACTATTGAGTTACTTTTATTATAAATTTGACCTTAATACAAGAAACACCGTAAGTCACGAAAGAAGCTTAACACCGTTCGCCATATTTTAACTAAACCTTAGAGTTATTCCATCGGGGAAGCTCGTGCAAATAGGCCAAAAGCAGGATTAATCACCGTAAACCCTCCATCAAGTACCAGATTATGCCCGCTCATGTATCTCGCCTCATCACTCGCTAGAAATAGAGCAGCTTCCGCAACATCATCTTCACGAAGAGCTACCCCTTTGAGGTTTGAATAAACTTTTGAGTATTTTTCAGGATGATCATTAATCAAATTAGTGGTTAATGGTGAAGGGATAAAATGAGGCGATAAGCAATTAACGCGAATCCCATATTGGCCAAGTTCGGCTGCAGTGTTCTTAGTAAGCCCCACAATCGCATGCTTTGAACTCGAATAAGCATGAGAAATAATCCCTCCTATGCTACCGGAAATACTTCCCATCATAATGATGTTGCCACTACGAGCTGGAATCATGGCTCGAGCTGCATGCTTGGTTCCTAAGAACACACCGGTTACATTTACCTTCATTACTTGCTCAAAAGTTGCTTGTTCATTATCAAGAATATTGGGGTTTACTTCATCTACAATGGCTGCATTATTGATCATTATGTCCAACTTACTGTATTTGGCAAGTGTCATATTGATGGCTTTTTCAACATCTGATTCAATAGTCACGTCACAGTGGACAAATGTAGCGTTGTCAAGACCAATATCTTCACATACAGATTGACCTAAGTCATCTTGGATATCCCCAATGACGACTTTGGCTCCATGTTTCACGAATAGTCTTGCGGTTTTTTCTCCGATCCCCTGAGCTCCACCAGTAATAAATGCTACTTTCATCGTCAACCTGTAACTTTTTTTCGTCAAATATACTTGTCTATAAATATGAGTATGTTATCTTGTGTACCCTTATACCGAGAGAATATTGTTCTTTTTGGTCTAGTTAGAAAATTTGTAGCTGTTATAAAAGCTCAAATATTTTATACAACAAGCATCTAAAATCTAAATAAGATGACAAGATGTCAGGACATGAAATACGTGCTTCTAGTTAGTATGTATACACACTACTAGAAAAAGAGATGTTTTTCTACAACTAAATTTGTGGAAAATTGTTGGAAAATCCAGTTTCTAACAATTTTCCAACAAAAAGTTACGTTGGAAAAACATATGTCTGAAAATCGTTATCAACCGTTTTCCAACAACTTTTCTTACAAAATTGCTACAAAAACATGTGGTTTTAAACTTCCTTCAACTTTCCTACAAAAATTATTTTAACTTAATATAATGTTTATTAGATAATGTTGTAGCAAAGTTGGAGCTTATTTTTTTTTTTGTTGGAAATCTGTTGAAACTAATTGTAGTAAGAAATTTGTAGGAAAGTTTTATGGGAAAATGACTTGTTTTCTAGTACTTACAATCTGTATAAAGTTTCCAGGTAGCGTGTACGTCGTTCTGACATTTTTTGTAGGTCTATAACACCCAAAATGTAAAGGTGATAAATATATTAGTGGAATGAATTTGTAAATTTATTGTCACTTGTTATACAAAGTCTCTTAAACATGCAAAGCTTAGTCCTGAATTCAAGTCTCACAGTATAGAAATTGGCCTTTAATTTGAAAAAATATTAGTGGAATGAATTTGAGGTTTCACCCAAAATTTAGAACTTTCATGTATTAATCGGTGAACAAAATGGTTCCTATGTCACCCTTCATCAATCTGTACATAAAGCAACTATATATTTTATTCAATGAAATATAGGGTTACCTGGGGAGAACTTCAGCAATACTTCCCATGTCTTTGGTTGATAACTAACTTGATGATATTAACTTGAAAAGAAACAAATCTTTGTATGATAAACCAAGAAATGTGATTCCTTTATATAGAAGGGTGAATGGCAAAGGTCTTTAACTATTATCAGTAATTTATCGTTTTAAATTGACCTGATAAAATCGCATACGTTCATTCTAACATGATGCAAACGTCACATCATTTTTTAACCAACCCAGTTTTGATTTTCAAGTTGATGAATTTTTTAATTCACAGATTTTTCGGTCCAATTATTCCAGTTGAGTTTTTTAAATGACTAACTGGTGGCGAGTATACCAAACTGCCGTTCACATTGAAGATTCCATTTCTTTTTAAATGACTAACTGGTGGCGAGTATACCAAACTGCTGTTCATATTGAAGATTCCATTTCAATTACCATAGATCTACTCAAGTGTCTTGGTCCTGTTTTTGTTTGTTATATGGCATATTGTCAAGGCTGTCTCAAAGAGGCAGTAACGGTAGAAATTTTGATACGACTTTTCATTTAATGATAACACAACCCCATGTTGTGTATTTTGCTTAAGTTGTTGGAGCAACAAAAGTTATTTATAGAGTATTGTAGTAAGCCAACCTTTTCCAAGCTGGATATTGTCGCCCATATATTTTGTGTAACCCATCGTGTATCAACATTACGTATGTTACAACGAAAAAATTGTGTAGTTATATATTGTAGTCTCACGTATCCATTCCCCTAAATTTCACGCCACTTCCTCATGAATTTATCTTGAATCGGGATCTGTTGGCTCAACTTTATCCCAGTTTTGCCGAGGGAGCAACCCCATTTTTCACCTTGCATTGGTCAAAATATGGGGACTTTCTTACTTTTCGTGGAGGATTAGACCCTGTAACTGGAGGTCTATGGCTAACCGATACTGCACACCATCATTTAGCTATTGCAATTCTTTTTCTGATAGTGGGTCACATGTATAGGACCAACTGGGGCATTGGTCATGGTCTAAAAGATATTTTAGAAGCTCATAAAGGTTCATTTACGGGCCAGGGCCATAAAGGCCTATATGAGATCCTAACAACGTCATGGTATGCTCAACTATCTCTTAACCTGGCTATGTTAGGCTCTTTAACCATTGTTGTAGCTCACCATATGTATGTCATGCCCCCTTATCCATATCTAGCTACTGACTATGGTACACAACTGTCATTGTTCACACATCGTATGTGGATTGGTGGATTTCTCATAGTTGGTGATGCTGCGCATGCAGCCATTTTTATGGTAAGAGACTGATTCAACTACTCAATACAACGATCTATTAGATCGTGTTCTTAGGCATCGCGATGCAATCATATCACATCTCAACTGAGCGTGTATATTTCTAGGCTATCACAGTTTTGGTTTGTATATTCATAATGATATCATGAATACACATGTTTCGTATTCTAAATTGACACTATATTATATTAAATCTTGTAGAAACATTACAAGAAATATGAGCTTTAGCGACGACTTTTGTCGTCGCTAAAGACCCCAAAAATCTTGTAGCGGCGACATGTCGTCGCAATTGGGTCAGGGTTAATCCTTTTCCGGTTAACTCCGGCAAGGAAATAGCGGTGGCCAGATCGTCGCTAAAACAAAAATGGTCGCCGCTAAAGGTCACTGACCCGTATAAAAAAATTGCATTTCCGACATTCAATATTTTCCAAATTTCCTATAAATATAGCAAATATGCAAACTTTTGGAAACACATAAAAGTACATAAAAGTCAATACCGAGCTTTACAAAATCATGTTGAAGAAATCAAACTAGAAACAAAATGTTGAAGCACGTTATGACTTTTTGGGACCCTTATTAACAAAATGTTAAAGAAATCAATTTTAAAACAGAACACCGAGCATTCATATATTTTGAGTCGCCTTGAGTCTGCACACCAACTTCTGTGTAGCAAGTGCTTTAGCCTCAAGAGAAGGCTCCCACAGTATTGTGGTTTCTTCAACTAATCCAATCACCATATACGGGTCCATGTTTGATGCGGGATGCCTTTCTTCCAAGTAACCTAATTATTTTTAACATCCTACTTATGATAAAAATAAATAAAAGAAATTTTGTTTATTTAATAACGTGTCGTTATTCAGATAAATGAAATATTTGAGTGTGGGCTTAAACATTAAAAGATGGAATAAGAGATGGTGCATGGGCTTAAGGGTATATAAATTCCTTAAACCTCCCTAAAACCATAAACTCTTATTCTTATCATCTAGCCATCATAACACACTCAAAAATACACACAAACACCTCCTATATCCCGAACCAAGATCCGAGGGAAAATACCCGAGCTGGTGGGTGTTGGAGCATCGTTACGAGCAAAACCTAGATCAACACTAGATCGCGTTTGTAAACCGATTCGTTTAAAAGCGCGTTTCATGACGTAACACTTGTTCGGCTCGTTTAGTACCCCTAGATCTGCACAAATGATAAATACGAATCAAAAGCAATGATTCTCGTTGAAAGTCGTTAACATCTGATGTGTTAATTAATCAAATGTTAAGCCGTATGTATATATCAATCAAACGAAACATTTAAACACGATGTTTGGATGATTAGGGTTGGTAGGCGCTATGTATACGAACCTATTGATACCAAATGTGTGTTGTTTCATCGTGATTTGAAGACTAATTGAAAATCTGGAGTCTGTTGACTGTTATTGTTCTTCTCAATTTTGAGTTTGATGACTGGAGTCAAAGATTGGATAATTCCAAATATCCATTCGTTATGATAAGCGAATGGCTGATCATTCGTTAAGTAGTCATAGCGAATAGATGCATTGGTAAAGAATAAGCCTTCCATTCGTCCTATAGGAGTCGCGAATGATCTTACACATTCGTTATCAATTCACTCTTCATGATGAGACAACGAATCAACCTATTCGTTATAGATATACTCATGTGCCCCTTTAACGAATTAACCACCCATTCATCTCAATGAAAGCACGAATGGTCATAGGTGGTGTTTGTTTTTCCCAAAAGAGCTTCCTGGCTTCTTCTGTCTGCGCCGCGCAGACCACGTCTCAATGAAAACGTCTGTGCGCCTACTTCCTGGTGCAGACATTGTCCAACCACTTATGACATCTTCTAAAACCTCTTCTAACACATTCTCATCAGATTTCTCTCAAACCCTGCTCTCCTCTCTCAAACCCACCACCTCCACCACCATACCAGCCCCTCCACCAACATACCAGCCGCACCTCCACCACCATACCAGCCTCCGCCGCCACCACCATACCATGCGCCGCCACCCTACCCTACGCCGCCACCGCCATACCCTCCGTAGTCGCCATACATGTCGCCGTCTCCTCCACCCACTACAGCGGTCGCCGTTTCCTCCACCCACCACAGCCGTTGCCGTCTCCTGCACCCACCACGACCGACTTCACAGTTCACATAGGTAGTGTTGTTGTTCTTGAAGTCTATCATGAATTGCCATGTGGGTTTTGTTTCTTTTTTCACCATTGTAAAAGGTTTAGATTTATAAATGTGTTATTGTTTGATTATTGTTAAAGTTTGTAGTATTTTGTTAATTGTTATAGTTTTTTGTTCATTTCATTAGATTGTAATTGGTTTGTAAAAAGTTTAGGTTTGATGAATTATTGTTTTTAGTTTGTAGTTGAAAAAGTTCATAGAAACTTTAGGTTTAATGAATATTGTAATTAGTTTGTAGTTGAAAAAAGTTTGTAGTTTTTTGTTAATTGTTATAGTTATTTGTTAATTTCGTTAGATTGTTAATTGGTTGTATTCATTTGATAGAAGGTGTTCTATAGGTTTTAAATACTAGCAAATGGGTTACGCAAGAAATTTTCACTAACGGGTTGCTTAGTAGGACATTGATCATGTTTGATTTTGTTGATGCATGTAATAGTGTGTGTTGAATTATTTTTTGTTCCATGGCTTTTGTGTTTATCGAAAATATAATTTAATATGATGTTATACATGAGTACTAAAATTTGGCTTTATATGTCCTTGGTAAAGCTTGTGCATAAATGAAGACTGATTATCAAGTGCTTGGGACGGAACACAAACAACTCATGTTGGAAATGATTTATGTTAGTGAAGTTGTCAATAGTTGCTTTTGTGTAGACATGAATTTTAAACATAACATGTTAGATTATATATATATATGTGTATATATATATGAAGAGATGTAAATTATGAAATTAAGTTGTTTGTAGAAACTGATTTGAATGTTTGTAGGAATTGATTAGTTTGTATAATAGTTACATTGTTATTAGTGCAATTGTTAGCAGTCTGCATACGTTAAAAAACAAACAGTCTTCTTCTTGCAGACTGCATAGGTTATGTCCACCTCTTCTGTCGCATATGTGGTCCGCAGACAGCAAACATTTTACCTCTGAAAAAACAAACAACACCTTAGTCATTCGTTATGCACTCATTCGTCTCGTTAAGACTCAGATCAAGCCATTCGTTATAACGAATGGAATTATTCATCATAACGAATGGGATAGCAAATGGTGCTTATCCAGAATGAATTATTACTTAAATATTTAAGAAAATTGGGTTTTTGATGAAATTTAGTAAAGAACCTTTATGCTCTGCCCCTTGGACCCTGCTAGGGGCTACCGCCCCTAGAACCCTGCTGCCAGGGGCCCTGACCCCGGACCCCGTTTGTTGAGGGTTATAATTAAACTAGAAACATGATATGGGTAGGGATAGTTAATTGATACGTGTAATTGTTATACAGTTAGCCGCGCCCAACTAAAAAAGGGATTACCATTAACTTTGAACGTAACCACATTCAGGTGAGATCTAGCCCCACTTCCTTGTCATGTTTTCGGGGCTGTGTGCATACTCAATGTGAGTGCTAATACGCTTACCTTAATTGGTAAGAAAATGCTATAATGATTGATGTGATAGTATATATGAATGTTATGAATAAATGCTTGTCGGTACGTGAACGATTTTCGTATATTGCACGTATCGACAGGGAAAGTAATATGTAGTATGCCTAGTTATGTATGTATGAAAGTACGTAATGAAATGAGTATGTACGAAAGTATGATTATAAAAGAAAGGTATGTATGGTTATATGGAGAATGGAAGGTATGGTTAAATAGGGAACCGACCCTAATAATATCGACGAATGTAGGGAACCGACCTCGGTAATATCGGCGAATGTAGGGAACCGACCCAAATAATATATGTGAATGTAGGGAACCGACCCTAATAATATTGGCGAATGTAGGGAACAGACCCTAATAATATATGCGAAGGTTATAGGACGGAATGCTCTTTGAAACGTATAAGTATGATTGAAAGTATGTATGTATGTAAGTATGAGAGAAAGAATGAAGGTACGTATGTATGAAGGTATGTAAGGAAAGCTGAGAATATATGTATCTTCGGATACGTATTTATGTAAGCATGTGAATGTAATGTATGTTGCTTGATTAACTAGAACTCACTTAGTGTAGTTGACTTTTAGTATGCACGCAGGTGAATAGACTGAGACAACTGGCCAGATGAGGACACATGGCAAGACCTAAAGAGGCTGGCATATGAAGATTTGTCACAATGTTTTGATATTATCTTTTATGTTATGTTTTAAAAGACAAGCTATGAATGTTTGAAGTATTAATTGTTATTCCACGAAAGTTTTAATTAACTCTGATATTTAGAACTATGTTTATGAGTAAATCCAACGTCCAAGTAAGGCACTGGGATCGGGGCCTTACAAATTGGTATCAGAGCATAAGTTCGAGAGAATTAAGCATCCTACATGCTTAGACTCGAATAGAGAATGGGACATAAGTAAGAAAAGAAAGAATATGCTAGTTCAAAAAAGCCATGTGTCGCTCAAGCAAGCTAAGTAAAGGTAAAGTATGTGATTAATTTCACATGTAATGTAAGAATGTGTGAGGAAGTAAGCTTAAATTCTTGGGATAGGGGTATATGAAATTGTTTGAATGTCTAACTGTTAAAGGTAGAACTAGCACAAGTGGACTCACAAAGGGAAATGCATAGGACACGGAGAGTAACATGATTAGTTAATCACAGCTGGCCATTGTTATTACTTGTTATCTTTATTATCCTTGTACTAAATAGTTACTTGAGTGATGACGTTTGTATTTCCTTATAGAATACCAATGGCTGGAAAGAGGAAAGTTGCGGGACGGAGGTCGTACCGGACGTCGTGGCAGGCCACGTATTGTCCGAGGACCTTCGGTAGAAACAGTTACTAACTCAATGGAGGAAGGAAGTGCAACTAGGCGAAATCCAAGCGACAATGAAGGGTATCAACTTGATCCTGCGGTTCAGTCCGCCATTGCTCAAGCTGTAGCTACTGCGTTGAAGAATTTGCAACCTGAAAAGTCTGCTGGAAGCCATGTGAGAACCGATGAGAGGGCGGGGGATGAAGGTAAGAAAACTAAAGATGGAGAAGGCGACTCGAGTGAAGTTCGATCTGTGAGAGTAGATGGCAGAAAAAGAGGCCGAGACGGGTGTAACTAAAGGTCATTCAAAGGTTGTGGCCCGCCAAGTCTAACTAGTTAGGGGGATGCAATCGCTACCCTCCAATGGATAACCGCAATGGACAAGGTTATCCAGATTAGCGAATGCCGTCTTGACCAAGAAGTGGGTTATGCCCCTCAGTCATTTGGTGAAGAGGCTATGTATTTGTGGGAAGTTACGAAGCAGAGGAAGAGTCGAGAATAGATTAAGGCTATGAGCTGGGATGACATGAAGGATATGGTTATGAAACGTTTCGGTGCTGATGCTGAGGTTGAGAGGGCTGAGATGAAGTTTCTAAACTTAAAGGGGGGGGGGGGTGTAAGATGACACACCGCGAGTACACTACCGAATTCAACCGCTTGTCTAGGTTGGTGTCGGATATGGTGAACACTAAAGTGAAAAGAATCAAATGCTACATCAGAGGACTTCCACAGAACGTCCGCACCTTAGTTAGGGAAAGTAAACCTGCTACCTTTGACTCTACTGTCGACCTCGCAGAGATGGTTTATGACGACCTGGCTGTGGACGATGTGGTGTTAGAAGAGAAGAAAGAAAAGAAATGGGTTGTTCCTGCCGAGTGACCCGGTACTTAAACATGGAACCCTAGAAATAAGCGACATAAAGTGTGGGAGAAGAGGTCATGTAGGACTTGCGGGAAGATGCACGCTGAAGAGTGCAAGTGGGGCACTGGTACTGATGTGTGCCATAATGGTGGGAAGTCCCAGGTGGGGAATGCAGATTAGAGTCAAACGCTTGTTACAAATGTAGTAAGATGGGGCACTTTGCTTAGTATTGCCATGCAAAGCCCACGTGTTATAAGTGCGGATAGACAGGTCACTTGGCGAGGACTTGTACGAGTGGTGAAGTAGGAGGAAAGGAGAAAAAGGATGTTGACCAAGCTAGGTCAAGGACTATAAATAGAAACTGTCTTGATCGTAATAGGACACACACACACACGCACACCCGTAGACACTCTTTTGTACTCATAGCAGCGATTAGGCACTTCCAACACTTGTATTCACCTTTTTTTATTTAATATAATTAAGGTAGGGTATACTTTTCACCTCCCGAGGTTTTTTTTCGGAATTCCTCTAAGGATCACGGGCTTTTTCCTCACTAAATCACCGTGTCACTTGCAACATTTACTTTTAATTGTGTTTACCTAATCAAGAATCATACATCACATCCAAAGTTTGGTTACTTGATTATCCTTTTGTAATTTTTGACCAAAACACCTCCCAAGGTTTTGTTGTCGGAGATCCTTGTGGATCAATGGTTTTTCCTCGCTACATCGTTGTGTCACTTGCATTGTTTACTTATTATTTAGTTTACACCATCAAGCATCATACCTCACAATAAAAGTTTGGTTACTTGATTATCCTTGTGTTATTTTTGACAAAAATAGTTTGGCGCCCACCGTAGGGCAAGTGGTACTTTACACATTTTATTCTTTAGATTCCTGATCAATCACTACCTTTTAACCATTACCAATGGCATCTCAATCAAATCCATCATCACCTCAAAATACATCAACTCGCTCGACAACTCAGTCTTTAAGCATAGGTTTGAGCCGTTCCCTTCCATTGATGCCACCACCCCAAAGAAAGTCAGATAACTATATAAAGAATACATCTAATAGCTTGCCTCACCCACCGTTTACTCAAGTTGATGATCCTGTCATGTTTTCAAATAATGATATCCTTTCTTTGTTTACTCAGGTCCAGAATCAAATGGTGGAGTAGCAACAAACCAACAAAACATTCTTGGAGGAAATACATAAATTGAAATTGAAAAGGACTAAAGCAGCGGAGCCAATAGCTACCCCACAGCCTAGGATGTTGAAATTTGAGACCTCATGATCCAGGGGTAAAATAAATGAAAGCACATAAGGATCCCGAGGGAAAAGCGTTAAGGATTTAATTCCTATTAATCCACTGTCTGAAGTTTAGAATCATGTATTAACAGTCAGGATCACAGCAACAGGGATCCCTGAAAGGATCCGAGGATCATCACACCAGGATCCTAACACCGGTATCATCCATCAAGTGCAATTTTTAATTTCTAACAAAGTTGGGTCCGTGCAGGATACAACAATAGATCTTACGATGATTACGAAACTACAAAAACTGAAGAACATGATTTCCAGCATATCCGGCATAGTTCAAATACCGCAGGTGACCGCTACAAGTACGAAGGTTTCTAGGTTTTCCTCACCAATATGGGATGCTGAAATCCAAAAACGCTTCCAAACTTCGAACATGAAGCTCTCTGATGGAACAACGGATCCTGAATAACATGTGGCTTAATATTAAAAAAAGGATGGTGATCATACCCATCTCAGCCGATCTAAAAGAAGCATGGTTTGCAAGGGCTTTGGATCCACTCTTATAGGATCAACCTTAAAATGGTTGTTGAGTGTCCCACATGATTCTATCACTTCTTTTTCACGTTTAGTTAATTTATTTAATAACCGGTTCTTTTGTAACTTGTCATTTGACAAATTAAATAATGATTTATACAGGATCACTTTAAAGCCTGAAGAATATCCAAGAGATTATGTTAGCAGGTTTAATAGGGAAGCATTAGACATCCCAAATATTGACATGGCTACAGTTGTTTAAGCCTTCAATATGAGATTGAAGAATAGTTCTCTGTTTTATGAGGATCTTGTGATGAATCCTTGTAGGAACCTAGATGAAGTGAGAAACCAAACTCTACGATTCATTAGGCTAGAGGAAAATCAAAGGATCCAAGAGAGAATCAGTGCACCAGCATCCGGCTACGATCGTCCCAAAAAAATCAGAATCCCTATCCCAAGCATCATGTAAATTCAAGCCTTACACTAAACATAACCACCATAAAATTAACTCTTTGCAAAATGACGATGATGAAGAAGAAAAATATATATTCCAATATTAGCTACTATTGTTTTTCTTTGATATATCTGGACTAATTTTTGCTACGCAGGATCTTAGAGACAAGGCTTGGTGGCCAAGGAAAAACGATAAAACCATATCTTAGAAGGATCAATCCAAATGGTGTGCTTATCACGAAAACTTTGGACACACAACTGAATATTGCATCGCTTTGAGAAAAGAAATAATTCACCTTTTGAGCAAAGGATACTTGATGGATCTCTTGGGAAGGAAAGGGAACAAAATGCAAGAAGTTAGCAAGTCCGCCGAAAGGACACCGTCTCCTCCTCCAAAAGTTGCACCACCTACTCCACAGCCAAAATACATGCTAAAGAATCCAAATCCAAGAAAGAGACTAGACCAACCCCAACAACAACTCTAAGCGACAAAAAAACCATAACCTTTGGTGAAGAGGATAAAGAAAATGTTATGGATCCTCACCATTGTAACATTCGTTATTTTTCAACCCGAAAGCGGACCCGGTTGTATTCGAATAATTTTCAACAAAAAAATTTCGCATTTATCAGTATATTTTATTTCAATAAATTTCTTAAATTATTTATTAAACAAGTATTATATGATAAATTTGTTAACAGCTATGAATTATGTGCATAATAGCCCCCTAACAAAACTATATATAGAGAGAGAGAGAGAGAGAGAGAGACTTGGATCAAATAATAACAACTAGTTTTAAAGTAAAATTGATGAGAGACAATTCTTAAAAAAAACTAGTGCAACATGTAGTAATGTATTATTAAGTTTCATATCACAAATATTGAAAACTGTATGAATACATAGAACCCAAAAAGATGCTTCAACTTGTGTATAAAGTACTAGTATATGTTACATAAAGTATGAAAAATCATAAAAATAAGTGAAATCAGTGATGATGTATGATTTATATTTTTAATTATATTTTTACATAAAATGTATGGACAAACTTAATACAAAAACGAAGATGCTTCAACTTGTGTATAAATTATTGATATTTGTTACATGAAGTATTAAACCTTGGAAAAATAAGAGAAAACAATAGTGATGTATGATTTCTATTTTTACATAATATGAACAAATAGATAAAAATAGGCCAGATCCTTCAACTTGTAAATAAGACAACAAAGTTAGTTTCCTCGGTAAGCAATCTTTTAATAAAATGTGGTGTTCACTTTAGGTACTTCTAAAATAGTAACTTGCTAATGATGCCGGCAATAAAAGGGTTTTTCTTATAACCGGATTAGACCCTCGGCTATAGTAGGGGCGGATTAAATATCGGTTTACGGGAACCCACTTATCTTAAAATGTCACGTTGAAAACGACATATAAAAATTTTAGTGAATTCATAAGACTTTTAGAAGTAAACCCATAACAAAAGTTTAAGGTGGTGCACCGGTAAACTCCACATTCCTAAGCCCTTCTAATCTTGAAGGTATCAACTTCAAGTCTTTATAAGACGGATTTTGGTAACACTTTTAATTTAATTATTTTCGGTAAGTCCTCTCTGTACAATTGGTTGGTTTTTAAAGAGCTAAAAAAGGAATGTTTTCATATTTCATGCTACTTCCAGAACTATTCTCACATCACTCCTCCACAACCATTGATTGTAATTTTTTCTAATTTTTTTTTCCATTTTAATGACATTGTTGTTTTATTACGATTTTTAATTAAAATATTGTGTTATGATATCATATTAATTATATTATAATCTCTAACCTGAAAATTAACATTTGTGTGAAACTTGAACACAGGAAAAAAGTGAACCCATAGGAAGAAAAATCCGTATTCCACCGTTGCCGGTTAGATCCGGAAATGACTACATAACTTGTTCTATTGAATTTATTTGAATTGCTTCTTTGGAATTAGTAGCCGATGGACAATGTGTGGCGTTTCAAGCGCCCCGATCAATCCGGAGAACAAGTAACCAGCAGGGCCGTCTCTGAAAATTTATATGCATCGCCAGAGCTAAAATAAAAAGGTCCGTAGACTCTAACGAATAACGAAATATTATAAGCAAAAAAAATTTAGGCCTTATGTAAATGGATTTTTTGTTTGGTTTAAACAATTAAATTTTTAAATGAGCTTACTTGGTTATGATTTAGGTTACGTAAAAAAGTTCGTGTATAAAAATAAACCTTAAAAATGCTCAAGTGAGACTAGAACTTGAAACCTTTTGATTGAATTGGAAGTAATACCCCTTTACCACTAGACCATCCTAGTTATTGAATAATTTGAGTAAAACATTAAATATACATATTTCTTTTTCCTAAATATATATATATATATATATATATATACATATAAAATAATTTGGGCCCTAAAAAATTAAGTGCCTCGACCGGTCGCCTACATTGCCCTATGCCCGAGCCGCCCCTAGTAACCCGGTTGTTGGTGAACAAGTAACCAGTTTGTTTATGCATGAAAGCATTATTGTGTGATAACTTGGGTACGGTGTAAGATTACAATGAGGTTCAAGATGAACATGTAAATTGGAAAAAAAAGAAAAACTCAGGATTAATAAAACTTATGTGTTGTTATTTTGATATATATTAATTTTGTACTACTATTTTTATATAAAGTTAGTTTTATTTTCTACTTTCTTGTGTACAATGATCTTTATATAAGTTTGATGTAATAATTTTGTTTCAGTTAATAAAATAACAAAGGTTATATATACTTAGTTCCGTCTTAACTCTATCTAAAATATCTTATTAGAGTTGAGTTTAGATAAGATGTTTGATTTTCCTAGAAATGTTAGGAGGAGGACATTATGGTCCACTAATTTAATCTTAAAAACTCATTTACATCTTCACTCGTCTCTTACGACCTACAAGCATCACCACACCGCCCACCGCCACCACAATCTTCACCCACCGCCACCACCTAGCTAGAAAAAAACTCGCGCGGAATTCGCCGGAAAAGTTGCCGGGAAATTTCGCCGAATGTAGCCGGAAATTTTTTCCAAGAAAGTTATCGGAAACAGTTACTGAAAAACGGTCACCAGAAAAAAAACAAAAGAAAACACAATAGAAAAAACAGTATGAAAATGAATAAAATGAGAAAAACATATTGAAAAACACAACGTATAACACAATTTTGGTTAAACACTATATATAAAAATCCACTAATGTTTTAAATTTTTATATAGCAATATATACTAATGCCACCGATTGTCACCGCTATCGTGTCGTGGTTATTTCCTCACCCAGCTCAAGTCGTCGTCGCTCATGTGCAACGTGTCGCCGCTATTGGGTCACCAAAGTCTGCTGAAAAATTTTTGTGAAGGACAAGTTTACTCAATTTAAACACAAAAAACATGATTCTTCATCAAATTAAACTTAAATGACAACACTACATGTTTAATTACTTCTTTAATCAGTTAATTTACATGAATTCTACATAATTCACATAAAATTTCAGTGGTGGTTAACGGTTGTTGTGGTTGCAGATCTTGACGGAACTTGTATCTTGAAGTTGTTGATGGTCTTGGATCTGGAGGGTCTTGGAGCTTCAAGAAGGTTGTTGACGATGACGGTATCGGAGCAGATCCAAGATGGGGTCGATGATGACGGTCTCAGATCTTCAAGAAGGTGGTTGACGGGGTCGACGTTGGTGGAGCTTCATTGGTTTACGGTTTCCATGGTGCGGAGTTTCAGCTGATGTGCATGACGCCGGTGGTGGATGAAGGCATTTGAAGGTGTAAAGACAGGAATGTGAAAGGTGAAGGGTGTAGGTCTTCGACAATTGATTTTTATCTTATCAAGGGCCAGAAACTGATTTCTTAATTTCACGCGAATCGTTAGTTTTAGCGACAACAGCTTTAGCGGCGACTTTAAGAATTAGCGGCGACGCCCGACGATGTCATTGCTAATGCTAAGGGTGGCAAACCCAACCCAAATGGATTGTTTTGGGTCAAGATGGATAAACTTTAAAAGTAAAATGGGTTAGGATGGATCATAAAAATTCTTCAAGTGTCAGGATGGGTTAGAAATATACAAGTGAGTTTCATTTATAGGTTAAAATGGGTCAAAACAAAATATCCAACTTATCCAAAATTTATCTATTTCAAAATACCCAAACTATCACGTGTGAAACAAAACTCATCCGAAACCCAAAAAACGATCAAAATGAAACAAAAACCCCGAACCGACTAAAACGAAACAAAATCGAAACTGAACCGAAATAGAAAAACGACCAAAACGAAACAAAAAAAACGGAATGAAACCGAAAAACTGACCAAAACGAAACGCAACCGAAAAGCTAACCAAAACTAAACAAAAACACCGAATCGACCAAACCGAAACAAAACTGAATCGAAATAGAAAAACGAACAAAACGAAACAAAAAAACCGATATGAAACCGAAAAGTAGACCAAAATGAAACAAAAATAAAGCGAAATGCAAATGAAAAGCTGACTAAAACAAAACAAAAACACCGAACCGACCAAAACGAAAAAAAAACGAAACAAAACTGAACTAAAATAGAAAAACGACCAAAAAGAAACAAAAAAACCAAAACGAAACTGAACCGAAATAGAAAAACGACAAAAACGAAACAAAAAAAGCGAAATGCAACTGAAAAGCTGACCAAAACAAAACAAAACAAAAACACTGAGCAGACCAAAACGAAACAAAAACACTGAACCGACCAAAACGAAAGAAAAAAAACGAAACGAAACTGAACTGAAATAGAAAAACGACAGAAACGAAACTGAACTGAAATAGAAAAATGACCGAAACGAAACTGAACTGAAATAGAAAAACAACTGAAACGAAACAAACAAACCCAATTGAAACTGAAAAACTGACCAAAAGGAAAACATAAAAAAAAAACTAAATACAATTTATAAACCCGGATCAAAACGAATCAAAAACATCGAACCGACCAAAACGAAGCAAAAAAACTGAAACGAAACTCAATCGACGCCGAAAAACTGACCAAAACGAAACAAATAAAAACGAAATGCAATCAAAAAGCTTACTAAAACGAAACAAAAGGCTGAAATGTAACCGACCAAAATAAAACAAAATGAATCGAAACGAAACAAAAAAAAAACGAAATGAAACCGAAAAAACTGACTAAAACAAAACAACACTGAAAGCGAAAAAACTGAGAAATCGAAACCCAAATCATTGAAACCGAGCAAATACCGAAACAGGCCAAAATGAAAAAAAAATAAAAAAACAACCGAACTGAAAAAAACCCGAAAAATTCGAACTTGAACCGGCACAAAACGTTTATTTTTATTTAATGAACGAGAATGACGGGGGAAACATTTTAGTTATTTTACATTTTGCGCTTTTTATTTATATTTTGAGTTATTATTTTTTTAATAGTTTTTTTGAATATTTTTTTGATGAGTTTTTAAAACCCTTTGTATTTCAACCTTCACTTGGGTTAAGATGGGTTAGCTTTACCCATCTTGACCCATATCCATCCTAACCCTCTATTTTAAAAATCCATCCTGACCTATACCCATTTTGACCCATACCCATCCTGACCCATCACCCAAACCCAACCCAACCCAACCCACTCACATTGCCACCTCTAGCTAATGCTCCAAGTCGTCGCTAAAACTCATATTTCTTGTAGTGATGGTATTCATATTACAGATAAAAAACAATTGTTATTATGGTAATATTTTTTATTAAAAAAATGTCATATTTCTTGTGAGAATTTACATATGTTTTGCATACAGAGAAACAAAGTCAACAAATATGTTAGTTCTTTTATATTCTTCCCGTTATTTCACACTTGATTTCTCTCCAAAACTAATCTCAACCACCATGTCCAAAATAAATGAACTAAATTATTTATGTTTGCTAAAAAAATCTTATTTTCTATTATATATAACCCTATCTTGTTATTAGTTTTACGTTTTGAAATTGACACAATATAATTAACTATATGATAGTGAAGTGGGTGATTTAGTTAATGTTCAAAGGTGGGGGAACGGTAGAAGGATATATATTTTGGCTATAGGAAAATATCTAGTGATAAAATGGAGGAAAAGATGGGTCTATAAAAGGATGCCGAAGATGTGGAAATAAACGGATTATGTCTATGCATGTGATCATATATATATATAGAAAATAGTTCAAATAAAAAACAAGTGTTTTGTGAGAAGAGCTTTAAAATAAAACAAACCACTTAAATATGACACTATACAATGTAATATGAAACAATACAATTATTTAGAAACTACCAATCTCAACTGCTAGATAATAGATCCAAGGGCCTGAATCTATTCTTATTCTTCTCAAAAAAATATTGTTTTTTACATTAACCCTACCATATATATATATATATATATATATATATATATATATATATATATATTAGGTTAGGTATCCGTGTACTACACGGGTTAAACAATTTAAGTTATGTAAGTCATAACTTAATAAATCGAAGACAAAGTTAAGTTACAGTTATCATTCTTATAAACTTATAAAAAATCGTAAGTCTCTAAACATTTCCTTGTACACAACCACCTAAATCGACCCGTTTCTAAGTATTCTTTCTTCTAAGATTCAATCATTGAATGGTGGTTCTTAGCTCCATGTTTTAAACTTCTCATTGCATAATTTCAAAACAAGTAACCAATAACATGTAGGATGCATAGTTGTACTAAATGGAGACTACAATTATTATCGAATTGTCTTTAAACTAACTATATGGACCAAGCAAAAGAGGAACACATTGTCCACCAGCACCGATGCGGAGTGTTATTGTTGCAGCAAGATTAATGACAGCTTGTTGCTCCTTATCCGCAAATAAAAGCCATTATTATTGCAACTTTTAATACTACGTATTATATACTAAAAGCAAACCCCACAAAAGATAACAAACCTCTTCTATATCACCAAGAGAAATAATCACCTGCAAAATAGAGAATCAATGCTTAAACAGTATGATATTACAAAGTCATTAAATTTCCGAATTTAAATGTCAACATAAGAAAATAGATGTGAAAGGTGTAAACAAATGGAATGTGTTTAATAAGTTAGCGATGTGTTAGTTGATATGAGGATCCTTTAGAACTTTGAATAAAATTTCATGCATTCTGTATAGATCGAATAGTAACTGCACTAAGGTATAACATGTATATTATAAATCATATGAATAAAATGAATGAATGGAAAAAAAAAAGCTGGATAAATGCATGAAGAAGGAAATTAACATGATATAGTCACATACAATCATTATAACTTAATCTACTATAAATAACATGTTGGTCATTAACATTCAGCTATTCATATTAATAACTTATCGTATCAAATAAATATTAAACTATACATATCTCGTAATCTAAAAGCTAACCAAATGAACACACAACAGAAAAGTAAATGTGAGCAAACCTTTTTTATATAATCTTGACATCTTGTTCCATTGTTGCAGTTTCTTGTTGGGCTGCCAGTGATCTCATATCTGGATACAACAATGTCGATTATAAGCCCTTCAATCGACACGATGCAAAAGATACTATCTGCATCCATATACAAATAACAGAAATAATTGCATATAAACCATTATTGAAAAAAGGGCTAAAGAAATAAGAAACTCATAAGAAATTAGTACTAATTACACTTCAAGAAGTTGAAGTGAAATCCTTTAAGAAACTCATAAAGCACCAATTACAATAATAGTATGTTTGTAATAATCCAAACTTATAACGGGCATACCTTTCATATAACTTTTATGTGGATTATCGTATACATGGTGTGGTCACACTACGTGAATATCGACCTTCGGTCACACATGTGGTCTGGGCGATTTGCCACACTTCGGCTTAAATGTGTGGCTAAAAGTCTTTGACCATGTTTGAAAATCTTCCAGAATGTTTTGGCCACATTTATTATTCTTCACGTGACCATTTTATACCTACTCAGGTACTTTTCGCCACACTTTTAAAAAAACTGTGACAAAAACTAGCCACATTAAAAAAACGAGTGGCAAAATGTAACCTACAGTCATAGTTTGTTTCATCTTTGATACATGTGACCAAAAACACATGCATTAGCCACAAACTGTGACATTTAACTAGCCACATGTTTAAATTGTGTGGCCAAATTTGACAAACGGCTACTGTATTGATAAAAGATGTGTCTAAAAGGTAAAAGATATAGCCACTTATATTACGTTGTGTGACCTAATGTCACATTTTCTAGCCACATGTTAAATAAAGTGGCGAAATATGACGAACAACCATTGTATTTATTAGTTATGTGGCTAAAATGCTTAAAATATATGGCCACTTACACGAGGTTGTGTGACCAGAGAGTAGTTTACTTTTATTTTTCTTAAGTTTTTTATTGTCACGGAAACACATATTATGTGTGGCTATAAGTAATAAATGGTCACACTAAAATATTATTAAGTGTGTCCAAATGTAATTCATGGCCACTTATACGAGGTTGTGTGACCAAAGACTATTTTAGTTTTGCTTTTTATAAGTTTTTTATTGTCACGGATACACTTATTATGTGTGGCTATAAGTTATAAATTGTCACACTTAAAGGATTTTTAGTTTGTCCAAATGTAATTCATGGTCACTTATACGAGGTTGTGTGACCAAAGAGTATCATAGTTTTGCTTTTTATAAGTTTTTTATTGTCACGGATGCACTTATTATGCGTGGCTATAAGTTATAAATTGTCACACTTAAATATTTTTTAGTGTGTCCAAAATTAATGGCCACTTATATGAGGTTGTGTGACCAAAGAGTATCTTAGTTTTATTTTTTCTAAGTTTTTTATTGTCACGGATACACTTACTATGTGTGGCTATAAGTTATAAATGGTCACAGTATAATATTTTTAAGCGTGTCCAATCGTCATAAATGACCACACGTTGATTTGACAAGTGGCGACGTCATCATTGCCTTTACAGTTTCTTGTGCCGCCAAATTCAAATTGTCAGGGAGATGTACCGGATGTTTCCGATGGTGTTTAAATACCAGTCACAATCACAATCCACAATCACAATCACAATCCATAATCAGAATCCACTATCACAATCACAATCCACCTTTCTTCCGATTATAATTTCCGATAATGGCTGCAGCTAATTGGCTCGAACGTGCACCGGGTGCTCAAGCCCCCATCTACGACGACCTCACATTCTTCACGATACGATTCCACTTTTTTTCCGGCGCCTTCCGGAGGAATCAAAGGGTGAGGTATATTGACTATGTCAACCCTCAAACCTTCTCGTACCAACAACTTAACCGAATGGTTAGGAGGCTTGGGTACACGACGGTTGATTATTTCAGCACTGAAATGGTAGTGCCGGGGATCGAGGTGGCGTACATCGAGTTGGAAGACTTGGAGCACTTCAGGGCGGTGTCCGTTTATGGGGCGTTCCATTCTTAGGTGAACCTTCGACTCCTTAGGCTTAGGGACTCCACCTACACCTCCGATGGCATGTACGAGAGGATCATGCCCTCTCATACTCCAGAGGATTCGGATTCGGATACGGAATCTACAGGGAGGTCTACGATGGATGTCGATTCTGAGACGGAGTCGGATGCTAGGAGCTAGTTATAGTTTTATGTAATTTTTGGTTTTCTATATTAATATAATTAAATGTTATTATTGTAATTTTTATATTTTGGTATTAATATGTTTATGTTATGTGAATTGATTAATCATATTAATTTTTTTTAATATGTACATTTTAATTTTAGCATGAGAACGTAGGAAATAATACTAATTTATAAAAAACCGAGAACGTAAGAAACAATACCAACTACAATACCAATCTACATAAACAATGACTTATAATAACAAAGAAAAACCCTAAAAATTACAACAAAAGAATAAAAAATCAAGAACAAAATAATAACAGCAAATACCAACAATACTTATAACAGCAAAAGAAAAAAAATCAAATAATAACAACAAAATATAAATCAACAAATAGTTATAGCGTCTCATAATCGAAAATTAACAAATACGAACAAAGAATAACAGTAAACAACTATAAAACAAAACCTAATGATAACAGCAAGTTGGTTCTCACTGTTTTCATGTTAACAATAAAATGTATTTGATCTTGTTTTCTTAATACATAATCACTTATATTATGTGAATGCTATTATTGTAAATGTTATTATTAACTGTAAAGCGTGGAGCGTTTTCAAAGCGTGATATATATAAATGTCATTATTATATTTTGGTTTATGCGTATGTATAGCGTATTGGATGTAGTTTTTTTTAATTAACTTTAAAATAGTTGTTAGTGTGATTGAATAACAAAATAGACCTAAAATTTAATTTTTGGTAGTTGAGACAGTAATTTATTGTAGTTCAGTTGATTTGTAGCGTATCTAGTAAGATATACTAGATTTTTTATTTTAATTAACTTGAATGTAGGCTATTATTACATAAATATATTTCAAAGATTTTTGACAGGTATTAAAAGCGTACAAAGCGTGTGATTTACTAGTTTTTTTTATTTTAATTAATTTGAATGTAGGCTATCATTACATAAATATATTTCCAAGATTTTGGACAGGTAGTAGGTATAAATGTAATTAATTTCCAAAAATAATTAGCTTCTGTGCGTTTCCAAAGCGTGTGGAAACAATTTTGACAGATAGTATGTAGTTATAGTGTGTTATACACTCAACAACCAACTATATAACAACAGAGACTTTAATGACTGCAATAAAACTGGTGACTGAAATTTATTCACTTCTATATATGTTATTTGAATTCCAAACTTGGCCAATCAGAAAAAATCTAAGGTTTCCACAGATCTTAAACTTCCCAAAGATCTTAGATTTTGATAAAATCCTTTCCAAAACTCAATGCCATCACCAAATCTTAAATCTAAGGTTACTGGTGATGACATTGAGTTTGGAATCGGTTTTTCAAAACTGAATTTTATTTATTCAAAGGCTTCTTCAAAGTCCGGAGGGTACAATTTTGGTATGCAGGTTAGTGAAAAGAAGGGCATAATGATCTTTATTTTATAAAATGAGTTGATAATGTTTTGTAGGAAACCAGCTGTTGAAAAGTATGTTGAAATATAACCAAATAGAGGTTGTGCAAGAATCAAAACCATCAGACGAGAAATGATGACTGTCACCGAACACCCTAGATAACATGATGCATTTTTGGGCTTTTTTTGTATTAATGTAACTTTGATATCGCACGAGTCAGTTATGAGTGTAATGACTTTATTGATCTTACTATGGTACACTACAAGTCAATTGTGACTTTTATCGATGTAACATGATGTATGTTTGAACTTGACACCAATTGACCAAAATAGCCAGAAGATGAAATGAATTCAACAAACCGGCCTGTACGTATAAGTAGTAATAGTATTAAAATCAACCAATATTTCTTTAGTTTGAATTAATAAGTACAAAGTAAAGAATGGTGATATCATGTATCACAACTATATTTAAACATTATTTACATCTAACTAGCCGAATGAACACAACTGCTGGGTCGACAACCCCGACATCGGTGTCAATCTCCATTACGAATAGTTGTAGGCTTTTTCCCAGGCCTCCAGTAATCATCCGGGGACTCATTACGAAGCAGTTGATTTGGTTGTACAAGTGGCAATGTATTACCCTCATGAGGGAAAGTTACCGTACTAAATTCCTCATGGACCTCGTCATACGAATGCCTATAATTCTTGGGTGGAGTCATGAGGACAACATGCTTTTTTCTATCCAGCTGATCTTGAACATAAAACACCTGGCGTGCTTGCGAGGCCAATATGAACGGATCATCCTTGTGGCCAAATTTGTTTAGGTCGACCGACGTGTAACCAAGAATATCATGTTTGACATGTTTACGGTCAACCCATTGGCACATGAAGACCATAATTCTTTTAATATGATTATCTAGGACCCATATCTCTTGCAAAACCACAAAATAAAAGTTTTGTCCATACATCACCACGTATTTTTTGATGTGCATGTCATCCGCCTCTACACCAACCCCGCTATTCTGGTAAACTCTACCATCATGAGATTTTGTACGAAATTCAAAACCGTTGATGTCGTACGAGTCGTATTTGTAAACATTGCGGTGTGCTTCGTGTGCAATCCACTTTACGGTTTCCGATACAGAACCTAGGGAGCCCGCTAGCTCTCTTTCAACTTGAATTTCATTACAAGGATTAGATTCTTCACCTACATTGCAGAAACTATAAAAGAATTTTAAAAATTATAGAAGACTTAATAAATTGATCTACCTTGTCGCGTAACCAGTCACCAAACTTTAAAGTATGCTCCTTCTCCAGCAATGCTTGTCGTTTACCAGGCATTTGGTTTTTCAAAGAGGTCTTGTGTTGTCTGCAAGTAGGAGTATAATATATTATGAATTAATATATATATATATATATATATGGGTGCAGTTACTGTACACTAATGCCTTAATGTACGGTATATTCTGATTTAATATATGGGTGCGTTTGCTGAGCGTTTAAGTTTTCTATATACAGTAACTGCACCCAATATATATATATATATATATATATATATATATAATTTAGAGTATATATGTTAGTAATACTTACTCGATATACGACGCTATTTCAGGCGTATTCTGCAGCACATAGAAATACGCTCTCTTGAAAAGTTCAGGAGAAACTTCAACTGATTTAATGCCTGTGACAGGAATTGTCTCCCTATTATCATCATGCTTATCATGTGGAATACCAACAGTACTCTTGATGTTTTTTTGGCATTCGCTCAGAAACTCGATTGTTTCTTCCGCAATGTTCTCCTCAGCAATGCACCCTTCTGGATAAGTTTTGTTTTGCACATGCCCTTTGATAACCTTCATACACCTTTCAAAGGGATACATCCAACGAAAGCATGGTGGCCCACATAATTTTATCTCTCTAACAAGGTGCACGGTTAAGTGAACCATGACATCAAAAAATGATGGCGGAAAGTACTTCTCCAACAGGTACAGTGTAACTATTTGCTCTTCCTGCATCTTATCAAGCTCTTCTACTTTGATTTATTTGCTACAAATTCACTTGAAAAAAAAAAAACAAAGCCTGATTATAGCATTTCTCATTGGTTCTGGCATGATGGACCGTATTGCAAGGGGCAAAAACTGTTGCATAAGCATGTGATAATCATGTGATTTAAGGCCTTGTAGCTTCCTTTCTTTAAGATTCACCAAACTAGAGAAGTTAGAACAATACCCTAGTGGAGCCTTCAGTTTATATAGTGTTTCAAGAAACATGTCTTTTTCTTGCGCTGATAATGTGAAGCATGCTGCAGACAGTTCTGTATTTTTGCCTTTTGCTTTCGGTTGCAACTCCTTTTTAATCCCTAAAAACTCCAAATCCTTTCTAGCTGCTAATCCGTCTTTTGTCCTACCGGGAATGTTCAGCAACGTCCCGATAATACTTTCTGCCACATTCTTTTCAACATGCATCAAATCAATACAATGTTGGACAGGTAAATACTTCCAGTAGCTGAGCCGTTGGTACCATATGTTGAACTTCTTCCAATATTGGTGCGGTGTTGTGTTATCACTTTTCCTCTTACTCCCACTTAGGGATTCAGATCCCTTTCCCCATTCATTGTTAATGTTTTTGACCTCGTCGTATATCTCTTCCCCTGTCATAGGCTCTTTAGCGGTTCTCATCTCCTCTTTTCCGTTGAACGTCTTTGTTTGTTTTCTGAAAGGGTGGTCATGTGATAAATACCTTCTGTGGGCAGCATAACTCTGCTTTTTTATGTTATAAAGTTGAACACACTGAGTGTTGCCCCGACACACCACACAACCTTTGAATCCACTGTAAGGGCAACCACATAGTGTACCAAGAGCAGGGTAATCATTAATCGTCCATAACACAACTGCACGTAGTGTAAACATTTCTTGTGTATATGCATCATATGTTGGCTCCCCGACCTCAAATAAAGATGCTAGATCGTCAATTAAAGGCTGTAAAAACACATCAATATTGTTTCCTGGCACTCCGGATATTAATAAGGAAATCATGATGAATTTTCTTTTCATACACATCCAAGGTGGAAGGTTGTAAATGACTGCTAAAACAGGCTAGACACTGTGGTTTCTGTTGCCTCTATGTACGTCGACCTCATCAGTGCAAATCCCTAGACGAAGATTTCTTGGATCGATTCCGATGGTATCAGAGTACCTGTCATCTATGGCTTTCCATGCTAGTGAATCTGATGGGTGGCGTAAAACACCGGATTTATTGGTACTCGTGGCGTGCCATGTTAAATTCTCTGCTATGGTCTTTGATTGAAAGAGGCGCTTGAATCGTGGAATAATGGGAAAGCACCACAATACCTTAGCGGGCGTGTTTATGTAAGTTTTGTTAGTCTTCTCATCCACCTTCCACCTTGACTTGTTACAAACTGGACATGCTTCCAAATCCTTGTAATCCTTATAGTAAATAATGCAGTCATTGATACACATATGTATTTTTTCGTATCCTGAGCCCATTGCCTTCATCATCCTTTTTCCCTCATACATATTATTTACCATTTCGTTATCTGCAGGTAGCATCTTTTTCAACAATTTCAGAAGTTCATCAACGAACTTATGAGATACCCCGTGCTTGCTCTTCAAGTTGAGTATTTGTACTAATGCAGACAACTTGGTGAAGTCAAGACATCCTTTATATAGGGGCTTCTCAGCGTCAGCAAGTAGTTGTAGAAACTGTTGACACTTCTTGTCGCCTTTGAAATTGTCTTTTGTAGCATTTACCATTTCTACAGTTTCACAGGCATCTGTTGGAATGTTGGTGTCAGCAAACCCATTATTATTATTATTACTATTATTATCATAATTAGTTGGAATGCAGGTGCAGGAAAACCCAGTATTATCAACATAATGAGTTGGAATGTTGGTGTCGGCTTCTCCATGTTTTATCCAAGTAGTATAATTCTTATCAATTCCAAACCTGTACAGTGATGTTCTACCTCGTCTACACTAAGAGATATGTGGTTCAAACACTTAACACATGGACATGAAACAGAAATTGGTGGTGATGTCTCATTGCAATTACGAACTGCAAAATGTAGAAATGCCTTAACACCATCTCTATATGCTTTACTGCACTTGTCGCCTACTGACATCCAAAACTTATCTATCTTTCAAGAATTTTTTTATTAACTGTGTCACCAACGATATATATATACTAATTAACGTCAAAAAATGTAACTGGAATTTTATCATGTATGACATTAAAAGCAAAAAATATTCGGTACTCAACTGAGATTAATGAAGTTTTTTGGTAGGATTGAGTAGCCGGCAGCAATTAATTGATCAGAGTTCAATTAATTGGCAGGATTGAGTTCAATTAATGAAGCTTTTAATGAGCATATTTATTAAGGAAAAATATTTGGTACTCACCTGAGATTAATGAAGCTGTTTGGTAGGATTGAGATTGATGAGAGTTCAATAAATACACTAGCAGATCATTTATTAGGGTTTGGTGAGATTGTGAGATTTTATTTGGTCAATACTAATTGATTTGTGAGTCTTCCAGAAGATAACTCGATTAATTGGTGGGTAAAAATAAAAATTTTAAACTTCTAAATTTCGTTATATAAATATTAGATGAGGTTCTATTACGTTCTCAGGGTGTAGCTCAAATGGTTGAGGCGCTTGTGATTAAACATAGATTGCAAATATTGCGGGTTCGAAACTCAGGAGGGACATATTTTTATTGATCTTTGATAATAACCTCTTTTTAATGAAGTAAATACACTGTGATTTTGGAAACACTCAAACTAAACTACTCATTAAGCCTTTAATTGCGTTCAGAAACATAAAAATACATCATAATAGCTGGTCTAAAATCATAACAAAGTTTCTTAGCTTTTAATTACAAAAATAATTAAAAGCCCTAAAAACAACAAGAAGCAAATAAAATACAATATCTTCACTTTTTTTTCTGATTCAATCCTTGAAGATAAACTCCTTGCAAGTTGATCCTCTAATGACTTATTTGCCCTTATCAAGATAGGAATTATGTCTGTACATCTTGTGCATACATCAGATCTTGTGGACGAAGCACAATCAGACCATATAAAGAAATCACATTTTTTGCCCTAAAAGTTGAAAAAAATATAGGGTTTATGTTCAAAAATTGTAGATGAATTCCAACTTTATTTGCAATTTCACTAACCTGAGATGCACAATTGTAGAACCTCTGACCTGGATTTTTGGTGGTGCTTGATGTTCTTTGAATGGCTTCAACTCCACAAAAGTAATAAACCTGAGATCGATTGCTTCTGTTACTGGATGTGGTGGTCCTCGATGAGATTTCTTCCATGGTGAAAAAGGAGTTTTTATTGAAAACAAAACTAGATATATAAAAGGGTTTAGAAAGGAGTTGTTGTACACATGCGTGTTGCCAGCGTTTTAGGATATTAATTATATATGTCTTTGTACAGTAGCGTGTTGCAAGCGTAATGGACTCTTTTGAACAAATATATAACATATTTTAAGCTAATTGATTACACGCATTTTTAACAAAGAAAGATGAGAACCATTAATCCATATTTACCATTCATCAAAAGATGCATCACAAAAAGTACCATTAATTACAATACATAAAGCATTTTAAGATAATCCATATAATTACAATGCATCACAAAAAAACCAAAAAGAGAGAAGCTAACATCACCATCACTCCGCCTTGTCCACAGTCTCCACCCCCATCTCCTTAAAACTCATGTTGGTTGACACCGTAGTTATGGTGTCAACCAGGGTCTCACACACTGATTCGTAGCATTCAGACTGTTGTTGCTGATAATCAGCAACCATTGCTTGAAACTCAATGTCGTCTTCCCACAACATGAGGTTACAGGATTGGTAGGTGTTTGTTTTTTCCCAAGCGAGTGTAGCCCTAATCGCTTCGACTTTCTTCAACAAAGTGTCGTCTTTCTCTTTCTGAAAATCCATCGTTTTTTTCATTATGGCCTTCACGGTTTTCTCAGAAGAATTCATTTTTATTATCTTTCTGAAACTGTTAGTGTGATTGAATAACCAAACTTAATGTAGTTAAGTTTGATTTGTAGTAAGATATAGTAAGATCTAGTAAGATATAGCTTAACTTTAATGTAGGCTATCATTACCATAATATTTTTCCCGGCATTTTTGACAGGTGACGTAAAATTATGATCAATTAATTCTGACAGGTGATATAAATGCAAGTAATCTCTAGATTAAACAAAAACACATGAGACAAGTTGTTGCGTTTCCCAAGCGTGGGACACTTTTGTTTTTTTAATACAGTTACTATTCGTCCTATGCATTTTCCAAGCTTGGGACACCCTTTTGTTTTTTTATTAAAGAGTTACTATTCGTCCGTGTGCGTTTCCCATGCGTGGGACACCCTTTTGTTTTGTCTGTGAGCCTTTTGGTTATATATACCTACACCACATTTATGAAACTCATATACCTACATAATTTTAAATTATTATTTTTAGTTAATAATGGATTGCTCGTCATCATCATCATCATCATCATCCTGATCCTACAAGGCTGCCCTTAGAAGGCATATTGAGGATCAAATCGAGATTGATAAAGCTTGTCGGGAAACTCTTACTGAAGAATTTGTAAAGACTAGCAACAGCTTGGATGCCAGGGATGTCATTGCAAAAGTTCTTACTCGAATGCCCGCTAGTACTATCCGAAATCTTGCTATTTTGTTTATGGTTGATGTAGGACAGAGAGATCTTGACGAGTTAAAACTTTTAGGCAAGGCAATTCTTGAACTGAATTTCTCAATGAAATTGAAGTTGAAGTTTCTTATGTCACTCAGAGATTAGTATGTGATGGTGTTTCATGGTGTGTTTTTATGTGTGTCACCCAGATATTAGTAGTAATAAAATTTGTATGTTTGTGATGGTGTGTTTTGGTAATAATAAAATTTTTATGTTTGTGTTAAAACATTGATTCAACATGTAACTATTATCTTAAAGTGCATTACAAACTGTTAACATAAGACTAGAGATCTCCATAACAAGTATCTTAAAGTACACAACAGTCAGTTTTGAAATCATTCAAATTTTTTGTTACCTTATCTTAAATTCAGCAATCAACTCTTCTCCGGTTAAACGAGTGTCATCATTTTCATGGAATAGCAGTGCATTCTGGATAAGAGTATTTATGTGTTTGTTTGTATCCGAGAGGAGGATTTTGCACAAATACTTTAACCTCAACCCTTTTAGCTGTCTTTGTTGTTCAGGGCCTTCCGTTTGGAGATTACACCCCCATTGTCTCTTCCCATCATATTTCCCCATGTGTCTCATAGCAAAAACACCACAATCTATTCCATTACTTTTTGTTCTCCATCTCATCTTCAATCTATTGATTGTTGCTACTTGGATTTGCTGAGTAATGGGGTGTTTGATTGTTTTATGATACATGCAAGAAACGTTTCTCTACACAAAATAGAAAGCAATTTAAGTATTTTGACAATTTTTATAACATGTATGTATGTTTTTTGGGTTAAAGGTATATATGTTTACCAGTATATCAGGAGTCTTTCCGTATCTTTCTTCAAAATTCTCTCTAATTGCTTTTGATTTGTCTTCTAAGCTTTTAAACTTTTCATTAGCTGGTATTTCTTGATTTGCACTGTTGTCAAGTAATTCTATCACTCCTGTTTGAAGATTGAAGGTAACCACAAAGAAATGATCACGTTGTAGAATTGGCACGAGCACTATAGCAACCTCCTTGAGTGATAGAATTCCACTCCTTGCCATTTCTCTTTCGATGTTGTCTTTCAAAACATCCAGTCTTTCTTTGTATGTGAAACCCTTTGACTCAGAATAATGGTCACTTGTCTGTATAATAATTAAAATGCAGATGATTAAAGCGTTTATTGTGCGTTTTCTAATAGTATGAACAAAATAGATTAATTTGTACCAGCACTGTGCTTGAAGCTAAGAATCTGAACGGTGAAGCTGCGGATTTTTTCTTTTCTTCATAGTTCATTATATAGCTGAATGCATCCATTGCATTGGCGGCTATATAAATGCCAGGACAGAAGCTTTCACAGACCACCTTGAACGATTCTATGTGAGTGGACTTGTAGACCTCCTCCCAAATGTCTCCAAGACAAAAAAATATATACTCTGAAATTATATCTTCATCTTGCGTGACACCAGCGGATACGTCAACCTCTCTCAGAAGATATGGAGAGCTCAGTGCATCTGGGCTATCACTTGTTGACAATTCGGTGTCAACTGTTAAACATAAAACAACTCACATTAAATTTGACTGAAAATAATTGTAACTATAATTAAATATCTTCAACCCCTTTTGGTTTTTATTTATAATTAAATACCCTCTTTTAATTTCGCAAGCACTGTATTAACAACTTCATCAACATCTGAATCAACTGCATCACACAAATGTAATAAGTTTAAAATAATAGCATAAGTGTTTTAAGAGCGTTTTAATTATACTAATAATTAATTTAGCCCAAATACCTTTCTGAGCAGCCACTGGACCACCAATACCAACATCTGAATCAACTGCATCACACAGATGTAATAAGTTTAAAATAACAACATAAGTGTTTTAAGAGCGTTTTAATTATACTAATAATTAATTTAGCCCAAATACCTTTCTGAGCAGCCACTGGACCACCAACACCAACATCTGAATCTTGTGTTTTAGGGACCACATTATTATTGAATCTGTTTTCCCATTCACAACATCTAGCAAAGATATTCTCATTTGATGGATGTCTATCCTTTCCTTGACGGACCAACTCGTTGATCTCGGAGCAAATTTTATCAAATTTCTTCAACTTGTTACCCATTTCCTTATTCCAAGACTGTAAAAAGAAAATATAGTTTGGGTTAATTCAAAAACATTTTCAATTTATCCCAGCCAGTTGTAATAGAGTTAAATAATAGTCAACAAGCACGATAGGCATTTGCAAACTTAAAGGTGAATAATCGCTTACATAATCATCCAAATCTTGTTTAGCTGTTTGATCGGCATTATCTGTGTCAGATGCACTTTGACCATTTGTTTTTTAATTACATATAATGTTGTATTACATAAAATGCATGTAGAGATAAGATATATGAGAGTTTTTTATAAGAAAATAACAAGTTTAATACCATGTTCTTGTTTCTCCTCAGCTGCAGTGTTTTCTTCAACTCCAGGCTTACCGACAGCACTAACCGTCACAGCAGCAGTAGCAGCATCAGCCGCAGCAGCAGTCTCATCAAGTCTCTTCCCGGCAGCACTAACTGTCACAACAGTAGCATCAGCAGTCTCATCAAGTCCCTTCCTGGCAGCACTAACGGTCACATCAGCAGGAGCAGCAGCAGCCGCATCAATCCCTTTCTCAACAACACTAAACATCACAGTAGCAGCAACAACAACCTCAATAGCATATTATTCTAAGGGAGGACCATAATTCTCCAAGTATTTTTCCATCTTATTAAGAGTAGTTGTTGTTATGTAGTTGACTGCAGGCGTTGTGACGGGAGTCCCAAATGGACCATATTTTTTCTGGTATTCATGCGTGTAAAGCATCACAAGGAAGGTCATCGGACCGTTGTATTATTCGTTGATACCTCTCCATTCTTCCTTTTTCGTTTTCAAGTTTTCAATAACATAGCTGCACCAGTCCATATTTGGAATATCGGAGGTTTTATCAATTGCGGCGATGAATCGTTGATTGACTGTTGTTGATTTTGTCACAAATCCTATACAGGTGTTAACCAACAGAAGGATATTAATCTTAAACAGTTCACCAACACCTTGATCCGCGACCAGTTTGTCTTTCACATTCTTTACACTTATTCTTGCACTTGTCGGGAATTGAGATTTGAACAAATCTGTAGTAATATCTTCCCCCAATCTTGGTCTATTCTTGCCTAAAACAGGAATCTTACCCATTGGTATCCCCAACACTTCATGTACTTTTTGTGATGTTATCTTAATAACACCACTCCCAATGTTCAATTCATTTAAACGGTTATTATAGTTCATGAGCAACCAATATCCCAAAGTTGTTGGAGTTTGGGTTACTTGAAGTCTTAACATTGACCCAAAACCCATTTCTTCTACACAAGTTTTTTGGGCAATGGTCATTGCCTTCACTGCATCAACAATATTAATAGGTGCACACCTATTCATCAATTTTTGGTCTACAAATTCAACAAAAGGTTGTCCCCTCTCGGCTGGCTTCTTTTCTTTAACGGCTCTCTTTTTCGGACGCTGAAAGTCTGGGCCAGAGGTGCTGAGTTCCACCTGTTTCCGCTTTGACAACAACCTGTCGATTTTTGTGTCAAGGTCTGAATCAGAATCTGCTTCCACATCAAGTTTTTTTCCCCACCGGAGCAACTTTTTTAGTCTTCCTTTTATCAGTCTTGGTTTTTTCAACAACTGAATCATATACATACAATAAAACACTGGGGTAGGGGATAACAACACGAATCACAAGGAAACAGAAAACTCTTATCAAACATCACAATGATAAATTCTCATACCAAAGCCATAACACGCTAATCATACGCATATAACATGCTTTAATATTATACATAGATTTAAAAAAACAAGGATATTTATTACAACAACAACAACACGCTTATTAAACGTATTAATACATAAGAAGATTCAAACAAATGCTTAAATTTTAAGATTAAGTAAACCTAAGACGCTAGAAAAATCATAAAGTAATACCTGTTCCATCTTCATTTTGAGACCTATCATGCTTTTGCTTCGTCCTTGGTTCCGTTCCATAAGTAAATGAGTTAGGGTTCTTCATTTTGGTTCCGTTCCAGAAGTAGATGAGTTAGGGTTCTGACTTCTAAGACCTATCGTGCTTGTACTTGTGCTTGTGCTTCACTGTAGAAACGAATCGTCGACGGTTTTTAGGAATTTTGACTTACGAGGGTAGTTATTTGACTTTTTTAAAAGAAGGCGCTTGCTTTTAAATTTTAATCGTACGGTGGTTATTTGACCCTTTTGAAAGAAGGCGCGTGCAATGTGATCATGATGGTGGTGGACGGTGGTGGAGGTGCGGTGGTTCGTGGTGGCGGATGTGTGGTGGTGGGTGGTGAGGTGGGCAGTTGGTGGTGGTGGCGGAGGTCGGTGGTGGTGGTGGTGGTGGTGGGTGGTGGTGGTGGGGTGGTGGGTAGTGGGTGGTGGTGGTGGATGGGTATAAATAAATGTATATATATTTATATATAATATTAGTGGGTGGTGGTGGTGTGGTGGGTGGTTGTGGTGGGTGGTGGTGGAGTGTGGTTAGTGGTTGGTGCTGGGGGTCGTTGTGGCGAATGTGGGCGGTGGTGTGCAGTATGATTGCGGATATGTAATACATGAGACAATGACGGTGCTATCCCGTATGATGACCATGCTGATTGGTCCAATTACGACTAGACGATGCTAATATAACTACCTGGGTTGGTGGTGGTTATCATATTGATGCTGCTAACCTATATATACGGTTTGCTTACGCCAACCCATACGATGGCGACTGTAGCTCGTACGATAAGCATGACGTCTATGATGATGATCACACATATATATGATGAGGACTAATTATATGTACCTATATGACAATACGCCACACAGGCGAGCACACACACACACAAACATATGTTGATGATAATGGTGACACCAATGTTTAATGACATGTAACCCGTATGATCGACGACGACCATGATAACGTATACGATGGTCATACTGATGGTAGCATGTACGACTGATGATGTCGTTTGATGACGACGACAATTCATAAGATGGTGCCGACAGTGATCGCTAATATTTGGCGTTTTGTTTATGATAGCCCATACAATGTTGACTACATCTTGTACATGACAATCGGATGATGATGATGATGATGATGTTGATGATGATGCTGATGGAGATGTGTGACGATGATGACGACACTGATAACGAGATATATGTTTGAGCCCTTATGATCAACGCCGACTACGATAGCCTATACAATGACTACGTTGATTACCCGCACGTCTGATGATTATGCCGTTTCATGGTGATGGTGATCGATGATTATAATGATGATAACCACTATAATACATGATAACTTTATGATGTTGATCATCATCATAACACATATGATGATGATGATAACCTAGAAGATGATAATGATACAAAACTACATATTTGAAATGATAACACTAGAATGTTATGAGCCTCTCTATTACGAAGTTGTAAATCTTATCCAGAAAATCTTACTAACGGTTAAGATAATACTTCAATAATGTATAAAATTTTAAATTTATTAAAAAAATACGATTTATTAAACGAACTCCTCTTTTAACGAAATTTAATACCGGGATGTTAGTAAAAAAAACTAAAAGTAAATGTTTTTATACTATTTTTAAAAAGTTATAAAACAAAAAACCAAAATATATAAATAATTAAATGTGTAGAAATAAATAAAACCAAAATTCAAAACCCTTTTAACTTCAAAACCCTAAATCGACTTCTACTTCGCTTTACTGTAATTCGTAGACATCGCTTATCGAGGACATAAAAATGCCACGTCTCAATAATGGAGTTAAGTTCCTGGTAGATATCGACAGCGATTCCATGAGTAGGGTGGTATGTTAATATTGTTATCTGGTTAATTTTTTTATGAAACATTTTACAGTTTTGCAACATATACATTCTAAGAACATTTTTTGTGTTACTTATAGCTCATTCCTGAAGCTGTTCAACAAATGTTTGCTGACATGAAATCGAATAGCGGCTGTTGTTTGATTTACGATCAAAGTGGTAGAACGTTTTCTGTTGTTATAATCAAAGTACCTGATAACTTTTATTTTGGAACTGGTTCGACTGAATTAATCAGAGAATGTTGTATAGAAGCTGGAACATATGTTGTTTTTGAGATTAAACCAAGATGTATGTTGAATATGTTTACTTTTAAAAGAAACGTAAATGATCAATCCGGTACTATGATATGTATTCCAGTCAGAAACCAACACGTCCATTACTTGGTAAGTTTTAATTTCTGTTTTTAATGATTGTTTACAAATTTAAATTTCCTTTAATTAACATGTTTAATAGGATTTCCCTGAGTGGTACGTGAGTCAAGAATTTGGTGACAATTACATGAATTCGCTTTTCGAGCTTATTGCTCCAGATAGATATATGTTTAAAGTTTCATGTCTTAGGGATTGAATGGGTTGTAGGCTAGAGGATGGATGGAATGAGGTTTTTAAACAAACCAACTTGAAAGGTGGCTAGTTTGTTGTGTTTGAAATCATATCAGATAAGACATTTCATATTAATGTCTTTCATGAAGATGGCATATAATTTATCCTTCCTGTTCCAAATCAGCTGTTTCTCAACTATCAATCAAGCAATCAGGGTAGTTCCTCCCAAAACCCAATTCATCTTGATGAGCAAGATGATGACTCTAAAATCGTCTTCCACATGAACGTCACCAAGAAATTGGTAATTGAATTTTTAACTTTCTTTTTTATTTACAAGTATATATGAAATTTGCTTTTCACAGCGCCTTCCGGGTCACATTGCTACCAAGATTGATGCCTATGATGGAATGCCAATCACTTTGGTCAATCCCGAAGGTCGTAAAAAATGAGACTTCACGGTGAACTGTCGGACCTGAAATTCAGATATTGGTTACCAAAATGGAAAAAATTCAAGGTGGAAAATGAAATACAGATTGGTGATAAGTGCATATTTGAATATGAATTCAATGAAGCTACTTTGTTAGTTTCAAAAGTTGATTAGTGATTTGGTGATGTTTGGAACATTTGGGAAATATTTGGTGACGTGTTTGGTGATGTTTGGAAAATTTGTGATTTGGTTGGTTATTTGTATATGTATGGTTGTTGTATTGATAAACTTTTTAGTTTATTGTGTTGAATGTTGGTTGGTTAATTAGCTTTTAAATGCTTTAATTTTATAGTTTCTTGTATCATCTATTTTGTTGTTCACTCTTATTTTTGTTTCATGAATGTATTGTAATGGTGCCTTTTGTATGAAAACTTTTAATGAATGGTAGTTATGGTTAAATCTAAAAATAAAACAAAAAACACTTTGTTAAAAAATACTATTACGCTTGTCACGCGCTAATGTACATAAACATATATAAATATCCTAATACGCAATACACGCTTATCCAACCATCTTCTGGCAAAGTGCCTATTTTCAGCCACAGGTTCTCTGCCGTAAAAACTATGCCAATAATTAATCTATTGGTTCTTAATTAAAAGGGAGGCAAAACTCAAAATATTGGCTCCAAATATTCAAAAACTCCAAATTACATTTAACACTCCAAAAATCAAGTTACACTCCAAATTATTAAAAATTTTCCACTCCACAAATCAGCCAAATTATTAAAAAACAATCGATGATGAAGCTTATAGATGAAACAATCGAAGAAGAAGATGTCTTATACTCCGATGAGGAAGCCAACTACGACGACGATGCTCAATCAGACGACACTGAAGGCTACTCCAGCTAGGAAGCTAACGACGACGACGGTCAACCAGACGAGGTTATAGGGACGATGGTTATCGAGCCCCTCACCAGTTTGGAGGTTATCAAACCCCTCAACAGTTTTCCTACTACGAAAAAACCTACAAGGGGGTTGACGAGGTTACCTAAGCTGCGTACCCAATATGCTAACTCTGGTGGTGTCAAACTGGCAGTGGAGTTTGATAATCTGGGTAGGTTCACTGGCCAAAACAGATCAAAGTTTGCAAGTTTTTTAGGGGATGTTGTAAGGGAAATAGTTGGCTTGAGACATTTAAGTTGGAGGGAGTTCACAAAGGAGCTTAGAGATAAACTATGGGAACAAATAACGGTTATTCTTTATTTCTATTTGTGCATTTTATATTTTGAGATGTAATTTACCTTTACTATATTATATTATGCAGAAATATTTTGAGATTGAGGCTTTTCGCAGGCCTTCTGTGATGAATCGGCTCGGACACCTTCTTCGGGATTTCAAAGGAAAAATGTATGCCAAATACATTATGCCGAACATCGGTAAACCTCTGAAGCTGAAAGCGATACCCAAGGGACACAAGACGATGATCAGGCAAGAAGACTGGGATCTCTTCGTTGAGTACACACAATCAGAGAAGTTTCAGGTATAAATCCTCTACTCTGCAAACGTAGATTGATCAACTATATATGGTTTATGTTTTTTGTTTAAATATAATGAAATGATTATAATGTGTGGTTGAAGAAAAAATCGGCCTCATCAAAGGGAGCTCGAGCAAAGAATGTTTTTGATCATCACATGGGACGAGGGGGTTATACCTACCTTCGAGAGAAACTGGTAATCACCGTCAGCTGCTTTCTCTCTAGTTCAATGATTTGTCTAACGCATGACCGTCAGCTGCTTTCACTTGAATATTTTACAAGGTCAAAAAGAAGGAAATTGAACCGGATGAGATCCCAGGCCCTGCATTAATGTGGATGAAAGGAAGGGAAGAAAAAGATGGTGCATACAAGAATGCTGTTGCCGAAGACGTGGCAACTAAATTAGTATGTTTTAGTATTAAACTTTTTAAATCATGTTAAAGTCAATTCATTGCTTATATTGGTGTCAAAAAAACTTGAGTCTGTATAACTTGTCTCAACACTTGATGTGGATACATAAGCGTTTTACAAGTGTATTAGAATATTTGTTTTCTTGCAGGCTCAGCGTGAGGAGCAGATAGCCTCCGGAGCCCTGGCACTTGAACCGTGCACAGATGTCGTCACCTTAGTACTTGGCAAAGAGAAAGGTGGGTTTTTAAAAGGGATTTGGTACGGATTGACAACAGGTAAATATTGGGGTGTGAGTCGGGTAAAAGGCTCGTTTAAGCAACAGATTGCCCAACTTGAGTATGAGGCGGTGCAGAGAGATGTAGTGGTGAGCAGGTTAACATCTCTACTTGAATCCATGACTGCTATGCTAGCAAGCCGTGAGAAGGAACGGTTAGCATTTGAGGCCAGGTTCAGACATCTCGAAGGATTGTTGCCGGAAATGTCGGCAAGTCAGGTAAGTGACATATGCTGCATATTAATTAATGCATTCGACATACATAATTGGCACTGTTTTTGTCACAATTTGTAGGTAAATCATGTTCCCAACCAGGTTGGTTCTAACCAAAGTACTAGTGCTGTGGCGCAAAATAAAATGCCAGGACCAGTAAGTATCTGATAGTTTCTTTGTTTTTTACAACTTTCCATGTGACTTTTCATTTTCCATAACCTAATAAATTGATTTGTAGGCCAGTTCTGGGCAACAAGAATCTGCTTCTCAGGTAACCATTTGAAAGTTTGATTGATTTGTTTTAATAATTAACTTTCCATGAGAGTGTGCTATTTTTTCATAAATTAATTGTAGCCCAAGTCTGCGGATAAAATAGTTGTCGAAACGGTAGCCGCTCCCCATATCGCGACATCAGTAAGTATTTGACAATTTCAGTACGTTTTAAAATTCGTTTCCAATGTGAGTGTGCTCATTTTCTATTACCGAATTGCAGGCCAAGTCTGCGGATAAAATAGTTGTCGAAACGGTAGTCGCTCCCCATATCGTGACATCAGTAAATATTTGACAATTTCAGTACTTTTTATAATTCATTTCCAATGTGAGTGTGCTCATTTTCTATTACCGAATTGCAGGCCAAGTCCGTGGAAAAAAGTGTTGAACAAATGGTACCCGCTCCCCATAACGCGACATCAGTAAGTATTTGACAATTTCAGTACTTTTTATAATTCGTTTCCAATGTGAGTGTGCTCATTTTCAATTTACCGAATTGCAGGCCAAGTCTGTGGAAAAAAGTGTTGACCAAACGGTAGTCGATCCCCATAGCGCGACATCAGTAAGTATTTGGCAGTTTCAGTTTTTATATTTTATAACCTAATAAGTCCTAACAATTCCAATTTCTGTTATATTACCAATGAAGCCTATAGAGAACAATGTTGACCAAGCATCAACACAACTACACCACACTCCGGATAGTAACGGTTCGAAAAAACCATCAGTAAGTATTAGGCAATTTCAGTTTTTCCTTTCGTTGTTGATTGATTCATTGAATGGTTTTTAGGTAAAACGGAGAAGCCGTAAAAGAAAAGTTGATGTATCTACGGATGAAGCTTCCCCACCTGCTGAAAAGGTATGTACTGCGCGAAACATTGTTAATTTTCCACCAACATGGGTATGTACTTATATATTGACTTCAACTAAGCCATCTTAATTTCACATGATGGTTTATAGGTGTATGAGTGTTGTTTGTGTGTGAATGACAAGCGTAACAAGGTGGCAAATGGTAAAGTTTATTGGTCACCGCATCCACAACAGTTGCATGGAAAAGCAATCCCGGAGGGTTGCTGTAAAGTTAGTATTGATGGAGCCATAAAGGCACAAGCAATTATTCCATGTGAGGCAGGTGAAATTATGACTGTTGGCAACGCAATTGGTACTTTTGTTGCTTGGCCAGAATACCTAATCTTATGTGACCAGGAGGTTTGTTCTCTTTTAACTTAACCGAACAAATATCTGTGTTCTTTTTCATTTAGTTTAAAAAATGAACACTTGTGTTCCTTTATGTTCTTTTGTTTATAATCTAAACTAAAGTAATTTAACAAAGATAAACGAACATAAACGAACTTCCACCCGAAAGGTTCACGAACAGTTAAACGAATGTTCGATATGTATGTATGCATACTATTTTGTTCTATTCAATTACAAAATACGACATTAATTATACATATTTGTTTTTCATATTCTGTTGTTCCAGCTACCACCACTCCCCTCCTCAAAACCAGACAGAGCTGGTAAGAAAGAAAAGGCAAAGTACACAACGATAGACCGGGTGACCAAACAGAAGACAAGGAGCAGTGCCAAGAAAACCGACGCCTTAGCTAGTATATAGGTAGTCGTTATTTTTGTTTTTTGTAAGATATTTTGCATATACATTTGTTAACTGAATATTATTGTTATTATAATTTGTTTCTAATTTTTTTTTCATGCTTGCTTTATAGCTGTTTTATATTACTGCACAAAAAATAAAAATAATTATATATTTCCTAATTACACACAATTTGGCCACATAGAACATATTAAATAGGTGTGGCCAAAAGTAAGACAATAGCAGCACCTAAAATTACAAAAATTAGAGTCTATAAATGACCATTAGCCACAACATAAACATATTTGTGTGACGAAAAGTATGATAATAGCCACACTTTATATTTCAAAAGCATTATTTGTGACAAACGGTTAAGACAATGGCCACACCACAAACAACAAAAGAGTGTTTGAGTGGCAACTTCACATTTTTAGCCACATTGACAACAACCTCCAGTGTCTATATGATATTATTAGCCACACAATACCTCACTATGTGTGACAAAAAGTTTGACAATAGCCACACTTTAAATTAGTAAAAGCATTATGTGTGACAAATGGTAAAGACAATGGCCACACCACAAAAGAGTGTTTGAGTGGCAACTTCACATTTTTAGCCACATTGACAACAACCTCCAGTGTCTATATGATATTATTAGCCACACAGTACCTCACTATGTGTGACGAAATGTTTGATAATAGCCATACTTTAAATTAGGAAAAGCATTATGTGTGACAAACGGTAAGACAATGGCCACACCACAAAAGAGTGTTTGAGTGGCAAATTCACATTTTTAGCCACATTGAGAACAACCTTCAGTGTCTATATGATATTATTAGCCACACAGTACCTCACTATGTGTGACGAAAAGTTTGACAATAGCCACACTTTAAATTAGGAAAAGCATTATGTGTGACAAACGGTAAGACAATGGCCACACCACAAACTACAAAAGTGTTTTTGACTAGCAAGTTCACATTTTTAGCCACATTTACAATAACCTCCAGTGTCTAAAAGTTATGATTAGCCACACAGTACCTCACTATGTGTGATGAAAAATTTGACAATAGCCACACTTTATATTAAGAAAAACATTATGTGTGACAAACGGTAAGACAATAGTCACACTATAATCTACAAAGGAGTGTTTGAGTGGCAAGTAAACATATTTAGCCACTTTTAATGTAATATCCAGTGTCTATATAATATAATTAGCCACACAATTATTAAATTTAAGTGGCCATTGCTTTGCTATATCCACACGGTATAGGTCACAATGCACGCTTAACACAACCCTATTCGCCACGTTATTATTAAATTCACGTGGCTGAAACATTAATTCATGTGGCTCTATACGTGTAATGGTCACTCATAGTAAATAGTCATGTGGCCATTTTCTACCGTTTAGCCACACTTATTGGAGAGGCTTCTTTATGGCTAGCAACTAATTGTTGTACCCTTTAGCCACACTTATTACAACATAAGGCCACTAAAAACTGTGTGTGGCCATATCATACTCACGGTGTCGCGACCTTTGGCCACATATAACCTGAACCAAATGAGTGTGGCTAAAGGCCTACGGCCACACTTTTTTCGTGTGGCTGAAGGTCAATATTCACGTAGTGCCACCAATGACAACATGAAGACATTCGTTTAGTTAAAACTGCATAGAATGTTCATCAATTAAAACTGTATAGTACAAACTATACTATTGTAATGAAAGTAATCAAAGTATTGCTGAAATAAATTATTGTTATGATTCAAAGCACTATTGTAATAACAATAAATAAATATATATTTGTGAAAAAAACAAGAAGGCACTAATCAAGATGATCATACAAATTTTATGTTAAATAAAAGACAAATATATTAAGGAGATAGAAACAAATTATACATCAGATAATCAATCAAATTATAATGGTTGTTACATAATTGTTTAGGGTTTATAAAACAGATTAAATTAAGCAAATTAGAAAGATAAAAAAGCCAAAAATATAAGATACCTTCACCACAAGAAAAATGATGAAAGGGTAGATGATGCTTCAGATTCAATTTCCAAATATTATAGACTGATTAACAGTTTGTTGAGGAAACATTACGAAGCGGGAAACTGATGTAGGGTTTCTGATATGATTTCAACTGAAGAATGCGATTAGTGCACAAATAAATCGATCGATCGATATTTTGAGTTTGCAAAACAGAAAGATTGAGGCTTTAAGTTTTAAACCTTAGATGCTAGGCAAGCGAAGATTGATGATCAAGAAGAAGACGATGATAATGATAATAAGGAAACGAATTGGAAAACACCTTAGGCAAGCGATGATTTGGGGAAACGGTTTAGGGCTTGCGTATTATAACAGTAAATTCTTGTCGAGTAGAGGGATTCACGAACAGAAATGTTTTAGGCGGGATTTTGAGAGTGAGAAGAGCTAATTAGAAGGACACGTAGCAAGAAAAAGTTTTATTTATTAAATAGTATAGATATATATACACACACACCAGCTTTATGTAAGGCCCCGTTACCGGTGCCTCACTGTTGACGTTGGATTTACTCATTAACATAGTTCAAATTTCAGAGTTAATTAAAACTTTACGCAGAATATAAAACTTTCATAAAACATTACATATCAAATCATAAACATGTCTTAAAATATTCCTTGTCTTTCAATGTTAAAACATTAAACATAAGACAACTTGCGTCTTCAGATGCCAGACTCTTATTCTCCTGCCATGTGTCCCCGCTCAAGCCAGCTGTCTCATTCTACTCACCTGCGTGCATACTAAAAGTCAGCTACGCTGGGTGAGTTCTAGTTAATCATACATCATACAATACATTCACCTACCTACAATCATGCATACGAAGATACATGATAATTACTTACTATTTACCATCATTTCATACTTTCATACATACGTACATACTTGATTACTTTCATACTTTATATTTACTGTCTATTTTATCTCAGATATTATTAGGGTCTGATCCCTTTCTTTTCTATCTCAAATATTATTAGGGTCTAATCCCTCTTTCCTTTGTCTATCTCATATATTATTAGGGTCTGATCCCTCTCTTGTCTATCTCAGATATTAGTAGGGTCTGATCCCTCTTTGCTTCTCTATCTTAGATATTATTAGGGTCTGATCCATTTCTTCTCTATCTCAGATATTATTAGTGTCTGATCCCTTACTTCTTCATCTTCGTACATTCGGTCTTTACATACTCATAACATACACATACATTCTTTACCCATTCATACACATTCATATATTGTACATATAGCTATCGTACACATTCATCGATTACATACATACCTCCCTTGTAAATACGTGCAATATCCGAAGATCGTTCACGTACCGACAAGCTTTCGTTCACATTCAAGATATACATATTTAACATATAAGTCATACATGGCATACACTTACCATTTTAAGGTAAGTGTATTAACTATCACATCGAGTATGCACACAGCCCCGAAAACATAACAAGGAAATGGGGCTAGAAACTCACCTGAATGCGGTTACGTTCACCATTAATCGTAATCCCTTTCTTGAGTTGTGCACGGCTAACTGTATAATATTTACTTGTATCAATTAACTATTACTACTCATATCGTATTTCTATCTTTATATAACCCACAACGAACGGGGGTCCGGGGGCAGCGCTCCTGGCAGCGGGTGCCGCCCCTAGCGGGGTCCAAGGGGCTGGTTGGGGTTAAGCTGCTAACCCAGGTCAGCTTGGAAAAATTTTATTTTCATTAACTATCATAACACTTTTTCTAATAGGATTTTAATTTATTTTTCTAATTCGCTAACCCATTTGCTATAACGAATTATGCCCGATTCGTTAACTAATCACAGTCTAATTCGTTATCTTCTTCGTTTTCCTGATTCGTTAGCTTAATTCGTCATCTGGATCATCATTCCAATTCGTTATCTGAACATGACTTAATTCGTGGTCTAATTCGTTGTTGGAACTTAGCGAATTGATGCGTAACGAATCACCTGATTCGTTACCGAATTCGTCATCAGAACACAGCTTAGTTCGTTATTTGAACATAGCGAATGAGGAAATAACGAATCACTTGATTCGTTATCTGAACTTAACGAATGGTGAACTAATTAGTTATCTAATCATAACGAATTGCATCATCTTATCCAGACTTTGACTCAGAGGTCAAAGTCAAAATCACCAAGAACACAATACAGTCAATATATTCAGATATGCAATTAAACCTTCGTTTCTTAACGAAACATCACGATTTTGGTATCCATGAAATCGTAATCACAATGCTAACAAACCCCAATCCTCAAATCGGCCAAACGTTCACGTTTAAAAGGCGCGATTTTTGCATCTATATACGGGTTCTTTTAGGTTAACAATTAACCTATCAAATGTTTATCAATTTCAGTAGGACTTGTTGCTTTGGATTCACTTTTACCAAACTCAAACAGATCTATGGCTTTTAAAAACGAATCCGAACCTAATGAACAAGTTCTCGTTATAAACGTACCTTAAACGAGTCGGACTACGAACACGAGCTGGTCTTTAATATTGCTTTGGTTCGTCACGACGATATAGCACCAACAAGCTCGGGTTCTCTTCTTCGGATCTTGGCTCGGGTTATAGGATAGTGTTTGTGTGTGTTTTTGATGGTGTAGGCTATTGTGTAAAGATAAAAATGGAAAGGTTTAGGGTTTAAGGGGTATTTATACTCCCTTAAGCCCATGGACCTAAGGCCCATTCCATCTTTTCAAGTCCAAGCCCATCCTTATGTAGTTTATTTATCTAAACCAACACACAACACTTTATAGAATAAACGGAATTTCATTTATTTATTATAATCAAAAGTAGGATGTTTCACTTTAGAACCCGTGTGATGCACGTAATGCTTAAAGAAATACAATTAAGTAATAGAAATTAAAGGATTAATTTTTTTTAAAGAAAAACTATATTTTATCAAGTTAGATAGTTGCATGAATTCAAATTATCTATATTATATATAATACATGAGACACAGGCAAATTAAGACACCAATTTTTAAGTAATTTACAACACTTAAAGCATGATGTACAATATATAACAATGGTAAAAGGGTAATTGACACACTAAATATAACGTGTTATTCAGTTTTTCTTAATATATTTACAATTTTTATCCTTTCACTACTACAAAAAGAGGTATTTGCTACGACCAAATCTGTAACAAAACAGGGTTTGCTACGGGATTCGCCACGGACTTGGTCCGTAGGTACAAGTCTCGTAGCTAACTTATTTGCTACGAGTTTTTGCTACGGAATCGGAATTTTGCTATGATATTATATACCAAACGAGACATCGTTATTTTAGTTACGTTAGCTACAGATTTTGCTATAAATTTGTTGGCTATGGATTGTTAGCTATGAAATATTAGCTACAGATTTTTGCTACGATTTTTTTAGCTACGAACTTTTGCTACAACATATAACTACATAAATTTGCTACAGAATTTTTTTAGCTACAGAATTTTCTACCGACTTTCAGCAACAACTTTAGCTACGGGAATTGGCTATGAGTAAGCTTTTATTTAAGTATATCGAATGCCTTCTGGCAAGGCCAGTACCGGTGCTTGAGTAAGCTTTTATTTAAGTATATCGAATGCCTCTTGTTGCTTTGTTCCCCATTCATATTTGATGTTCTTTCTAGTCAAGGAGGTTAGGGGAACAGAGATTCGAGAAAAGTTTTCGATGAACCTTTGATAATTGCCAACCAGTCCCAAGAAGCTTCGAATCTCGGTTAGTTACTTCGTGATCTTCCACTTAGAGATAGCTTCAATCTTAGTGGGTTCTACTTGAATACCATTGACGTTGATAATATGACCAAGAAATTGCACCTCATGCAACCAGAACTCGCAATTTGAGAACTTAGCATATAATTTCTAAAAATTTCAAGTAACGTTCGATGGTGATTTTCATGATCGGCCTTAGACTTAAAATAAATTAATATGTCATCGATGAATAAGATCACAAATTTATCTAAGTAAGGCTTACAAATACGATTCATCATGTCCATGAACGCAGCCGGCGCATTAGTAAGTCTAAATGGCATAACGGTGAACTCATAATGGCCGTACCTTGTTCGGAAAGCTGTTTTCGGAATATCTTCAGATTGAACTTTGATTTGGTGATAGCCGGAACGAAGATCGATTTTTGAAAAGAAGCTAGCACCTTGAAGTTGGTCAAAAAGATCGTCGATTCGAGGAAGTGGATATCGATTCTTGATTGTGACTTTGTTGAGGGCTCGGTAATTGATGCACATTCGCATGGATCCATCCTTCTTCTTGACAAAAAGTATCGGCGCTCCCCATGGTGATGAATTTGGTTGTATGAATCCTTTCTCGAGAAGCTCGTCAAGTAGTTTCTTCAATTCTTTCATCTCGGTTGGTGTGAGGTGATACGGAGCTTTGGCGATCGGAGCAGTGCCGGGAATAAGATCGATTCTAAATTCTACTTCGAGATCGGGAGGAATACCAGGAAGTTCATCGGGAAAAACATCGGCGTAGTTAGATACAACGGGAATGTTTTTGATTTCTTTAGGTTTTGATTCTTCGGTGACGTAGGCCATGAATGCTAAGCATCCTTGATTTAAACATTTGTTAGCCCTTATCATGGAGATTAAGCTAACTTGGCCAACATCTTTATCCCCTTCAATTTGAAGAGTTCGTTTATCCGGGGATTTGAGTTCAACAGTCTTACTATTGCAAAGGATACGGGCATGGTTGTCGGACAACCAATCCATACCCAATACAACATCAAAACCAGCAAGTGTCATGGGAAGCAATCGAATAGGTAAAACGTAACCAGCTAATAAGATTTTTCCGTTTTCTAGTGCTTCGGAGATGTTAATGATTTCGCCATTAGCGGTTTCGACGCTTAGAGTTTTATTATGTTTGACTAAAGGTTCGTTTAATAGACTACAAAATTGATAATCTATGAAACTTAAATTGGCTCCTTAATCAAATTTGTTAAGAATCATTCCGCCCATCAAATATCCAGCCAAGTCCATCGCGGAGTCAGCGGTTTGTGGCAAGTGTGACCTCACCATGTCATGAATCTCTCCTGGTAGTCCCCATATATAGCGTGTAACTTTGCTGGATTCCGGGGTAACCAGCTGGGGAACTAAACGACAGTATTCGTGGAATTTTGTATTATACTCACGAAGGTTCGTTCTGACAACCTTGTGAGATAGAAATTTGGTTTGAATTTGGTCCGTCTCGTGCATCAGATAGAATTTCGACATTAGCAACTCTTTGAACTCATTCCAAGTCATGCTATACAACACCTCCCTTCCTTTACTCAAGATCAATGTGTTCCACCATTCTAGAGCCTCGCCTTTAAACATGAGAGCGGAATACTGAATCTTCTCTTCATTACAATCGTCTCCATCTCCTCAAGCCACCTTATAGTCTTGATGGCTCCCTTGTCACCATGGAACTCCTTCGGTCCATAGTACTTAAAATCTTTGAACGTACACCCACCTATGTTGAGTTTCTTGAACTCTTGGCGAACTCCACCATCAGCATTCGATTCATGTACACTTTCATCCATGCGTGAAGGTCTAGAACGAGGTTTGGAAATAGATTTTTGGGAAGGATTAACGGATTGAGAATGTTTAGTTTGTCTCGATTGGGATCTAAATTCAGTTTCGGCCTTTACGGCATCTTTCACTAATTTTTGAATTTGTTTCATGTACTTATCAGGGATTGGTTCTTCTTTTTCGTTTACGGGTCCTTTTCCTTTTTCTTCTCATTTTTTCGGCTTCCTTTCGGGAAGCCTCAAAGTTATTACTTTGTTGAGACATTTTATCTTTTTCTTTTTATTCTTTAGATCGGAAATTTAACGAATGTTCTTTATTAAACATACACTTTATTTATTTCAACATTTGTATATATATATACATTCATACTCGATGTATATATATATATTCCTATCCATACATCACATAACACATAACATTACATTATACATAACATCACATAAGCTTCATCTCTCGAAAAGACGCCATCATCATTATCTTCTCAATCCTTCATAAACTTCTTAACAACCCTTGTCAATTTGTTGCATTTGTGAAGAAGCTTCTCTCCCAACTTCTTCTTTTTCTTCCCTTCCTCAACCACCTTCTTCCTCCAATCATCAGTCTCGTGCAGAGCGCGATCCAGGTGTTCTTCATATGACTGCGGGACAACGTCGGGGTATCCATATTGTGGAGGTGTGTCGCGGTAACCCAATGTCACCATCTCGTAATGATTCCTTGGTTCAGGATACGGAACCTCAGTCATATCAGATGCAAGGTAGAAGAAGATCTTAGCAGCTTTGTTTTGCTCGCGAATCTCATCGGCTTGTTCTTCTTCAGTTGGAATTACACCTTGGAACGGTGGGAAGCTTGACGAAGCTTGGTTCTTGATCTTCTCAATATACTGAACATACGGATCGACAGAATGGTAGCTTGGGTTGTGGGAAGTGAGTGATCCACTCATTGATATTTCATTAGGATTGTCGGGATGCTCTTCTTCCGGTTCGGATTCTTCCACAGGATCCTCCTCTTCTTCGGGGTCCTCCTCCTCTTCCATATATTGGGTGGTCTCGTTGATCATTGCGGGCATTTTGAAACTCTCATAAGGCATCATTACCCTCATTCTCGGTTTACGGGATGATCCTTCGCCATTGTTGGTTTGCGAGTTGACTTTGAGAGCGGTAGAGCTTCCAGTATGTCACCTTCGTTGATCGGAGTGGCATTGCATCCAGTCGGAGGATGGGGAACTTGGTTCTTCCTTTATTGGTCTGTTTGAAAGAAAAGCATAGGATGGATGTGGGTTTGGTAAGTGTCTAGTGGGAAAGTATTGCGGGATTTCCTATGGTTGGTAAGTGGGAATCTCTGATGGGTGATACGTCGGTATTTCAGAAGGATGATATATAGGCATTGTGGGTGGGATGATAGCTCAAGTGTCTTGGTGGTTCGATTATTTGTTTGGGTGGGCTGTCAGGTAGTTTAATTGTGCGTTGTTCAGTCCCAGGGAAGTATATTGGTTTAGGACGTTCAATGTATTGATCTCGGCTGAAGAAAGCCTCAAAGTAATCTTCACTCATGACGTCTTTTAGTAATTTGTAGTATTTCCTTGCCCTCCTTGCTTCATTATCATAATACTTCATTAATTCTACGTACGACATCTTTTGATAGGTGGTTTAGAATGTAGAGAGGGAAAGAAAGTGTTACCAGCCAATCTTATCCCTATTCAAATAAACAAGTAAAATATTTTCCTATGCTTGAATCGAAGGTTGGGTATTGTTTTAGGATACCCAATTCGCTAAGATCGATTGCTCTGATACCAACCTGTCACACCCCCATCTTAGGCCTAGGAGTGTGACTAGACAGTTGGTACCACAATTGCAAATAAATCAGAGTTACAGGTTTAAGCTGAAGACTTTATAAAACATGTGGATTTAAAGTTAAATATTTACATTACAAAAGATGGAACAAAAGTTCCAAATAAGTTTACTTGTTTTTACAAAAATTATCATATTTTAATATTCAAACAAAATATCCGAGCCATCGGATTCTTGAGCCTTCGTCCTTTAAGCTCTATTCTTGGTTACCTGCAAAATGTAATAAAAATACGTCAGCAAAGATTTGCTGGTGAATATGCTGACGCAAAAATATTTTCCTTTACTTTGTTACCCCTCGAGGGTTACGCAAGCCTCGGCCCATCTTGGCTTAGGAATAACAAAGTTAAAACAACATCATTATAAACTCGAGTCTCTACACTAGGTCACCCCAGAAAAACACCGCAGCGTTTCTACGTACTTAGGTGCCATAAATATACACAAGGTCATTCTTACTCGAACATACTTTGGTTCGGCCCATCATGGCTGGAGGTTGTGACCAGCGTGGTGCGATGTGCCCACTGCATTTAACCACATATGTAAGGATACAGATAAATGTATAATACAACCTGAGGGCTAGGCTCTTACTCTTATTCATAATGTTTTTAGAGACACTTGGTCTCATGTAAAGTTTAACACATAACACATTTTTTTGTTTGAAAACAAGTTTATAAAAGTGGGGCGTATTCACCTTTGATTGGGATCGGTTTCCAACACCGTCCTTGAGTCTCTTTCTTGCTATCTCGCACCTATAGTACGAGTATAACCATTTGTTAGTCGGATATACAATCCGGCTTAAGACCTTTAGTCTTTATTTTACCTCGATGAACCTTTAGTTCATTTCTCGTTTACTTGAAAACCTTTAGTTTAAAAGTAATGTTTATAAACCATTAGTTTATTATAAAAACCCTACGTTTCTTCTTCTTTAAGAAACGTATTCATTTCTTTATTATTTAAGAATACTCATTATACTTAAATAATAATAGTAATTATAACAAAGAATTATATAACACACATGTATATATACATTTCTTTTCTTTCTTTCTTTTCTTTGTTATTTATTTATTCTCGAGGTATTGAATATGATTTCGACTTAGGACTTAAGCCTTTAATATAATATTATATTATATTCATTTGACATTACGCCTAACCTTGTTGGAGTTTTGGAAACTTTAAGGATTTGAGCAGCACTCCCACACCACTTGATCAACACTTCCTTACTTCAAATGAAATCACCAATCTTTATCACTAAGTGGCACGCTTCTCGAGGCACCAATACTTCACGGCACGCACTCCAAAATGATCGTCGGGACGTCGGTATGGGATCACCTTCTTGATTACATGTTGCCGGAAAATGGCACGAGAATCGAGGTATGGCACGGAAAACAAGGAAATGGGTATGGTTTTCGAGGTGGATCGAGGGCATGTATTTCGAGGTGTAGAGATATGTTTAGAGAGAGTTATATGCTGAATTTGGTGTGAGATTATGAAGACCCGGACCTTGCTATTGATAGGCAAGATTTTGGATCCCATCGCAGTACGCGCCCGACTTCTGGGCACCTGTCGCGTACCGCGACGTAGGTCTTCACCGTCACCTCGTAGACCTGCCACGTGGCGACACGTGGCAGGCGTGTTGCCACGTGGCGGCAGACGGTGCCACCGTGTGCCACGTTGCACACGTGTCAAGACGTGTCAGGACATGTCATCGCGGTAAAACTAGTTTTAAATTTTTTTTCTTTTCCTACCATTTTGTAATGAATTTTATGTTAATATTTTTATTTTCTCAAATTTTCTACGAATTTTACTAAACTTTATGTTATAAAGTTTTAAATATTAATTTTCTTTATTTTGCTACGGATTTTTGCTACCGGTTTTTTGGGTTTCATTTTTATAATACTTATTTTCTCAAGTATGCTATGGATTTTGCTACCAATTTTAGGATTTCAATCTTTATAATACTTATTTTCTCAAGTTTGCTACGAATTTTGCTACCGATTTTAGAACTAATTTTTATAATACTTCTTATCTCAAGTTTGCTACGGGTTTTTTCTTGCAACGGAATATTCGTAGCAAAATCCTAGCAAATTGTGTCCCTAGCTAATACATAGCTAATTCGTAGCCAAAATTGCTACCGATTTTTTTCGTAGCAAAAATCGGTGGCAAATACCTCTTTATGTAGTAGTGTTTAACTTTGACTATCTTATCAACATTTTAAAATTTTATACAACATTGCCCCCTCATATTTAACCCCCTCAACTTGACAATTCTATTTAACATTTTATTTTTCTTATATTTTTAATATATTATGCTTAAAAAGACAAACATACCGCAACTAACTCATTTTTTTCGACATTTCGGTATAAAAAACTTTCAAAATTGATGTGTTTTTTAAAACGTACAAGTCAATAAAGCATTAGCGTACAACTCAAATGTGCAACTATAAATAAACCTATAAATTACAAAACAAATCCTCCCATTTAAACATCATGTGTTATTCAATTTTTCTTAATATATTTACAATTTTTACCCTTTAACTTTGACTAACTTATGATAATTTTAAATATTTATACAAAATTTCCCGCTCATCTTTAACCCACAAATTGATAATTTTATTTGATGTTTTAACTTTCTTATATTTTTAATATATTATGCTTTAAATTAAAAAAAAACATACCGTTGCGACGAGCTCATTTTTGTCGACGTTTCGATATAAAAAGCTTTCAATACCGATGTGATTTTTAAAACTTACAAGTTAATGAAGCATTAAGGTACAACTTCAATATGCAACTAATAAACCTATAAAATATTCAAATACATAAACATTTATTAATGTGCAACCCACCCACGTTCTATTGTATGATTACTAGAGTGTATGTTCAAACACTCGTTGCATCGCGCGAGCACTCTTCTAGTACTTATTAATAGAATATTTATACGAATATGTGGTGTATTTTCATGCAGTTGCTTCATAATCAAGAAAAAGATGCACTTAGTGATTTTATAAGTTGTAATTATATTTTTAATGCAATATTGGTGAATTCTAGCGAAAGATGCTAAAATGTTTCATTATGATTGACATAAAAAAATAACATAATAAATAAAATTTGCATGAATAAAACACTCTTTTGTATTATAGTTTTGAAATATATGAAAGAAAACTCTATTGATCCATGGATGTTGAATGAATATGTGAGAATAAAATTGTCATTTATTCATAATTATTTCATGTCTTTATCCTCTTTGACCTATAAATATATATCATTGATGTAACATCCCGAAATTTCTAAAATAGTATTTAATATATTAATTGCGTCGGGTGAAACAATAGAATTAATAAAATAATAAAGAATGAAGGTTAAGTAGGCTAATTAGATGAAATAAGTATGGACCAAAAAGGAAAGATGAGCCTTAGGTCCACGGGCTTAAAGGAGTATAAATACCCCTTAAACTCTAATCCTTTCCATTTTATCTATACACCATAGCCTACACCATCAAAAAACACACACAAACACCATCCAAAACCCGGGCCGAGATCCGAAGGTGAAAACCCGAGCTTGTTGGTGCCGGAACGTCGTGACGAGCCAAACCTACATCAAGACTAGAACGTGTTCGTAAACCGGCTCGTTTAAGGTACGTTTATAAACGGAAATCGTTTAGGTTCGGATTTGTTTGGGTAATCTTAGATTTATATAAAAATGATAAAAACGAACCCAACGAAGCATACCTTACTAAAATCCATTATAGTTTGATAGGTTAATTGTTAGTATGAAAGACCTGTAATATATGTACATAAATCGCAGCATGTAAATGCGAATATTTGGATGATTAATGGGTTGGGGTTTGTAGGCGCTATATAGACGAGTCCAATGGTACCAAAATCATGTTGCTTCATCACGATTTGAAGGCGTAATTGCATATCCGACATGTGTTGACTGTTTATGATCTTGATGATTTTGACTTTGATCCTATAGTCAAAGATCTGGATAAGAACTGTTGGTAGTTCGTTATGGATAATCAATTCTTTACGCCTACATAACGAATGGGGCTCATTTGTGTAAATGGATAACGAATCTATCCATCCGTTATACTAAGATAACGAACTAGACGACGAACCAGAATCACGAATCAGCTAACGAACCGGATAACGAATCAGGTGATTCGTTACTCGCCAATTCGTTACGAATAAGGTAACGAATCAGGGCATGTTCAGATAATGAATTAGAATGACAAATCAGATGATGATAAGATAACAAAATAAACTAACGAATCAGGACAACGAAGCAGATTACGAATTAGGCTGTGATCTGATAACGAATTAGGCTGAATTCATTATAGCAAATGAGTTAACGAATTAGATAATAATTTAAAATTCTAATGGAAAATGTGTTAAGACAGCTTGACCCCAGCCAGGGGCTCTGCCCCTTGGACCCTGCTAGGGGCTGCCGCCCCTAGAACCCCGCTGCCAGGGGCGCTGCCCCCAGGACCCCCGTTCGTGGAGGGTTATAATTAGAATAGAAGCGTGATAAGAGTAGTGATAGTTAATTGATACTTGTAATTGTTATACAGTTAGCCATGCACAGCAAAAGAAAAGAATAACGATTAATAGAGAACGTAACAGAATTCAAGTGAGTTTCTAGCCCCATTCCTTGTTATGTTTTCGGGCTGTGTGCATACTTGATGTGATTAGTTAATACACTTACCTTAAGTGGTAAGTGTATGCCATATATGATATATGTGATTGGCATGAATGATTGCTTGTCGATTCGCGAACGATCTTCGGATATTGCGCATACTGTCAAGTTAGAAATAAAGATATGAATGTTATACGTAACGTATGGATGATGTATGAACATTGTAAATGAACACTTGTCGAGGCGTGAACAATCTTAGGGTATTGCATGTATCGAAAAGGGGTATGACTGTTAAATGAATGATGTGAAGAACGCCTAGAGTGTTCTTATGCTACAATGTACTTATTGTATATGTGAAGTATGTGTGTACAGCTAGATGAATGGTATGTGAGTTCTACGTCCAACATAGTAAGTTAGGATGGTAATTTCTCTAACTTCTGTTGGACAAAGACTTGACAGGTGATGGCGTAGTTAAGGACTGCGGGCCTTATACGTGATATAGATGATAGATGTGAACGTAGATAAAGACGGTGGGTCTTATACGTGTTATTGATAATAGACGTCAACGTAGATAAGGACTGTGGACCTTATACGTATTGTAGATAGGCGTCAGCATAGGAAAGGACTGTGGACCTTATACGTGTTGTAATTGTATTTGTGTTGTGTTAGCATAAGTGAGGACTGCGGATCTCGTACATGCTATGAAGTAGGTCGTAACATAGGGAAGGACTGCGGACCTTGTACGTGTTGCGAATATAGGATGGTACAGGGAAGGACTGCGAACCTTGCACGTTCCATAAATGGTGAACATAGGTAAGGACTGCAGACCTTTTTCGTGTTCACGACCTTGAGTATAGGTATAGACGGCGGACTATGAACATACTCTCGGTAGGCTGAGGTAGGTAATAGTATGTATGCATGAATGTATGTTGGAAAGGTAACTAGTTAGGTATGGATATGTATCTTCGGATATGTACGCATGTATGATATGTGTATGTATTGTATGTCGCCTGATTAACTAGAACTCACTCAGCGTAGCTGACTTTTAGTATGCACGCAGGTGAATATGTTTAATGAGCTAGCATGAGGAGGGCACGTGGCATGGATTGAACGGCTGGCATATGAAGATGGAAGAAATGATGTTTTAAATATAATATTTTATGTTATGGTTTTAAAGAAAAGATTAATGTTTTGTATCGAATGATTGAAGTCAACGTTTCCGCGAAAGTTTTAATTAACTCTGATATTTAGAATTATGTTTATGAGTATATCCAACGTCCAAATGTGAGGCACCGGTAACGGGCCTTACAATTGAATTTTTCCACATTTATCATCCCACTCAAAAGTGTATATAAATTGACTAAATTAAAATAAGGTAGATTTGTTTTCATTTAATATGTTGATTTTATTGACATAAATAGCCGTCTATTTTATAATATCTATAATTTGGGTAATTAGTTATTTAATTAAACGATTGATTGATATGTACTGATTACTAATATATATTTGTTTTCATTAAAAGGAGATGAGTAGTTTGAACGTAAAATATAGGTTAGGAATGAATATCCAAATTACATGTGTTCTCAGTTATTTTATTTTATTAGAATATAGGCGTATATATACACACACACATACATATATATACATATAGTGGGGGGGGGGGTGGCGGATAAAGAGAGAACTTCTCCATAAAGAATCAACTAAAAAACTATAAAAGAAATATTATTAATATAATAAAAAAATATTTTGTTATTTCTTATATATTGTTATTATTCACCAGAAAAAAATATAAATATAGTAGTAATAATAATAATAATAATAATAATAATAATAATAAAAAGTTAAGAAAAAAAGCTATTGTAGTGCATATATGCAATACATCGACTTTTTTTTATTACATATATGCACTAGTGTGTACTCTATTTGTGCAATAGTGTTGAATATCATATATGCGATGTTTTGTATTGTATATGTGCAATAGTGTTATAAAATATACAAAAAAGCGTTATAGTGCTGATAGACATCTCTTGACCCGGGTCAGGTCGAATATTGATGAATATTCGTGGTGACGTTTATCGGCTTTGTTTTATGAAATGGGTTAAATAGATCATATGATTACCCGCACCCAAACTCGAAGACCCGCTATGATCCGGTCCAATGTTATTCTCTATTTTATTTCAAGTTATGCAATTTAAAGTTTCATGTTTATTTTCTTTTAGTTTACATTGTCCGTTGTTTTATTTAGTGTGTTTTTTTATTATTTTTATTTTTTCCTTAAATAAATCCACCTTTGTAGGTTGAATGTTAGTGGTAGTTATTTCGATTTCTATGTAAATGTTTCGGATGAAATGAAACAAGGCAGATGATTTATGTTGAAAAAAAACTTTTGGTTAATTTTTCTAAATGGATTTTGAGTAAAGTTGATTTGTCTTAGCTAGCTCAATTTTGGCATCTCGAGTGGTGATCTTAGACACGGTTTCTTATCCGGAGTGGTGTGTCTATATATTCGGTTAAAGAAAATCGCACCCTGACTGTTTGTTTCGGTGGTGAATCTGTATCTGAAATGAGCCTTTGATCTATCCGTCATATATTCAATGTCAATTCCTACCCATTAACGGTGATTTTGCTATCATTTGGTATCAAAGCCAAAGCGATCCGTATCGACTCTTTCCATCCCGTTTCATCCACTAATAGAAAAAGAGATGTGTTTCTACAACTGAGTTCGTAAGAAATTTGTTGGAAATCCAGTTTCTAACAGTTTTTCAACAAAAAGTTACGTTGGAAAAACACATGCTTTAAAATCGTTTTCAATCGTTTACCAACAAACTTTCTTACAAAATTGCTACGAAAACATGTGGATGTAAGCTTCTTACAACTCTCCTACAAAAACTATTTTAACTTAACATAATGTTTATTAGATAATGTTGTAGCAAAGTTGGAGCTTATTTTTTTTGTTGGAAATCTGTTGGAACTACTTGTCGTAGGAAATTTGTAGAAAATTTTTGTGGGAAAATGACTTTTTTTCTAGTAGTGATCCCAATTCGCTATTCTAAAATCTGTCCAAAAACAAATCGTTGCATATCAGTTTATATGGATGCGAAGAAGAACAACCAACACGATTTTTGGGCCAGAGTTGATGCCTTGGTACAACAGAACCAAGAATGGAAGCAACAGTTGCATTGTATGGACAAACCAAGAAGAAAGCTTCCTAGATATGTGTTTACTTATCATGCAATGTTAAAGGGACAAATTGCACAGCCACATACAAGTAATATCCCTCATCTTTTGGCTTAAAAATCTACTGAGAACTACTATTTTGAAGCAAACCCAAATGAAAATGAGGAACGGATTTCATATTATGATGAGGTTGTTGTCATCGATGATGAAGATTGATTTTTGAATAAAGATAAAGACGTCACCGATGAAAAAGATAGTTCATACGATGGACCCCGCGATATGATGAAGAAGACATTAGTCCTGGGGAGGAAGAGTCCTTGTTTGTGCAAAAAGCTCTTGGTGGGAACTCCGATCATAAGATTATTAAGTGTGCCAACTTGGAAGAATCCTACGTACACTGTTGTGAAGAAAAGCCCAATTGTGAGGTATCCACTGATATCATGACACCTAGAAATAATGGCATTTTCAAAAGTGTAAATTGTGTTTCCTTTTTAGGGGTTAATCAACATATGTCAGTTGAGAGTTATATCTATGGTGGGCACGATATTGTGGAAATCCCTCCTGAACCACCACCAAGGGCAGATGTACAACACATGATATATTTTCATGCTATGCACGTCAAGATAAGGTACCCGTGCAGGCCCCAACTAGCTCGTTTCAAACTATCTGCCATAAGATATCCACTAGAAATACCTCCCGAGCCACCACCTAATATTGTCCAAAGTTTGAGGACAAACTTTTTTGAAGACGGAGAGAATGAATGACATCTCCGGACCCGGGTCGGGGTCGAATATTCATGAATATTCATGGTGACGTTTATCGGCTTTGGTTTATGAAATGGTTAATTAGATCATATGTTTACCTGCACCCAAGCCAAAAGACACGCTATGATCTAATCCAATGCTATTCTCTGTCTTATTGTCGGTTGTTTTATTTAGTAAGTTTTTTTATTATTTGTTTTTTTCCTTAAATAAATCCACCTTTGTATGTTGAATGTTAGTGGTAGTTATTTTGATTTCTATGTAAATGTTTCGGATGAAATGAAACAACGCAGATGATTTATGTTAAAAAAAACTTTTGGTTAATTTTTCTCAATGAATTTTGAGTAAAGTTGATTTGTCTTTGCTAGCTTGAGTTTGACATCTCGAGTGGTGATCTTCGACACGGTTTCTTATCCGGAGTGGTGTGTCTGTATCTTTGGTTAAAAAGTTGCAGCCCGACTATTTGTTTCGGCGGTGAATCTGTATCCGAAAATAGCCGTTGATCTATCCGTCATATATTCAATTTCAACTCCTACCCGTTATCGATGATTTTTCTATCATTTTGTATCTAAACCGAATGCTTAACTTTAGGATTCAAGTTCTAAGCTTTCGTCTCAACAAAAAGTCAAAGAAAACACAAAAGAGACAACTTGTTGCGTTTCATATGATTGTTGGCCCGATCGTCTTCAAACTGGATTCTCTGATTTTGCATAACTTTCTGATCGTACACCATCTTGCCTTTATTCTTGGAAACCATGATGATTTGTTTTTGGCAAAGAACACAATCACACATATAACAATATAAGAACAACAATTGAACAAGAACAAACTCTCAATTAATCTGAATATGTAAATGTGAATTACAAAACTTGTTCTCATCCTAGACCTTTATATACATGTTTAAGTATGACTCAAACATAATTATAACTAATTATACTACAACCCTTGTAGTTTGATGACGAGTGATTAATGCTACATTCACCCCGTTAATCACGATCATCTTCTTGTCGTAGATCTTGAACACCGAGCATTTTCCCTACGTTCCCAGATAATATTAGGGTATGTTCCCTACATTCGCATATATTATTTGGGTCTGTTCCCTACATTTACAAATATTATTAGGGTATGTTCCCTACATTTTTAGGTATTATTAGGGCATGTTCCCTACATTCGCAAGTATTATTAGGGTATGTTCCCTTCTTACTCATACAACCATACATTCATACAATTATATAAATTCATCCTTACACATTAATCTTTTAATGATCATCTTCCCTGGCGATACGTGTAATATCCTAAGATCGTTCACGCACCAACAAGAATTCATCATATCCTCAATAACTATCACCTAATTCATATATGGCATACACTTACCACTTAAGGTAAGTGTATTAACTAATCACATTGGGTATGCACACGGCCACGAACACATAACAAGGACATGGGGCTAGAAACTCACCTGCGTCTGATTCCTTTCGGAGTTAATGGTAACTCATTTCCTTTAATGGGCGCGCTAACAGTATAACAATTACATGTATCAAGTAACTAGCCCTGTCCATATCATATTTCTAGGTTATTGTAACCCCTAACTACGGGGTCCGGGGGCAGAGGGGTTTTAGGGGCGGCAGCCCCTAGCAAGAACCAAATGGCCGAGCCCCTGGCTGGGGTTAAGTTGCCAGAAAAACTAAAGTTCAATAATTTAATCAAATCAAATCTTCATTTTAAACGTCTTTCCTTAATAATTAATACCTTATCTTTAGCTCATATATCATATAATTGCATATCTATTGTTTATGTACGTATACCCTGTTTATCTTTCGTTTAATATGGAAAATCACTTTAGTCCCTATAAGTTTTGGGCGTGTAAGTCCTTTTGGCGCATAAGTCCCTATAGCGTGTAAGTCACTCCAGCGCATAAGTTCTTATGGCGTATAAGTCATCCTAGCGTGTAAGTCATACATACACGACATACATATATGTACACGCTGATCATACTTACACGTTACATATACTTATGCGCTCCATATACATACACGTTACATATACTTATGCGCTGCACATACTTATACGTTACGTATACTTATGCGTTGCACATACTTATACGTTACAAATACATATACAGTGAACATCTACTTATACGCTTAACACACTTATTCGTTGAACATACTTATACGGTGTGTATACATGTACTGCGTATGTTCAGACCAGCTTTCTGTTTACGCGTTTTTGGGGTTTTTTCTTCGATTCTGGCGCCGTCAGCCGCCGTTAACCACAATGGTTGGCCGGGGTTTGATCGTTTACGACCTAGGTTGCTTTGGGGTGTCCAGATCTGAGCTAAGGTGACCCTTAAGCTCGCTTTTAGTTGATTAAACACCTGGAATAAGCTAGATCTAGATTCAAACGGCTCATTCGGCATCCCGGGGCTGCGGTGTCGGGTTCTAATTTGTTGGGTCAGCTGAGATAAATGATTTCTTTCCTTAGGTTGGTCTTGGATCGTTAAATATAATAGTGCAGAGAGGGTTAGGCTTGAGTGTGTGTTTTTGATGGTATAGGCTATTATTCTACTAACTCAATTTAATTCTTCCAACGCAAATAGTATATATTTTTATTATTCTAGAAATTTCGGGATGTTACATGAATTCTGATTCACACGATGATAATGCAACCGTTTTTTTCTTCTGTGTACACTAGGTTACAGAAGATCTACAAAGTAGAACGCGAGCCCAATAGTTCCCTTTCCTTTGTCTGTGTCGACGCCATAACAACTATCACTATAACCAGTTATCTTGTAGATTATTCCATGCTTCTTCGTCCCTTTGATGTAGCGTATCACTTTCTTAACAGCCTTCAAGTGATTATCCATATGTTCTTGCATGAATATACTTAGCAATCCCACTAAGAAACGTAAATTAGGCCTTGTATGCAACAAGTACCTTAGGCTCCCAATTAGACTTCCGTATTGAGTACAGTCTACAAGTGTGCCTACCTCAGGCTTGGTTAACTTTGTTCCAGGATCTATGGAATTTTGGTCCCATTACTATTAACCATACCACTAACTTCCAAGATTTTATTGATATATCTTGCCGGCTTTATTGCAATCTCACCCCCGACTTGGGTAACTTGTAAGGCCCCGAACCCGGTAGCCCTACTTTAACGTCGGATTACTCATAAACACATCTCTACAAATCAGAGTTAATTAAAACCTCTCACGAAAACGTTAACTTAAATCATTCGTTACAATACATTAAATCTTTTATTTGAAACCATAACATAAGACATTATATTTAAAACATCATTTCTTCCATCTTCAAATGTCAACCGTTCAATCCATGCTATGTGCCATCCTCATGCTAGCTCTTTAGTCAGATCACCTGCGTGCATACGAAAAGTCAGCTACGCTGAGTGAGTTATAGTTAATCAAGCAACTTACCATACAACCACTACATGCATTTATATACGTGTCCGAAGACACATAGTTGTCTATCTAACCTGCTCACCTCTCCACTAACCTCCTATTTACTCCTACAGCTTATCCACTTGATTACAGAAGCACATTGAGGCTTTCCCTCCCACGTACATACGTATTGCCACTTATCTAACGAAGGCACGTAGAGGCTTACTCTCCCACGTACTATCGTCATACCACTTAATAACGAAGGCACGCATAGGCTTACCCTACCATGTACTATCGTCATGCCACTTAATAAGGAAGGCACGCATAAGCTTACCCTACCACGTACTATCGTCATGCCACTAACACCCTTACTAGACCCCTATCCACTTCTATCACACTCTACTTCTACTTTTCTATAACACACTTCCTATCAGTTCATTGTTTACATAATAAGCAAGTCACATCATAACATTCATACACACTAATAACCACTTGGCAATCACTATCTTTGGCGATACGTGCAATATCCGAAGATCGTTCACGCACCGAAAAACATTATATAATAGCTACCTCGTATATCATCTATAGCATACACTTACCACTTAAGGTAAGTGTTATCACACTTCACATCGAGTATGCACACAGCCACGAAAACACAACAAGGAAAATGGGGCTAGAAACTCACCTGAATGCGATTACGTTCTTCGTTAATGGTTACCCCCTTCTTCAGCTGTGCGCGACTAACTGTTTAATAAACGCAATATTAAATACTACTCTGGCCATTCTCATAGTTTACTTAATTAATCTTAAGTGTCTAAGCCGGTTTTACTTCATTTAATCTTTACCCGGTTAGTTAATCGTTACTCGTTAACCTTTAAAGGTATCTTTCATAAATTATCAAAGTCCAAGGGCTATTATGTAATTATATCATTCTATCACAAGTCCAGGGGCTATTCTGTAATTCTGGAAAACTTTTAGTTCGTCTCAGTCCCTTAACGAATAGGGTTCTTAACGAATGAACTCATTCGTTATAACGAACTGGTCCTTGTAACGGATTTGCCACTATAACGAATTGGACCTTATACGAATCGGTCCTCATAACGAACTGAACCTTAACGAATTGGTCTGGTTAACGAATGACCCCTCTGTAACGAATTGAACCTTCTAACGAATGAGGGTTCATTAGTTGTACCTCCGTTAACAAACAACTTAACGAACCGCTTCAAATTCGTTAATTCCTTTTAGCGAATGGTCATAATGAATTGGAGTTACTTCGTCATCTTTTCCTGGCGAATTGGCATAACAAACTAGGGTTAGTTCGTTAGATTCCCGTAACGAATTAGGGTTAGGGTTCTGAAATTTCATCATATGTCACATCAGAACATTCCCTAATGTGACTCAACCTCCGGCGCCGCCTTTCCGGCGCCGCAATTGCCGGAAAAACGAGATCTCGCTTGTTTCACCACCGTTTTCACCGTTTTTCGTCCCGTTCGATCCAGCTCTGAGCTAGGGTGATCCCTAAGCTCATCTTTTGGTCGGTTTATACCCGATTCCATCCGGATCTCATAACTTTAACGGTTTAAGGTTTCAGCTCGTCGTTTCGCGACTAGATCTAACGGGTTTAGATCTCTACAATATCATACTATCATTACCTCGGGTTGGAAATCGATTCTTTTTCTTGGTTTAAGATAGAGAGAGAAAGTGGGATGAGAGAGATCTAAGTGTATGTTTTGGGTGGTGTAAGGAATATGTGTAAAATAAATGGATTAAGGGTTGGTTATTGTTTATATATTATGGGTCATGGGCTTGAGCCTATGGTCCATCTTCCTCCCTTTCTAATCCAAGTCCATTGCCCATATCACTTAACCCAGCACAAGCCCAACTCATAATAACTCCTACTTTATTTTATTATTTTCCCACTAACCCGAGTAAACTTTCCCACAAATACTAAATAATATAATTAATATTTCTTTTAGAAATTTCGTGATGTTACAAGTCTTCCCCCCCCCCCTAAAGAGGTTTCTTCCTCGAAACCTAACTTATTCCCTGTAAAAGGAACACTTCTTATCTTCACACACTTTATCGAATCGCCTTTGCTTTATGGGTTATCCTTATTACTCTTGTCTTGCAGTCATCGAGTGGTGTTCATGTGCTTTAGCTATTAAGTTTGCTTTACCATGAGGCCCTCGATGTAACAAGTTTTGTCTCGTCCTTCCAAGGGACCTTGTCTCGTACTATTTAACATTATCGTCTAAAACAACATTTTGTCATAACATAGAAATCATTCATAACCCAACTCAATATAAAACTGTGACATTCATGACTAAACGAGGTATACTAAATTTACTACGTAGCGAGTAAACTATAAATTGGTTAATTCGTTGCGATTAAACGAGTAACCGACCGATACTGATTATGACCTCTATATATACTGAGGGGTCATATACGAGTAATATATATATATATATATATATATATATATATATATATATATATATTACAGAGGTTAACATATTGATATTTAGGCCCCAGTACGTTTAAAATAATTTAAACGAAAAAGGTTTCGTTATTGATATGCTATGAGTTTAAACGCAATCGTTAACATCAAAACGAGCATTGTAGCATCCGTTAATCTGAAAAAGATTTATAAAACACTTATATGACATGTTCTAAGCAATCCGTGAAAATATTTTGGATTTTTACAACGATTCAGTACGTTTTTCTTATTTTACAAAAATTGGGCTGAAAAACACTTGTTTTCGCGCTGTTTTTCGCACTCGAACTAGTTTTCTTGCGAAAAACCGAACCCGAACTAAATTTTGGATCGAGATTTACGCATGGCACGAAAACCAAGGCACCAATGGGCCGCATATATGGTCCGACCGCTAAAAGAGGGTGGGACCCTTGTTTTGTTTTTAGCTTGTTAAACAATCCTCACTTGGATATTTTTACACCAAACATGGCCTAGAACAATCTCAGCTGATACCTTCATCTTTCCTAGCCAAAACCTATAGGTAAACACCTTATTTATATGATTTTCATACTTGATTAACAAAGTTTAACCATGGAAAATTAGTTCTTGATTAGTTTTAAACTTGTTTAACCATTCAAAAACCATAAAAATCAACTAAAATCATGATTTGTTGTTAAACAAGTTTAAAAAGCATAATCATATAGATTTTTGGCCAAAAACGCGGATTAGAACATGAATACAACGTTTTTACGGTTCAAAAGTTCGGTTTGAAACCAAAACCGAAACCCTAATTAACAAGGTTGTTCTATGGATTATTTATGCATGGTTTGATGTTATATGATATGTAGATACACTGACTTGTGACCCAAGACCTGGAGAGTTGTTTAAACAATCGAAAACTATCGAAAACCGACAAGGTAATTACCGTAATTCTCGTTTAGGGGCTGTTTAGAATTAAGTTGTTACGTGCTTTTTGTTAGCTTGTGAAACATTTCAGGGACACTAGGGATTATATAAGTGAGTCCCTGTTAAAATTTGGTAATTTTTCGATAAACGGAGAATATTTGGCGAATTTATTACCGTTTATTGGCGTTTATTCGGTACAAATAGTTAAACTTCATGAAAAATTATGAAATGTGGTTTGGAACCTGGATATGTTATTTTAAGATCACTGGAAAAATTTGGGGATATTTGGAGATGTCTAAGTTTTTTTTGTGCAATTATGTTTTAATCAAGTTTTAACAAGCAAAAAACGCACAAAAAGGCCTTTTGGCCAAGGAATTAGATTCTGGACATTTTGCAGGAGCTATTTCATGGTATTTTAATCAGTTGGAAAATTTATGGGATTTTTAGATGTCGTTTGGTATAAACGGGTTGTTTATTACTTAATTATAACACATTAAATGAATTTTTAAAAATAGATAATTAATCATAAAATTTCTGAAAATATTTTTATAAAATTCTCCATACTTTAATTTATTTTTCAAAAATTTTCATAATTTATATATAAGTGCACAATTAGTTATAATTAATTAAAAATTTAAATTATATATGTTTTAACAAAACCGGCAGTTTTGTGTTTAAAGAACTAACTGGGATGTCAAAACATCAAAAGTGGTCAAATATCATATATTTGGATGAATTTGATAAAAACAAACTTTTTACGAGAATTCCGGAAGATTCGGGTGGATTGTACGCGTTTTGTATAATCAAACCCGTGTGAAAACGGAAACGAACTCTGCAATCAATCCAGATACCGAATTTCAAAATTCTTTCATAAATCAAATAATTTTATCAATCAATATGTTTACTTAAGTTTGTGTGATTTTACCTAATCCCGAAACGCATAAACGATCAACTTGGCTAGGCTCAGAAAACGGTGAAACTGAGCCAAATCTGGTTTTGAACATTTCATAGTGTACAACGTCACAATCTAACACTACGGTCATGTTATGGGCCTATCAGCTATACCCAGACTAGTTATACAGCCCGATTTAGTATAAACACTGTACTAGTATTAATTATACGATACCGGTTATAGGATCCAAGCTATAATCGAGGCACACTACTTACTGACACGTATTACCAACCGGAACTACGATAAGGTGAGTTTCACAACCCCACTTTCTAAACTGTTTTACGAACTTTTTGGGTGAAAGGCATGTTTACATATACTTATATACTTGAAAGCATGTGATGATTTGAATTATCTAAGTACTAACACTTGAAAGTCCCCACAAACACAAGTGATTAACATCTTGTCGGTGACGTGTGGGTAGTACTATCGGTTTGACAACCCAACTGACAGGGCCGAAGGGGTATGCCGGAACATGTTAACCAAGTTTCACATTGTCATTTAAACTTGTTACATTCTGCTATTTGGTGTTAGACATAGTACATACTTGGGGCAAAGTGGTTATTAAATGCCAACGGGAGTGCATGGGCAAGGGTGGCCATGTGTTTTAGCTCGTTTCGGTTTCACTTGTGGCTTAGTATAAAAACATCATACACATATATACGTATATACTTACTTACTATGAACTTTACGAACTCATATACTGATTTTGTCCATACTCGTGAAACTTGAAACTCACCAACTAGACGTAGTTGACCCTTTTTAACATGCTTTTCAGGTGAGCCCAAGTTGGAATAATTTGCTATGTGCTCAGTGCTAGAAGGGAAGTGAATCGTTGTACATAGACGCTAGTATATATATTAAAGAATAAGCAATCACGCGAACTGGTTATGTGATTTTCATCTAGTTTGTAAACTTAGTGCCTACCAATGTAATATGATGTAAATTAGTTTGTTGAATTTCTTTATAAACAATATGGTTGATACCAGTATTATCTGTTACATTCCCGTATTACGCTCCCGCAACTACCTAGTCGGGGTGTGACAATTACACGTCATTGATAAGCATAAGTTTCAAACCTTAACACAAAACAAGTTCTTACATTAAAAGTGGCTAAGTATATTTACTTGCCACTCAAAAACTCCTTTGTAGATTATAGTGTGGCCATTGTCTTACCGTTTGTCACACAAAATGTTTTTCCTAATATAAAGTGTGGCTATTGTAAAACTTTTCATCACACATAGTGAAGTACTGTGTGGCTAATCATAACTTATAGACACTGGATGTTATTGTAAATGTGGCTAAAAATGTGAACTTGCTAGTCAAAAACTCTTTTGTAGTTTGTGGTGTGGCCATTGTCTTACCGTTTGTCACACATAATGCTTTTCCTAATTTAGCGTGTGGCTATTGTCAAACTTTTCGTCACACATAGTGAGGTACTATGTGGCTAATAATATCATATAGACACTAAAGGTTGTTGTCAATGTGGCTAAAAATGTGAAGTTGCCACTCAAACACTCTTTTGTGGTGTGGCCATTGTCTTACCGTTTGTCACACATAATGCTTTTCCTAATTTAAAGTATGGCTATTATCAAACTTTTCGTCACATATAGTGAGGTACTGTGTGGCTAATAATATCATATAGACACCGGAGGTTGTTGTCAATGTGGCTAAAAATGTGAAGTTGCCACTCAAACACTCTTTTGTGGTGTGGTCATTGTCTTAATCGTTTGTCACACATAATGTTTTTCCTAATTTAAAGTATGGCTATTATCAAACTTTTCGTTACACATAGTGAGGTACTGTGTGGCTAATAATATCATACTGACACCGGAGGTTGTTGTCAATGTGGCAAAAAATGTGAAGTTGCCACTCAAACACTCTTTTGTGGTGTGGCCATTATCTTTACCGTTTGTCACACATAATGTTTTTCCTAATTTAAAGTGTGGCTATTGTCAAACTTTTCGTCACACAGAGTGAGGTACTGTGTGGCTAATAATATCATATAGACACTGGAGGTTGTTGTCAATGTGGCTAAAAATGTGAAGTTGCTACTCAAACACTCTTTTGTTGTTTGTGGTGTGGTTATTTTCTTTACCGTTTGTCACACATAATGCTTTTAAAGTGTGGCTATTATCATACTTTTCGTCACACAAAAATGTTTATGTTGTGGCTAATGGTCATTTATAGACTCTAATTTTTGTAATTTCAGGTACTTTTGGCCACACCTATTTAATGTGTGTGGCTAAATTGTGTTTAATTAGGCAATATATAATTATTTTTATTTTTTGTGTAGTAATATAAAACAGCTATAAGCAAGCATGACAAAACAAAATTAGAAACAAATTATATTAATAATAATATTCACTTAAGCAAATGTATATGCAAAATATCTTACAAAATACAAAAATAACGACTACCTAAGGCGTCGATTTTTTGGCACTGCTCCTTGTCTTCTGTTTGGTCACCCTGTCTATCGTTGTGTACTTTGCCTTTGGCTTCTTGCCAGCTCTGTCTGGTTCTTTTGAGGATAGGAGTGGTGGTAGCTGGAAAAACAAAATATGAAAAACAATTATGTATAATTAATGTCGTATTTTGTAATTGAATAGAACAAAATAGTAGGCCTGTAGACGAACCAAACGTTCGTTTAACTGTTCGTGAACCTGTCCACCACTTCATCTCTCTGCACCGCCTCATACTCAAGTTGGGCAATCCGTTGCTTAAACGAGCCTTTTACCCGACTCACACCCCAATATTTACACGTTGTCAATCCGTACCCAATCCCTTTTAAAAACCCACCTTTCTCTTTGCCAAGCACTAAGGTGACGGCATCTGTGCACGGTTCAAGTGCCAGGGCTCCGGAGGCGATCTGATCCTCATGCTGAGCCTGCAAGAAAACAAATATTATAATACACTTGTAACACGCTTATGTATCCACATAAAGTGTTGATACAAGTTATACAGACTCAAGTTTTTTTTACACCAATATAAGGCAATGAATTGACTCTAACATTGTTTTAAAAAGTTTAACACTAAAACATACTAATTTGGTTGCCACGCCTTCAACAACAGCATTCTTGTATGCACCATCTTTGTCCTCCCTTCCTTTCATCCACATTAATGCACGGCCGGGGATCTCATCCGGTCCAATTTCCTTCTTTTTGACCTTGTAAAATATTCAAGAGAAAGCAGCTGACGGTCATGCGTTAGACACATAACCAACAAATCATTGAACTAGAGGGGCAGCAGCTGACGGTGATTACCAGTTTCTCTCGAAGGTAGGTATAACCCCCTCGTCCCATGTGATGATCAAAAACATTCTTTGCTCGAGCTCCCTTTGATGAAGCCGATTTTTTCTTCAACCACACATTATAATCATTTCATTATATTTAAACAAAAGACATAAACCATATATAGTCGATCAATCTAAGTTTGCAGAGTAGAGGATTTATACCTGAAACTGCTCTGATTGTGTGTACTCAACGAAGCGATCCCAGTCTACTTGCCTGATCATCGTCCTGTGTCCCTTGGGTATCGCCTTCAGCTTCAGAGGTTTACTGATTTTCAGCATAATGTATTTGGCATACATTTTTCTTCTGAAATCCCGAAGAAGGTGTCCGAGCCGATTCATCACAGAAGGCCTGCGACAAGCCTCAATAACAAAATATTTCTTCATAATATAATACAGTAAAGGTAAATTACATCTCAAAATATAAAATGCACAAAAAGAAATAAAGAATAACCATTATTTGTTCCCACAGTTTATCTCTAAGCTCCTTTGTGACCTCCCTCCAACTTAAATGTCTCAAGCCAACTATTTCCCTTACAACATCCCCAAAAAAACTTGCAAACTTTGATCTGTTTTGGCCAGTGAACCTACCCAGATTATCAAACTCCACTGCCAGTTTGACACCACCAGAGTTTGCATATTGGGTACGCAGCTTAGGTAACCTCGTCAACCCCCTTGTAGGTTTTTTCGTAGTAGCAAAACTGTTGAGGGGTTCGATAACCTCCAAACTGGAGAGGGGCTCGATAACCATCGTCCCTATAACCTCGTCTGGTTGACCGTCGTCGTCATTGGCTTACTCGCTGGAGTAGCCTTCAGTGTCGTCTGATTGAGCGTCGTCCTCGTAGTTGGCTTCCTCATCGGAGTATAAAACATGTTCTTCTTCGATTCTTTCATCTAAAAGCTTCATCTTCGATTGTTTTTTTAATAATTTGGAGTATAAATCACTGTCAGTTGATTTGTGGAGTGGAAAATTTTTAATAATTTGGAGTGTAATTTGATTTTTGGACTGTTAAATGTAATTTGGAGTTTTTGAATATTTGGAGGCAATATTTTGGAGCTTTTTGAGTTTTTCCTCCCTTTTAATTAAGAACCAATAGATTATTGGCATAGTTTTTACGGCAGAGAACATGTGGCTGAAAATAGGCACTTTGACAGAAGATGGTTGGATAAGCGTGTATTGCGTATTAGGATATTTATATATGTTTATGTATATTAGCGTGTTACAAGCGTAATAGTGTTTTTTAACAAAGTGTTTTTTGTTTTATTTTTAGATTTAACCATAACTACTATTCATTAAAAGTTTTCATACAAAAGGCACCATTACAATACATTCCATGAAACAAAATAAGAGTGAATAACAAAATAGATGATACGAGAAACTATAAAATTAAAGCATTTAAAAGCTAACCAACCAACATTCAACACAATAAACTAAAAAGTGTATCAATACAACCATACATATACAAATAACCAACCAAATCACAAATGTTCCAAAATTCACCAAACACGTCACCAAATATTTCCCAAATGTTCCAAACATCACCAAATCACTAATCAACTTTTAAAACTAACAACGTAGCTTCATTGAAGTCATATTCAAATCTGCACTTATCACCAATCTGTATTTCATTTTCTACCTTGAATTTTTTCCATTTTGGTAACCGATATCTGAATTTCAGGTCCGACAGTTCACCATGAAGTCTCATTTTTTTATGACCTTCGGGATTGACCAAAGTGATTGGCATTCCATCATAGGCATCAATCTTGGTGGCAATGTGACGCGGAAGACGCTGTGAAAAGCAAATTTCAAATATACTTGTAAATAAAAAAGAAATTTAAAAATTCAATTTACCAATTTCTTGGTGACGTTCATGTAGAAGATGATTTTAGAGTCGTCATCTTGCTCATCAAGATGAATTGGGTTTTGGGAAGAACTACCTTGATTACTCAATTGATAGTTGAGAAACAGCTGATATGGACCAGGTAGGATAAATTCTATGCCATCTTCTTGAAAGACATTAATATGAAATGTGTTATCTGATATGATTTCAAACACAACAAACGAACCACCTTTCAAGTTGGTTTGTTTAAAAAACTCAATCCATCCATCCTCTAGCATATAACCCATTCCATCCCAATGACATGAAACGTTAAACAACCTCTATCTGGAGCAATAAGCTCGAAAAGCAAATTCATCCAATTTTCACCAAATTCTTGAATCACGTACCACTCGGGGAAATCCTGTTATACATGTTAATTAAAAGACATTTGAATTTGGAAACAATCATTTAAAACAGAAACTAAAACTTACTAAGTAATGGACGTGTCGGTTTCTGACTGGAATACATATCATAGTACCGGATTGATCATTTACGTTTCTTTTGAAAGTAAACATATTCAACATAGATCTTGATTTAAGCTCAAAAACAACATATGTTCCAGCTTGTATACAACATTCTCTGATTAATTCAGTCCAACCGGTTCCAAAATAAAAGTCATCAAGTACTTTGATTATAACAACAGAAAACGTTCTACCACTTTGATCATAAATCAAACAACAGCCGGTATTCGATTTCATGTCAGCAAACATTGGTTGAACAGCTTTAGGATTGAGCTATAAGTAACACAAAAAATGTTCTTAGAATGTATATGTTGCAAAACTGTAAAATGTTTCATAAAAAAAATTAACCAGATAACATTAACATACCATCCTACTCATGGAATCGCTGTCGATATCTACCAGGAACTTAACTCCATTATTGAGAAGTGGCATTTTTATGTTCTTACCAGGATAAACAATGTCTACGAATTACAGTAAAGCGAAGTAGAAGTCGATTTAGGGTTTTGAAGTTAAAAGGGTTTTGAATTTTGGTTTTATTTATTTCTACACATTTAATTATTTATATATTTTGGTTTTTTGTTTTATAACTTTTTAAAAAAAATAGTATAAAAACATAGTCTTACTTTTAGTTTTTTTTTACTAACATTCCGGTATTAAATTTCGTTAAAAGTTGAGTTCGTTTAATAAATCGTATTTTTAAATAAATTTGAAATTTTGTCCATTATTGAAGTATTATCTTAACCGTTAGTAAGATTTTCTGGATAAGATTTACAACTTCGTAATAGAGTGGCTCATAACATTCTAGTGTTATCATTATCATATGTAGTTTTGTATCATTATCATCTTCTAGGTTACCATCATCACCATATGTGTTATGATGATGATCAACATCATAAAGTTATCATCGTTATCATGTATTATAGAGGTTATCATCATCATAATCATCGATCACCATCACCATGAAACGGCATCATCATCAGACGTGCGGGTAATCAACGTGGTCATTGAATAGGCTATCGTAGTTGGCGTTGATCATACGGGTAACATATATCTCGCTATCAGTGTCATCATCATCGTCACACATCTCCATCATCATCATCAGCATCATCATCATCATCCGATTGCCATGTACGGGATGTAGTCAGCATCGTATGGGTTATTGTAAACAAAACGCCCAATATTAGCGATCACTGTCGGCACCATCTTATGAATTGCTGTCGTCATCAAACGACATCATCAGTCGTACATGCTACCATCAGTATGACCATCGTATACGTTATCATGGTTGTCGTCGATCATACGGGTTACATGTCATTAAACATCGGTGTCACCATCATCATCAACATATATATATATATATATATATATATATATATATATATATATATATATATATTGTAACATCCTACCTTCGGTTATATTAATAAAATAAAGTTCATTTATTTTATAGCGGGTCGTTATCGGTTTAGTTGAATAGAATACGAGATGGACTTGTGTTGGGTAAATGGATATGGGTTATGGACTTGGGTTATGGAGGAATGAAGGAAAGACCATGGGCATAAGCCCATGATCAAAAATATATATACCCTTAATCCTCCATTTAATTCATTTACACATATCCCTTACACCATCCAAAACACACACTTAAGATTCTCTCTCTAGTTCTCTCTCTCTCTCTAAACCGATATCAAGAAGGAAACCGAGAACCGACCCCAGGTAATGATAGTATTTTATTGTTTGAGCTTAAATCTGTTAGATATAATCATGAAACGACGAGCCGACACCGTTAAACCGTTTAAGTCATGAGATCCGGGTGGAATCGGGTATAAACCGAACCTAATGTGAGCTTAGGAGTCACCCTAGCTCAGATCTGGATCGAACGGGACGAAAAACGATGAAAAACGGTGTAAAACGGTGAAGATACGTTTTTCCGGTGAGTTTTCCGGCAATGGCGGCGCCGGAAAGGCGGCGCTGGAAAAACGTGTACGAGGTTGTCAGGGAATGTTCTGACAAATCTGACCTAACCCTAGTTCGCTAAGGAATAACTAGCGAATTAAAGGTAATTCGCCAGCTGATTCGCTAAGGAAAGATTAATGAACTAGCTGTAGTTCGTATCCAATTCGTTAAGGGAAAAGGGTAAAGAATTACCCTTGATTCGCTATGACCAGTTCGTTAAAGGAGATAACGAATTAGAAGGTCCAATTCGCTACTTAGACTGGTTCGCTACATGGACTGATTCGTTAAGAGTCCAGTTCGTTAAAAGTCCAATTCGTCAAAGTAACCAGTTCGTTAAAGGTTACAATTCGTTACAAGAACCAGTTCGTCATGGCAAGTCAGTTCGTTAAGGATAAGTAACGAATTAGAAGTTTAACAGAATGACAAAATGGTCCCTGGACTTAGAAAAGAATGATTTAATTACAAATAAGCCCTTGAACTTTTAAGTAGCATATTATTCAATGATTCAAAATGCTAATGGAAAATGTGTTAAGACAACTTAACCCCAGCCAGGGGCTCTGCCCCTTGGACCCCGCTAGGGGCTGCCGCCCCTAGAACCCCGCTGCCAGGGGCGCTGCCCCCGGACCCCCGTTCGTTGAGGGTAATAATTAAACTAGAAAGGCGATATGTGTAGTGATAGTTTACTGAAACGTATAATTATTATACAGTTAGTCGTGCACAGCTCAAGAAGGTAATAACCGTAAACGGTGAACGCAACCGCATTGAGGTGAGTTTCTAGCCCCACTTCCTTGTTATGTTTTCGGGGTTGTGTGCATACTCGATGTGATAGTTAATACACTTACCTTAAGTGGTGAGTGTATGACTTGTATGATGATTGCTTGACGGTGCGTGAACGATCTTCGGATATTGCATGTACCGTCAGGTGGTAGCTAAAGACGTGATTGCTATGTATGTGATGTGCGAAAATATATATATAAATAAAACACAAGTCGCAACTAAGCTTTAAAAACCAAACAATCTATCCTAGTTCACACAAACGGCAAGTGTATCGATCGCGTATAGCACAGATAAGGAAAGTCCGGATATCGAACTCGAAGACACGTGAAAACGTTTATAATTACGAAACTCTAACCAAGACTCACCAAATTATTTAATTAATTTATTTTAGAATTTATTTAACTACTTAACTTAACTGAATGAAAACTTTTGACAAAATACTTTTAGGAAACTTTGATTTAAATTCAATATATAAAGACGTCTACCTAGGAATGAATCATGTTGACAGAAATAACAAGACAATGGATTGAAAATATTCACGACACCGGTTATAAAAGATGACACAACTAAAACTTGTTTAAGAAAGTCAAATTACCTCTCAGTCTCTCTAACAAACTCCTACTTATTTTAATTGATTTTAAAGAATAAACCGGAAAAACAATTATTAACGTGTTCAAATGTCGACTCTCCTCTCGGTCTCACAGAAACACTATCCTAATGGAGACAAATACTATGTCACCAAGGATAGAGGAAAAATTTAACTTAACCCAAATTAAACCAACTAATTGCACATAAACACTCAAACTCGACAAGACAAAAACCCGCTCTCGCGCGGTCTTAATTCTAACAAGTAAAAGCAACGAGACAATATTACTTCTTATCACCTCTCAGTCTCAAAGAAAGTATATTTTAACTGATTTTAGATGATTATATTATCCACTTATCCTTACGGTTGTACACCTCGCAAATAAACCCTAAACACCAAGTCAAGAGTCTAACAAGCAATCAATTAATCAAAACTAATTCAATTAACTAATGCAAGAGGATTATAAGTAATAACAAATAAAGCACAGCCATCACACACAATCTAATTTATGGTTTAGTTAAACTTTACATCAATAATTCAAGTCTTGAACATTAACAATCCATTAAACAAGTCTAAACTACTCAACAATCATCTATCCTATGTAGAACAAGCAAGTTTAGCTACTCATAGATTTTGGACAGCCATGTATACTTAAGAAAAACATCACAAACATCAACTTAAACATGATTAAATTTATTCAAGATTCAAATACAATCAATCACAAGTCAAACTATCAATCACTTGCAAAACAATCCAAAGCAAAAGATCAGTTTAACAAAGTTAGGGTTCTTGAACAAAAAGTAAAGTTTATAGATGAATTACTTAAGATATATGACTGAGATTTATGATGTATAAGGTCCCTAACAGCTGCACAAGATCACCCCGAGCCTCCTTCTTCTTCCTCTAGCCTCCACAGCCGCCACAGCCGCCGTTTTTTTCTTTTTTTATTTCTGCTACAGTAGCTGCGATCGGAACCTGCTGCCAAGTTAGGGTTTTCTTTTGAATTCGGGATTAGGGCTGGCTAATGGCTGAATTCTCCAAAAATTAACTTCATATAATATTATACAAGGCTTCTAACTTGTGGGCTTGGGTTGGGCCTTGAGTTATATCTTTAAAACTTGACCAACAAGTCCTCTAGAATCTTCCAAATTGACTCTTTTTTCACCATCTTTCATAAACCTACAATTAACATTTAAACTTTGTAAATTATTGCACTTAGCCCCCAATACTTTCATAAATTAAACAAATAAGCCTAAAAACCATGATAAATTCATAAGAAAAGTAAATGTGTTTCACTACACATCAAACATCCCCACACTTAAGACTTTTTCGTCCCTGAAAAAGATTTGACTGCAGTTGGATCAGAATCGGAAAATCAAAGTTAAATCAAACATATAGTTTATATTTTAAAGCTCAGAAAAACGCAAAAACCGCGATCATCGATATTGTTGTCCACCTAAACCCATGCCTTAATCTTTACCGGGACAAATAAGATCCGACAATAATATTATTTAGTGGTTTACACAATTAAGACCCGCTTATTTTCTGCTTTTACCGGACCAGACCACCCCAACTTGACTTAAACCTCAAAATTAGCAGAATTAAAACTTTGTTGCTCAATATTTATGAATAGTTAAGACGATCAAGGGTATTGTTTTATCCACCTAAGCTTAAGCATCAAAGTCTACCAAGCAGCCATTAGATATGATTAAGGTTCAATTATTTATAGTTAGTGCTCCCCACAACATGACATACCCCCGTTATCAAGCAATACCCCAAATCCATAACCTTAGGTGAGTATGCAAAATTTCATCTGTAGGGCTTACATGTAGCGTGTCCCTTGTGGTCCGTTTCTTAATGGTAATGAGACGCGAGCAAGGGGACCCCATATGGCTAACAGCGTGGATGATCAAGTCTGTAGTGTATTTGTACTTTTGTACTTTTGTGATCATGTTTATAGACTTATAAGGGTTTGCTCTTTGGCTTTATTTTAAATATACACAACCCCACTTAGGAATTGTGAATACCCAGCTAAATAGATTGCATACAGACCCATGGTTTCCGGACCCAAAGCATCCCATCAATACAGGATTTAAGGTTATAAAACCATACGCCAATGAGGTGTAAAACACTAAACTAGCAATTTAATATTTATATCACAAGCTACACGGCATACTCTAACGTTAAACCTACCCAAGCATCATATGATAACGTATTCAAATTTTTAAAACTCATGATATTTCTACTTTTTCATACCAAAATTTGAGGCTTGAGTATGGCCCGACCTTTCATTGCTTATTTTCCACGGACAAAACGCTTTACCCACAAAAGATTTTCGTTTAACCGTTTTATCAAATTTGCCCTTTCATTTTCAAGGCTGAGCCTACCGACACATCCCAAGTTAAGTGTGTTTTCTTTTATTTAACTCATATTATTAGTAGCTTGAAAACTCATGACCGATAAATATCATCATCTCCCACTTTAATGCAACAAAAACTAAAAACAAGGGACTTTTTTTTAACAACGTACGAAAACGAAAAACAAGTGAAAACTTTTTATTTTTTTAATTTTTTATTTTTTTAATCTTTTATTTTTTTTATTATTATTTTTTCTACAACTAAGTAAAATAAATTTCCATCCCCACACTTAGAACGAAATCGTCCTCGATGAGAACAAGAAAAAGAAATAAAATAAAAATAAAACGTAAAGCATAAAATTAAAAACTTGAAAGAACAGAAATTAAAATAGAGAACGGGTTACTCCCCTGGTTTAGATGCAGATTCTTCATCAGCTGTGTATGACTCGAACGAACGACCGTATAGCATTTCATTTGCGGCCGCAACCTCGGGTGAATCAGTTCCAAAACGCCATCAGAGCTACCATGAGCATAATAATACCTGTAAAAACTCAAACTCGCTCGCATGTAGCGGCGTACGAAACAGAAAACAAAAACATAAGAAATAAACATATTTTTGTGTTTTTGAATTTTTGAATTTTTTTTTTATTTTTATTAAATATTTATTTATTTATTTATTTTTAAATATTTATTTTTTGTATTTTTATGTTTTTATAAATATAAATAAAAATAAAACAAATAAAAATAGATAATAAGGAGAATCATAATACAAACTCTACAACTCGGGCTGTTTCCCGAGTGATGCATCCATCACGCATATTCCTCGGTGAATGAGTCAAGGTAGAACACCTCGACTGTCTGATCAGTTATCGGCTCTCCTATGTAGTGCTTCAATCTATGGCCGTTCACCTTAAACTTCCCGCTTCGATCTTGTATCTCAATCGTGCCATACGGGAAAACTTCAGTAACCGTGAACGGTCCCGACCATCGGGATTTCAACTTTCCCGGGAATAGCCTCAACCATGAGTTATAAAGCAAAACCTTTTCCCCACACTTAAACTGCTTATTACCCTTCAATTTCCTGTCATTCAGTTCCTTCGTATGCTCCTTATACCGAAATGATTGTGCATATGCGTGATCCCGGAGCTCCTCTAATTCATGTAATTGATGGAAACGATTACCCTCTGCGGCGGGTAAATCAAGATTAACCCTTTGAAGGGCCCATGAAGCGTGGTGTTCCAATTCAACAGGAAGATGACAGGCCTTCCCATAAATCACCCGAAATGGTATGGAACCAGTCGGAGTCTTGTAGGCTGTACGGAAGGCCCACAGAGCGTCATCTAATTTGTCGGATCAATCCCGACGATTTGAACCAACCGTTTTCTCGAGAATACGTTTGATTCCCCGATTACTCACTTCTACTTGCCCACTAGTCTGTGGGTGGTAGGCGGTCGCAAGCCTATGGGTGACCCCATAACGCTTCAACGCCTTATCCATCTATGAGTTGCAAAAGTGAGTACCTCTATCACTGATCAAGGCTTTCGGGACTCCAAAACGAGCAAATAGACTTTTCAGAAAACGGACTACCACTCGGGCGTCATTGGTGGGTAGAGCTTTGGCCTCAACCCACTTAGACACGTAATCGACGGGTATGTATTTGTTTCCACGCGAAGATGGAAACGGTCCCATGAAATCAATACCCCAGATATCAAAAACCTCACAAACTTGAATGGCATTCTGGGGCATTTCGTTTCGCAAAGAAATGTTGCCGACACGTTGGCAACGATTGCAACTCTTAACGAACAGGTGAGCATCCTTAATGATAGACGGCCAGTCTAAACCAGAATCAAAGACTTTCTTTGCCGTAGAATTCACACCGTGGTGACCTCCAGTTAATCCCACATGACAATGGCTCAAAATTTGCCATCCTTCCTTGACATCCACACACCTTCTAATAAGCTGATCAGCACCAATGCGGAAAAGATATGGATCGTCCCAAAGGTAAAATTTGATGTCAGCAAAGAATTTCTTCTTTTGCTGGTAAGGCATCTTTGGGAGGTATCCGTCAGCGAGATAGTTCGCGAAATCAGCAAACCATGGAAAACCTTCCTCTTGTGCAGTAACGAGCATCAGACTCTCCGTCGGAAAACGATCGTCGATCCTAACTCCTGAATCTCCTAAATCAACTCCCTCTAGACGTGAAAGACGATCAGCAGCCACATTCTCGGCCACCTTTTTATCACGGATCTCTATATCGAACTCTTGAAGCAACAGGATCCATCGGATAAGACGAGGCTTAGCATCCTGCTTGCTGAAAAGATATCTAATAGCGGCATGATCCGTATAAACAATCGTTTTGGACAAAACTATATAGGACCTAACTTTTTTCGAAAGCGAACACCACAGCTAAAAGCTCTTTTTCGGTGGTGGTATAGCTTTCATGTGCGCCATTTAAGGTCTGGCTCGCATAGTAGATCGGACGGAAATGTTTATCCTTCCGTTGTCCAAGAACCGCTCCGACTGCGAAGTCGCTCGCGTCACACATCAACTCGAATGGTAACGACCAGTCGGGAGCAACCATGATTGGGGCGTTAACTAGTTTGTCTTTTAGAAGATCAAACGCCTCGATACACTGCTCAGAAAAAACAAATGGAGCATCCTTCTCCAAAAGTTTGGTCATGGGTCTCGCGATTTTAGAAAAATCTTTGATGAACCGGCGGTAGAACCCAGCATGAGCTAGAAAGCTACGAATTGATCTCACAGAAGTAGGCGGGGGAAGATTAGAAATGGTCTCGACCTTTGCCCGGTCAACCTCTATCCCCACACTTGAGATTCGATGACCTAGAACAATTCCCTCGCGAACCATGAAATGACATTTCTCCCAGTTAAGGACTAGGTTGGTGTCAACACAGCGGGACATCATCCTCTCGAGATTTGAGAGACAATGATCGAAGGAACTCCCAAAAACGGAAAAATCGTCCATGAACACCTCCATGGAGTCCTTGATCATATCATGGAAAATGGCCACCATACACCTCTGGAATGTGGCCGGAGCGTTGCAAAGTCTGAACGGCATACGTTTGTAAGCAAACGTTCCGTAAGGGCAGGTGAAAGTGATTTTCTCCTGGTCGTCGGGAGCTATCGGAACCTGAAAATACCCGGAGAAACCATCTAGGAAGCAGTAGTACTGCTGACCTGCTAAACAGTCTAACATTTGATCAATGAATGGGAGAGGAAAGTGGTCTTTCCTGGTGGCATCATTCAATCGGCGATAGTCAACGCAGACTCGCCATCCCGTCACAGTCCTCGTGGGAATAAGCTCGTTCCTCTCGTTAGTGACGACAGTCATGCCACCCTTTTTAGGAACCACTTGGACTGGACTCACCCAAGCACTATCAGAAATGGGGAAAATGATCCCCGCATCAAGGAGTTTAATAATCTCCTTCTTTACGACCTCTTGCATTTTCGGATTAAGCCGCCGTTGCGGCTGGACGACAGTTTTGAAATTTTCCTCCATGAGGATTTTATGAGTGCAGAACGAAGGGTTGATATCCTTGATGTCGATAATCTTCCAAGCAATAGCCTCCTTGTGCTCTCGTAGCACCCTCAACAACTTCTCCTTCTCGACCTCAGTCAACGCAGATGCAATGATAACCGGAAGCTTCCTCTCCTCATCTAAAAATGCATACTCAAGGTGGGAAGGTAAATCCTTAAGCTCTAAGGAAAGAGGAGGACTCTCGACCGAAGGTCGGTCCATCGGATCGTCTCGTACGATCTCAGCAGACATGCCAGATTCAGGGGTATGCGACTCAGTGTCGTCATTTAAGGACTGATTGGTTACGGCAACCATTTCAATCCCCGGAATCTCCCTATCGAGAATCTGGGTTTCGGAGGCAGATCCTCCACAAATTTCGCTGAGAAACTCCCCAACATGCTCCATGATGGTATCAATGAAGTATAAGGAGTCATAAGCAGACTTGGGGTGTTTCAGTGACTGTCGAACGTCAAAGGTGACGTTCTCATCCCCAACTCTTAAGATTAATTTACCCTCGAAGACATCGATCAATGCCTGTGCAGTGGCAAGGAATGGTCGGCCCAAGATGAGTGGGACACTATCGTCATCGTTCATGTCCAGGATGACAAAGTCCACCGGGAAGTTGAACTTGTCGACATGAACAAGCATGTTCTCGACCACCCGTCGAGGGTATTTCACAGAACGATCAGCAAGCTGGATACTCATACGGGTAGGCCTCGGTTCGCCTAGACCCAACTTGCGATACACGGAATACGGCATGAGATTAATACTGGCACCAAGATCTGCCAGCGCATGGACGACCGTATTATCAATCAAGATGCAAGGAATTGTGAAACTCCCAGGATCGGACATCTTTTCTGGTAACTTTCTCTGCAAGACTACAGAGCAACCAGCACTCAGAGGAATGGAAGAGACTTCGGCTAACTTCTCTTTGTTCGAAAGAATATCCTTAAGAAACTTTGCGTATTTGGGCATTTGCGTAAGTGCCTCAAGGAAAGGAATATTAAGATGAAGTTGCTTCAGAAGATCAAGAAATTTGGAGTTTTGCTCCTCGTCTCTATCCCTACGGACTCTCCCGGGAAATGAGAGTCTAGGTTTGTAGACTCTCGGTGGTGTGCTGGGTAATGGTTGGTTCTCGGCCTGTGCTGAACTTCCGGGAATGTGCCTTTGATACACCTTGGCCGGTGGAGGCTCCAACTGAATCTCCTCGTCTACCTGCTCCTCTACATCTACCGCAGGCTCGTTAACGACTCCTCTCGTCGCCTCTTGAATCACGGGCTCGCTACGTGCCCCCGCACCGCTCCTTGTCGTCACAGCCTTTGCAAACGCCTTTGGATTTTGTTCAGTGTTACTTGAAAGTGTACCTGGCGACCTCTCATTTAGACGACTTGCTATCTCTCCCATCTGACGCTCAAGATTTTGAATTGACGCTCCTTGATTTCTCATGAATGACTCGTGCTCTCGGAATTTCTCTTGAGTTTCTTTGTGACGGGAGTCCTCTCGAGTCATGAGTTGCGACAGCATCTGTGTCTGCTGTGCCATCATCTCCTATAACGTGGGCTTCTTCTCCCCACTACTCGGTCCCTCACCGGAATCCTGGAATAGGCTCTGACGTTGCTGGAAGCCGGACTGATTTCCGTTCCTCCAGTTAGAATTTTGGTTACCTCTCCACCTCGAATTATAAGAATTTAAAGAATGTTGATTTCGGTTTGGATTATTAACGAAGTCGACTGCCTCCTCCTGGAAACCTACGGGGCACTGAGCAGTATCATGTACCCCTCTACAGATCTCGCATAACTTACTTTTCACCTGCAGGTCCTTCACGATCTTTGCTAACGCTTCAACTTGTGCCGCAAGTGCGGTGCTCGTGTTGACCGAATGAATGCCGCGTGATAGGGAATCGACGGTTTTGGTACTCTTAACTGGTGGTCGCTGGTATCCACTCATGGCTAAACCGTTAAACAAGGCAATGCACTCATCCGTATCCTTCGTTATCAGTAGGTTACCTCCTGCAGCTGTTTCGAGCATACTCTGAGTTGCGTACGTCACTCTGTTGTAGAACTTCTCAACAACCGCCCAGTCTTGTAGGCCGTGGTTCGGACATAAAGCAAGTAGATTTTTGAACCTTTCCCACGCCTCGTAGAAGCTCTCGGTGTCCTCCATATGGAAAGAATGAATTTGGTTTCGCAAAAGAGCGGCCTTAGCCGGAGGATTGTATTTTTCAAGAAATTGGGTCTGCATGGCAGCCCAAGTAGCAATGGACCCCTGTGGGAGGGACTCAAGCCACAGACTCGCATGATCAACGAGTGAGAACGGAAAGATTCGGAGTTTTATGGCGTCTTCGGATACGCCGACAAGATGAAACGTGTCGCAGATACGTGTAATACGAGTGAGATGAGAATGCGGGTTCTTGTGGAGCAACCCGTGAAATTGAGCAGAATGAGCAATCGTGTTCAGAACATTAGATGGAATCTGCCAAGTCGTTTGAACTCCTATAGCTGGTGGAGCAATGCTGGATCTCGCGCCAGCATCGACCAGACGGGCCCGGTCTGCAAATGTCCTCCTCGGTAGTGGATTCGCGTCGCCCATAATCCTATCCCTAATGACGGGTTCAGAAAAAGTAGGAGAAGAAAACGTATTACCGACGGATGTAGATGAACTGGAAGACGATTTTGTACGACGTCTCTCAAGAAGCTCTCTCTCTAGTTCGGTAAATCCTTCAACTTCTGGTGGTCCTAGAGATCGAGTACGTCGCATACAACTATTAAAATAAATAAAAGAAATTATAATTAGCTAAACTATTTTAAACTAACAAATAAAACAAATAAGAAAGACAAGTAGTAAACAAGGCAAGTCTTAACTCGAGTCGTTCTTAATACGCCTCAAACCGTGTCCCCGCCAACGGCGCCAAAAACTTGATGTGCGAAAATATATATATAAATAAAACACAAGTCGCAACTAAGCTTTAAAAACCAAACAATCTATCCAAGTTCACACAAACGGCAAGAGTACCGATCGCGTATAGCACAGATAAGGAAAGTCCGGATATCGAACTCGAAGACACGTGAAAACGTTTATAATTACGAAACTCTAACCAAGACTCACCAAATTATTTAATTAATTTATTTTAGAATTTATTTAACTACTTAACTTAACTGAATGAAAACTTTTGACAAAATACTTTTAGGAAACTTTGATTTAAATTCAATATATAAAGACGTCTACCTAGGAATGAATCAGGTTGACAGAAATAACAAGACAATGGATTGAAAATATTCACGACACCGGTTATAAAAGATGACACAACTCAAACTTGTTTAAGAAAGTCAAATTACCTCTCAGTCTCTCTAACAAACTCCAACTTATTTTAATTGATTTTAAAGAATAAACCGGAAAAACAATTATTAACGTGTTCAAATGTCGACTCTCCTCTCGGTCTCACCGAAACACTATCCTAATGGAGACAAATACTATGTCACCAAGGATAGAGGAAAAATTTAACTTAACCCAAATTAAACCAACTAATTGCACATAAACACTCAAACTCGACAAGACAAAAACCCGCTCTCGCGCGGTCTTAATTCTAACAAGTAAAAGCGACGAGACAATATTACTTCTTATCACCTCTCAGTCTCAAAGAAGGTGTATTTTAACTAATTTTAGATGATTATATTACCCACTTATCCCTACGGTTGTACACCCCGCAAATAAACCCTAAACACCAAGTCAAGAGTCTAACAAGCAATCAATTAATCAAAACTAATTCAATTAACTAATGCAAGAGGATTATAAGTAATAACAAATAAAGCACAGCCATCACACACAATCTAATTTATGGTTTAGTTAAACTTTACATCAATAATTCAAGTCTTGAACATTAACAATCCATTAAACAAGTCTAAACTACTCAACAATCATCTATCCTAGGTAGAACAAGCAAGTTTAGCTACTCATAGATTTTGGACAGCCATGTATACTTAAGAAAAACATCACAAACATCAACTTAAACATGATTAAATTTATTCAAGATTCAAATACAATCAATCACAAGTCAAACTATCAATCACTTGCAAAACAATCCAAAGCAAAAGATCAGTTTAACAAAGTTAGGGTTCTTGAACAAAAAGTAAAGTTTATAGATGAATTACTTAAGATATATGACTGAGATTTATGATGTATAAGGTCCCTAACAGCTGCACAAGATCACCCCGAGCCTCCTTCTTCTTCCTCTAGCCTCCACAGCCGCCACAGCCGCCATTTTTTTCTTTTTTTATTTCTGCTACAGTAGCTGCGATCGGAACCTGCTGCCAAGTTAGGGTTTTCTTTTGAATTCGGGATTAGGGCTGGCTAATGGCTGAATTCTCCAAAAATTAACTTCATATAATATTATACAAGGCTTCTAACTTGTGGGCTTGGGTTGGGCCTTGAGTTATATCTTTAAAACTTGACCAACAAGTCCTCTAGAATCTTCCAAATTGACTCTTTTTTCACCATCTTTTATAAACCTACAATTAACATTTAAACTTTGTAAATTATTGCACTTAGCCCCCAATACTTTCATAAATTAAACAAATAAGCCTAAAAACCATGATAAATTCATAAGAAAAGTAAGTGTGTTTCACTACACATCAGTATGATGTAAGATAAGATGCATGTATGAATATTTATGATGTATGCATAATGTACGTATGATAAGTTAATGGTACGTGAACGCTCTTTGTAGATTGCACGTATTGTCAGGAAAAATATTTAAGGACAGGTATAGTGTGAAGCTATGGAAGAAAGGGTACCGGACCTTAATAATATCCGAGGATGAAGGGTACCGGACCCTAATAATATCCGAGGATGAAGGGTGACCGGACCCTAATAATATCCGAGGATGAAGGGTGACCGGACCCTAATAATATCCGAGGATGGAGGGTACCGGACCCTAAAAATATCCGAGGTATGTAGGGTGAAACGCCCTTTATAATGTATGGTTAGATATGAATGTGTATGGACGAATGCTGATCTTGATATGTTGTAATGCGTACCTTCGGGCACGTATATGTGTATGAAAAGTAAGTTATGTGATTAACTAGAACTCACTCAGCATAGCTGACTTTTAGTATGCACGCAGGCAAATAGGTTGAGGCAGCTCGCGTGACTGAAGACACATGGCATGGAAATCGAAGATACTGGCATCTCGAAGAAATGTTGTGATGTTTTAAAGACTATGTTTTGTTTTAATTGACTACGAATGTTTTATAAGACATGATTTGATGGTTATGTAAAATGTTATGGTTGAAGCTTTATTATTCCTCAAAAGTTTTTGTTAACTCTGATATTTAGAACTGCGTTTATGAGTAAATCCAACGTTAAAGTAGGGCTACCGGTAACGGGGACTTACATATACATATATATATATTATATATATGTGTGTGTGTGTGTGCGCGCGCGCCTGTGTGGCGTATTGTCATATAGGTATATATAATTGGTCCTCATCATATATATGTGTGATCATCATCATAGACGTCATGCTCGTCGTACGAGCTACAGTCGCCATCGTATGGGTTGGCGTAAGCAAACCGTATATATAGGTTAGCAGCATCAATATGATAACCACCACCAACCCAGGTAGTTATATTAGCATCGTCTCGTCATAATTGGGCCAATCATCATGGTTATCATACGGGATAGCACCGTCATTGTCTCATGTATTACATATCTGCAATCATACTATACACCACCACCCACATTCGCCACAACGACCCCCAGCACCAACCACTAACCACACTCCACCACCACCCACTACAACCACCCACCATACCACCACCACCCACTAATATTATATATACATTTATTTATACCCATCCACCACCACCAACCACTACCCACCACCCCCACCACCACCACCACCACACCGACATCCGAACCCACTGCCCACCACCGCCACCCACCACCACACATCCTCCACCACGAACCACCGCACCTCCGCCACCGTCCACCACCATCATGACCACCTGAACCCACCACCACCCACTAATATTATATATATTTTTTTTTTGCTACTATAAAATATTAACTGTACGATTAAAATTTAAAAGCACGCGCCTTCTTTTAAAAGGGTCAAATAACTACCCTCGTAAGTCACTCATCTACTTCTGGAACGTGGATAAGTAAGTCAAAATTCTAAAAAACCGTCGAAGATTCGTTTCTACTGTGAAGCACAAGCACAAGATCGAGTGGTTTAATTATTCTGGAACGAAACCAAAATGAAGAACCCTAACTCATCTACTTCTGGAACGGAACCAAGAACGAAGCAAAAGCACGATAGGTCTCAGAATGAAGATGGAACAGGTGTTACTTTATGATTTTTTTAGCATTTTAGGTTTACTTAATCTTAAAATGTAAGCATTTGTTTGAATCTTCTTATGTATTAATGCGTTTGATAAGCGTGTTGTTATTGTAATACATGTCCTTGTTTTTTTAAATCTATGTATAATATTAAAGCATGTTATATGCGTATGATTAGCGTGTTATTGCTTTGGTATGAGAATTTATCATTGTGATGTTTGATAAGAGTTTTCTGTTTCCTTGTGATTCGTGTTGTTATCCCCTACCCCCGTGTTTTATTGAATGTATGTGATTCAGTTGTCGAAAAAAACAAGACTGATAAACGGAAGACTAAAAAAGTTGCTCCGGTGGGGAAAACAAAACATGTTGTGGAAGCAGACTCTGATTCAGACCTTGACACAAAAATCGACAGGTTGTTGTCAAAGAGGAAACAGGTGGAACACAGCACCTCTGGCCCAAACTTTCAGTGTCCGAAAAAGAGATCCATTAAAGAAAAGAAGCCAGCCGAGAGGGGACAACCTTTTGTTGAATTTTTAGACAAAAAATTGATGAATAGGTGTGCACCTTGTAATATTGTTGATGCAGTGAAGGCAATGACCACTGCCCAAAAAACTTGTGTGGAAGAAATGGGTTTCGGGTCAATGTTTAGACTTCAAGTAACCCAAACTCCAACAACTTTGGGATATTGGTTGCTCATGAACTATAATAACCGTTTAAATGAATTGAACATTGGGAGCGGTGTTATTAAGATAACAACATGAAGTGTTGGGGATACCAATGGGTAAGATTCCTGTTTTAGGCAAGAGTAGACCAAGATTGGGGGAAGATGTTACTACAGATTTGTTCAAAAATCAATTCCCGACAAACTCAAGAATATATATAAAGCATGTGAAAGACAAACTGGTCGCGGATCAAGGAGTTGGTGAACTGTTTAAGATTAATTTCCTTGTGTTGGCCAACACCTGTATAGGATTTGTGACAAAATTAACAACAGTCAATCAACGATTCATCGCCGCAATTGATAAAACCTCGGATATTTCAAATATGGACTGGTGCAGCTATGTTATTGAAAACTTGAAAACGACAAAGGAAGAATGGAGAGGTATCATTTGGGACTCCCGTCACAACGCCTACAGTCATCTAGATAACAACAACTACTCTTAATAAGATGGAAAAATACTTGGAGAATAATGGTCCTCCCTTAGAAGAAGATGCTACTGAGGTTGCTGCTGCTGTTGTTGTGACGTTTAGTGTTGACGGGAAAGGGATTGATGCGGCTGCTGCTGTTGTGACCGTTAGTGCTGCCGGGAAGGGACTTGATGAGACTGCTGATGCTGCTGTTGCTGATACTGCTGCTTTGACAGTTAGTGCTGTCGGGAAGAGACTTGATGAGACTGCTGCTGCGGCTGCTGCTGCTACCGCTGCTGTGACGGTTAGTGCTGCCGGTAAGCCTGGAGTTGAAGAAAATACTGCAGCTGAGGAGAAACAAGAACATGGTATTAAACTTGTTATTTTCTTCTAAAAAACTCTCATATCTCTTATCTCTACATGCATTTTATGTAATACAACATTATATGTAATTATAAAACAGATGGTCAAAGTGCATCTGAAACAGATAATGCCGATCAAACAGCTGAACAAGATTTGGATGATTATGTAAGCGATTATTCACCTTTAAATTTGCAAATGCCTATCGTGCTTGTTGACTATTATTTAACTCCATTACAACTGGATGGGATAAATTGAAAATGTTTTTGAATTAACAATAACTATATTTTCTTTTTATAGTCTTGGAATAAGGCAATGGATAACAAGTTGAAGAAATTTGATAAAATTTGCTCCGAGATCAACGAGTTGGTCCGTCAAGGAAAGGATAGACATCCATCAAATGAGAATATCTTTTCAAGATGTTGTGAATGGGAAAACAGATTCACTAATAATGTGGTCCCTAAAACACAAGATTCAGATGTTGGTGTTGCTGGTCCAGTGGCTGCTGAGAAAGGTATTTGGGCTAAATTAATTATTAGTATAATTAAAACACTCTTAAAACACTTATGCTGTTATTTTAAACTTATTACATCTGTGTGATGCAGTTGATTCAGATGTTCGTGTTGGTGGTCCAGTGGCTGCTCAGAAAGGTATTTGGGCTAAATTAATTATTAGTATAATTAAAACGCTCTTAAAACACTTATGATGTTATTTTAAACTTATTACATCTGTGTGATGCAGTTGATTCAGATGTTGGTGTTGGTGGTCCAGTGGCTGCTCAGAAAGGTATTTGGGCTAAATTAATTATTAGTATAATTAAAACGCTCTTAAAACACTTATGCTGTTATTTTAAACTTATTACATCTGTGTGATGCAGTTGATTCAGATGTTCGTGTTGGTGGTCCAGTGGCTGCTCAGAAAGGTATTTGGGCTAAATTAATTATTAGTATAATTAAAACGCTCTTAAAACACTTATGCTGTTATTTTAAAGTTATTACATCTGTGTGATGCAGTTGATTCAGATGTTGGTGTTGGTGGTCCAGTGGCTGCTCAGAAAGGTATTTGGGCTAAATTAATTATTAGTATAATTAAAACGCTCTTAAAACACTTATGCTGTTATTTTAAACTTATTACATTTGTTTGATGCAGTTGATTCAGATGTTGATGAAGTTGCTAATACAGTTTTTGCGACATTAAAAGAGGGAATTTATTTATAAACAAAAACCAAAAGGGGTTGAAGGTATTTAATTATAGTTACAATTATTTTCAGTCAAATTTAATGTGAGTTGTTTTATGTTTAACAGTTGACACCGGATTGTCAACAACTGATAGCCCAGATGCACTGAACTCTCCATATCTTCTGAGAGAGGTTGACGTATCCGCTGGTGTCACGGAAGATGAAGAAATAATTTTAGAGTATATACTTTTTGTCTTGGAGACATTTGGGAGGAGGTCTACAAGTCCACTCACATAGAATCGTTCAAGGTGGTCTGTGAAAGCTTCTGTCCTGGCATTTATATAGCCGCCAATGCAATGGATGCATTCAGCTATACAATGAACTATGAAGAAAATAAAAAATCTGCAGCATCACCGTTCAGATTCTTTGCTTCAAGCAATGTGCTGGTACAAATTAATCTATTTTGTTTGCACTATTAGAAAACGCACAATAAACGCTTTAATCATCTGAATTTTAATTATTATACAGACAAGTGACCATTATTCTGGGTCAAGGGGTTTCACGGACAAAGAAAGACTAGATGTGTTTTCATACAACATCGAAAGAGAAATGGCAAGGAATGGAATTCTATCACTCAAGGAGGTTGCTATAGTGCTCGTGCCAATAATACAACGCGATCATTTCTTTGTGGTTACCTTCAATCTTCAAACAGGAGTGATAGAATTACTTGACAACAGTGCAAATCAAGATATACCAGCTAATGCAAAGTTTAAAATCTTAGAAGACAAATCAAAAGCAATTAGAGAGAATTTTGAAGAAACATACGGAAAGACTCCTGATATACTGGTAAACATATATATTTTTACCCAAAAAACATACATACCTGTTATAAAAATTTTCAAAATACTTAAATTGCTTTCTATTTTGTGTAGAGAAACGTTTTTTGCATGTATCTTAAAACAGTCAAACACCCCATTACTCAGCAAATCCAAGTAGCAACAATCAATAGATTGAAGATGAGATGGAGAACAAAAATTAATGGAATAGATTGTGGTATTTTGCTATGAGACATATGGAGAAATATGATGAGAAGAGACCATGGGGGTGTAATCTCCAAAAGGAAGGCCCTGAACAACAAAGGCAGCTAAAAGGGTTGAGGTTAAAGTATTTGTGCAAAATCCTCCTCTCGGATACAAACCAACACAGAAATACTCTTATCAATAATGCACTGCTATTCCATGAAATTGACGACACTCGTTTAACCCGAGAAGAGTTGATTGCTGAACTTAAGATAAGGCAACAAAAAATTTGAATGATTTCAAAACTGACTGCTATGTACTTTAAGATACTTGTTATGGAGATCTCTTGTCTTCTGTTAACAGTTTGTAATGCACATTAAGATAATAGTTACATGTTGAATCAATGTTTTAACACAAACATAAAAATTTTATTATTACCAAAACACACCATCACAAACATACAAATTTTATTACTACTAATCTCTGGGTGACACACATAAAAACACACCATGAAACACCATCACATACTAATATCTGAGTGACATAAGAAACTTCAACTTTAATTCCATTGAGCAATTCAGTTCAAGAATTGCCTTACCCAACAGTTTTAACTCGTCAAGCTCTCTCTGTCCTACATCAACCATAAACAAAACAGCAAGATCTCGGATAGTACTAGCGGGCATTCAAGTAAGAACTTTTGCAATGACATCCCTGGCATCCAAGTTGTTGCAAGTCTTTACAAATTCTTCAGTAAGAGTTTGCCGACAAGCTTTATCTATCTCGATTTAAGCCTCAATATGCCTTCTAAGGGCAGCCTTGTAGGATCTGGATGATGATGATGACAATCAATCCATTATTAACTAAAAAAATAATTTAAAATTATGTAGGTATATGAGTTTCATAAATGTGGTGTAGGTATATATAACCAAAAGACTCACAGACAAAACAAAAGGGTGTCCCACGCTTGGGAAACGCAACCGGACGAATAGTAACTCTGTAATAAAAAACAAAAGGGTGTCCCACGCTTGGGAAACGTAACCGGACGAATAGTAACTCTGTAATAAAAAAACACAAAAGGGTGTCCCACGCTTGGGAAACGCACAAACTTGTCTCATGTGTTTTTGTTTAATCTAGAGATTACTTGCATTTATATCACCTGTCAGAATTAATTGATCACAATTATACTCACCTGTCAAAAATGCTGGGAAAAATATTATAGTAATGATAGCCTACATTAAAGTTATGCTATATCTTACTACAAATCAAACTTACTAACTTACTGGTTACTCAATCACACTAACAGTTTCAGAAAGATAATAAAAATGTATTCTTCTGACAAAACCGTGAAGAACATGGTGAAAACAACGATGGATCTTGAGAAAGAGAAAGACGACACTTTGTTGAAGACAGTCGAAGCGATTAAGGCTACACTCACATTCGAAAAAACAAAGACCTTCGACTCCTGTAAAATCATGTTGTTTGAAGACGACAATAAGTTTCGAGCAATGGTTGCTGATTATCAAAAACAACAGTCTGAATGCTACGACTCAGTTTGTGAGACCCTGGTTGACACCATAACTATGGTGTCAACCAACATGAGTTTTAAGGAGATGGGGGCGGAGACTGTGGACAAGGCGGAGTGATGGTGATGTTAGCTTCTCTCTTTTTGGTTTTTTGTGATGCATTGTAAATATATGGATTATCTTAAAATGCTTTATGTATTGTAATTAATGGTACTTTTTGTGATGCATCTTTTGATGAATGGTAAGTATGGATTAATGGTTCTCATCTTCCCTTGTTAAAAATGTGCGTAATCAATTAGCTTAAAATATGTTATATATTTGTTCAAAAGATTCTATTACGCTTGCAATACGCTACTGTACATAGACATATATAAATATCCTAAAACGCTAGTAACATGCATGTGTACAACAACTCCTTTCTAAACCCTCCTATATATATACTTATATATCTAGTTTTGTTTTCAATAAAAACTCCTTTTTCACCTTGGAAGAAACCTCATCGCGGACCACAACATCCAGTAACAATCGATCTCAAGTTTATTGTTTTTCTGGTCAAGAAGCCATTCTAAGAACATCAAGGACCACCAAAAATCCAGGTCGGTGGTTCTACAATTGTGCATCTCAGGTTAGTGAAATTGCAAATAAAGTTGGAATTCATCTACAATTATTGACCCTAAACTCTATATCTTTTAACTTAGGACAAAAAATGTGATTTCTTTACATGGTCTGATTGTGTTTCGTCCACAAGATATGATATGTGCACAAGATGTACGGACATAATTCCTATCTTGATAAGGGCAAATAAGTCATTAGAGGATCAACTTGCAAGGAGTGTAGCTTCACTGATTGAATCAGAAAAAAAAGTGAAGATATTGTATTTTATTTGCTTCTTGTTGTTTTTAGGGCTTTTAATTAGTTTTGCAATTAAAAGCTAAGAAACTTTGTTATGATTTTAGACCAGCTATTATGATGTATTTTTATGTTTCTAAACGGATTTAAAGGCCTTTTAATGAGTCGTTTAGTTTGAGTGTTTTCAAAATCACAGTGTATTTATTTCATTAAAAAGAGGTTTATAAAAAATTAATAAAAATATGTTCCCTTCGGAGTTTCGAACCCGCGGTATTTGCAATCTATGTTTAATCACAAGCGCCTCAACCGTTTGAGCTACACCCTGAGAACGTAATAGAACCTATTCTGATATTTATATACCAACATTTAGAAGTTTAAAATTTTCATTTTTACCGCCAATTAATCGAGTTATCTTCTGGAAGACTCCCAAATCAATTAGTATTTATTGAACCCTAATAAATGATCTGCTAGTGTATTTATTGAACTCTCATCAATATCAATCCTACAAAACAGCTTCATTAATCTCAGGTGAGTACCAAATATTTTTGATTTTAATTAGTCGGTTACATTTATTGGTGTTAATTAGTGTGTGTATATATATATATATATATTTATATCGTTGATGACACAGTTAATAAAAAATTTCTTGGAAGATGGATAAGTCTTGGATGTCAGTAGGCGACAGGTGCAGTAAAGCATATAGAGATGGTGTTAAGGCATTTCTATATTTTGCAGTTCGTAATTGCAAGGAGACATCACCACCAATTTCTGTTTCATGTCCATGTGTTCGGTGTTTGAACCATGTATCTCTTAGTGTAGACGAGGTAGAACATCACTTGTACAGGTTTGGAACTGATAAGAATTATACTACTTGGATAAAACATGTAGAAGCCGACACCAACATTCCAACTAATTATGTTGATAATACTGGGTTTGCCTGCACCTGCATTCCAACTAATTATGATATTAATACTGGGTTTTGCCTGCACCTGCATTCCAACTAATTATGATAATAATACTGGGTTTGTTGACACCAACATTCCAACAGATGCCTGTGAAACTATAGAAATGATAAATGCTACAAAAGACAATTTCAAAGGCGACAAGAAGTATCAATAGTTTCTACAACTACTTGTTGACGCTGAGAAGCCCCTATTAAAGGATGTCTTTACTTCACCAAGTTGTCTGCATTAGTACAACTATTCAACTTGAAGAGCAAGCACGGGGTATCTCATAAGTTCGTTGATGAACTTCTGAAATTATTGAAAAAGATGCTACCTGCAGATAACGAAATGGTAAATAATATTTATGAGGGCAAAAGGATGATGAAGGCAATGGGCTCAGGATATGAAAAAATACATGTGTGTATCAATGACTGCATTATTTACTATAAGGATTACAAGGATTTGGAAGCATGTCCAGTTTGTAACAAGTCAAGCTGGAAGGTGGATGAGAAGACTAACAAAACTTACATAAACACGCACGCTAAGTTACTGTGGTACTTTCCCATTATTCCACGATTCAAGAGCCTCTTTCAATCAAAGACCACAGCAGAGAATTTAACATGGCACGCCACGAGTACCAATAAACCCGGTGTTTTACGCCACCCATCAGATTTTACCAGCATGAAAAGCCAAGAGTACCAATAAACACTGTATAAACTGAAGGCTCCACTAGGGTATTGTTCTAACTTCTCTAGTTTGGTGAATCTTAAAGAAAGGAAGCTACAAGGCCTTAAATCACATGATTATCACATGCTTATGCAACAGTTTCTGCCCCTTGCAATACGGTCCATCATGCCAGAACCAATGAGAAATGCTATAATCAGGCTTTGTTTTTTTTTCAAGTCAATTTGTAACAAATAAATCATTGTAGAAGAGCTTGATAAGATGCAGGAAGAGCAAATAGTTACACTGTACCTGTTGGAGAAGTACTTTCCGCCATCATTTTTTGATGTCATGGTTCACTTAACCGTGCACCTTGTTAAAGAGATAAAATTATGTGGGCCACCATGCTTTCGTTGGATGTATCCCTTTGAAAGGTGTATGAAGGTTATCAAAGGGCATGTGCGAAACAAAACGTATCCAGAAGGGTGCATTGCTGAGGAGAACATTGCGGAAGAAACAATCGAGTTTCTGAGCGAATACCAAAAAAAACATCAAGAGTACTGTTGGTATTCCACATGATAAGCATGATGATAATGTGGAGACAATTCCTGTCACAGGCGTTAAATCAGTTAAAGTTTCTCCTGATCTTTTCAAGAGAGCACATTTCTATGTGCTGCAGAATACGCCTGAAATAGCGCCGTATATCGAGTAAGTATTACTAACATATATACTCTAAATTATATATATATATATATATATATATATAGGGTGCAGTTACCGTATATAGAAAACTTAAACGCTCAGCAAACGCACCCATATATTAAATCAACTAAACGCTTAGCAAACGCACCCATATATTAAATCAGAATATACCGTACATTAAGGCATTAGCGTACAGTAACTGCACCCATATATATATATATATATATATATATATATATATTAATTCGCAATATATTATACTCTTACTTGCAGACAACACAAGACCTCTTTGAAAAACCAAATGCCTGGTAAACGACAAGCATTGCTGGAGAAGGAGCATACTTTAAAGTTTGGTGACTGGTTACGCGACAAGGTAGATCAATTTATTAAGTCTTCTATAATTTTTAAAATTCTTTTATAGTTTCTGCAATGTATGTGAAGAATCTAATACTTGTAATGAAATTCAGGTTGAAAGAGAGCTAGCGGGCTCCCCAGGTTCTATATCAGAAACGGTAAAGTGGATTGCACATGGAGCACACCACAACATTTACAAATACGACTCGTACGACATCAACGGTTTTGAATTTCATACAAAATCTCATGATGGTAGAGTTTACCAGAACAACGGGGTTGGTGTAGAGGCGGATGACATGCATGTCAAAAAAGACGTGGTGACGTATGGACAAAACTTTTATTTTGGGGTTTTGCAAGAGATATGGGTCCTAGATTATCATACTAAAAGAATTCCGGTCTTCATGTGCCAATGGGTTGACCGTAAACATGTCAAACATGATATTTTTGGTTACACGTCGGTCGACCTAAACAAATTTGGCCACAAGGATGATCCGTTCATATTGGCCTCGCAAGCATGCCAGGTGTTTTATGTTTAAGATCAGCTGGATAGAAAAAAGCATGTTGTCCTCATGACTCCACCCAAGAATTATAGGCATTCGTATGACGAGGTCAATGAGGAATTTAGTACGGTAACTTTCCCTCATGAGGGTTATACATTGCCACTTGTACAACCAAATCAACTGCTTTGTAATGAGTCCCCGGATGATTACTGGAGGCCCGGGAAAAAGCCTACAACTATTCGTAATGGAGATTGACACCGATGTCGGGGTTGTCGACCCAGCAGTTGTGTTCGTTCGGCTAGTTAGATGTAAATAATGTTTAAATATAGTTGTGATACATGATATCACCATTCTTTACTTTGTACTTATTAATTCAAACTAAAGAAATATTGGTTGTTTTTAATACTATTACTACTTATACGTACAGGCCGGTTTGTAGAATTCATTTCATCTTCTGGCTATTTTGGTCAATTGGTGTCAAGTTCAAACATACATCATGTTACATCGATAAAAGTCACAATTGACTTGTAGTGTACCTTGGTAAGATCAATAAAGTCATTACACTCATAACTAACTCGTGCGATATCAAAGTTACATTAATACAAAGAAAGCCCAAAAATGCATCATGTTGTCTAGGGTGTTCGGTGACAGTCATCATTTCTCGTCTGATTGTTTTGTTTCTTACACAACCTCTATTTGGTTATGTTTCAACATACTTTTCAACAGTTGGTTTCCTGCAAAACATTATCAACTCATTTTATAAAAAAAGACCATTATGCCCTTCTCTTCACTAACCTGCATACCAAAATTGTACCCTCCAGACTTTGAAGAAGCCTTTGAACAAATAAAATTCAGTTTTAAAAAACCGCTTCCAAACTCAATGCCATCACCAGTAACCTTAGATTTAAGATTTGGTGATGGAATTAAATTTTGGAAAGGATTTTATCAACATCTAAGATCTTTGGAAAGTTTAAGATCTGTGGAACCTTAGATTTTTTCTGCTTGGCCAAGTTTGGAATTCACATAACATATATAGAAGTGTAATAAATTTTCAGTCACCAGTTTTATTGCAGTTATTAAAGTCTCTGTTGTTATATAGTTGGTTGTTGAGTGTATAACACACTATAACTGCATACTACCTGTCAAAATGGTTTCCACACGCTTTGGAAACGCACAGAAGCTAATTTTTTTTGGAAATTAATTACATTTATACCTACTACCTATCCAAAATCTTGGAAATATATTTATGTAATGATAGCCTACATTCAAGTTAATTAAAATAAAAAAAAACTAGTAAATCACACGCTTTGTACGCTTTTAATACCTGTCAAAAATCTTGGAAATATATTTATGTAATAATATCCTACATTCAAGTTAATTAAAATAAAAAAACTAGTATATCTTACTAGATACTCTACAAATCAACTGAACTACAATAAATTACTGTCTCAACTACCAAAAATTAAATTTTAGGTCTATTTTGTTATTCAATCACACTAACATCTATTTTAAAGTTAATTAAAAAAAACTACATCCAATACGCTATACATACGCATAAACCAAAATATAATAATAACATTTACAGTTAATAATTATTAACATTTACAATAATAACTCCTAGTTAATAATATCACGCTTTGGAAACTCTCCACGCTTACAGTTAATAATAACATTTACAATAATAACATTCACATAATATAAGTGATTAGGTATTAAAAAAAACAGTCATTAAATTTCAGCCACCAGTTATATATATCACGCTTTGGAAACACTCCACGCTTTACAGTTAATAATAACATTTATAATAATAACATACACTTAATATAAGTGAATATGTATTAAAAAAAATTAATATGATTAATCAATTCACATAACATATTAATACCAAAATATAATAACATTTACAATAATAACATTTACATTAATATAGAAAACCAAATTATATAATTAAACTAACTAGCTCCTAGCATCCGACTCCGTCTCAGAATCTAAATCGACATCCATCGTAGACCTCCCGGTAGATTCCGTATCCGAATCTACATCCGGATTCTCTTCTGTAGTATGAGAGGGCATGATCTTCTCGTACATGCCATCCGAGGTATAGGTGGAGTCCCTAAGCCTTTGGAGGAGAAGGTTCACCTGACTATGGAATGCCCCACAAACGGCCACCGCCTTGAAGTCCTCCAAGTCGTTCAACTCGATGTAGGCCACCTCGATTCCCGGCACTACCATATCAATGCTGAAATAATCAGCATTTGTGTACCCAAGCCACCTAACCATTCCGTTAAGTTGTTGGTACGTGAAGGTGTGAGGGTGGACATAGTCCACATACCTCACCCTTCGATTCCTCCCGAAAGCGCCGGAAGAAAAGTGGAATCGTATGGTGAAAAATGTGGGGTCATAGTAGATGGGGGCATGAGCACCCAGTGCACGTTCGACCCATGATGAAGCCATTATCGGAAATTATAATCGGAAGAAAGGTGGATTGTGATTGTGGATTGTAATTATGGATTGTGATTGTGATTTATGGATTGTGATTGTGACTGGTATTTAAACACCATCGGAACCCGGCGGTACATCTCCCTGACAATTTGAAATTGGCAGCACAAGAAACTGTAAAGGCAATTATGACGTCGCCACTCGTCAAATCAACGTGTGGCCATTAATTACGTTTTTGACACGCTTAAACATATTTTAGTGTGACCATTTATAACTTATAGCTACACATAATAAGTTTATATGTGACAATAAAAAACTTATAAAAAATAAAACTAAGATACTCTTTGGTCACACAATCTCGTATAAGTGGCCATTAATTACATTTGGACACACTTAAAAATATTTAAGTGTGACAACTTATCACTTATAGCCGCACATAATAAGTGTATCCGTGACAATAAAAAACTTAGGGAAAATAAAAGTAAACTACTCTTTGGTCACACAACCTCCTACAAGTGGCCATTAAATACATTTGGACACACTTAAAAATATTTAAGTGTGACAATTTATCACCTATAGCCACACATAATAAATGTATCCGTTACAATAAAAAACTTAGGAAAAATAAAAGTAAACTACTCTTTGTTCACACAACCTCGTATAAGTGGCCATATATTTTAAGCGTTTTAGCCACATTATTAATAAATACAATGGTTGTTCGTCATATTTCGCCACTATATTAAAAATGTGGCTAGAAAATGTAACATTAGGTCACACAACGTAATATAAGTGGCTATATACTTTACCTTTTAGACACATCTCTTATCAATACAGTAGCCGTTTGTCACATTTGGCCACACTATTAAAACATGTGGCTAGTTAAATGTCATAGTTTGTGGCTAATGCATGTGTTTTTGGTCACATGTATCAAAGATCAAACAAACTATGACTGTAGGTCACATTTCGCCACACGTTTTTATAATGTGGCTAGTTTTTGTCACAGTTTTTTTCAAAGGTGTGGCGAAAAGTACCTGAGTAGGTATATAATTGTCACATGAAGAATAATATGTGTGGCTAAAACCTACTGGAAGGTTTTCAAACATGGTTAAAGACCTTTTAGCAGCACATTTAAGCCGAAGTGTGGCAAATCGCCCATACCACATGTGTGGCCGAAGGTCGATATTAACGTAGTAAACCTACCACTTAAGGTAAGTGTATTCACACTTCACATCGAGTATGCACACAACCCCGAAAACAAAACAAGTAAAATGGGGCTAGAAACTCACCTGAATGCGATTACATTCGTCGTTAATGGTTACCCCTTTCTTCAGTTGTGCGCGACTAACTGTTTAATAAACGTAATATTAAATACTACTCTGACCATTCTCATAGTTTACTTAATTAATCTTAAGTGTCTAGGCCAGTTTTACTTCATTGAATCTTTACCCGGTTAGTTAATCGTTACTCTTTAACCTCTAAAGGTATCTTTCATAAATTATCAAAGTCCAAGGGCTATTATGAATTATATCATTCTATCACAAGTCCAGGAGCTATTCGGTAATTCTGCCAAACTTTTAGTTCGTCTCAGTCCCTTAACGAATGGGTTTCTTAACGAATGAACTCATTCATTACAACGAACTGATTATAATAATGAACTGATCCTTGTAATGAATTTTCCATTATAACGAATTGGACCTTATACGAATCGGTCCTCATAACGTACTGAACCTTAACGAATTGGTCTGGTTAACGAATGACCCCTCTGAAACGAACTGAACCTTCTAACGAATGGGGGTTCATTAGTTGTACCTCCGTTAACGAACTACTTAACGAACCGCTTCAAATTCGTTAATTCCTTTTAGAGAATGGTGATAACGAATTGGAGTTACTTCGTCATCTTTTCCTGGCGAATTGGCATAACGAACTAGGGTTAGTTCGTTAGATTCCGGTAACGAATTAGGGTTAGGGTTTTGACATTTTGTCATATGTCACATCAAACATTCCTTGATGTGACACAACCTCCGGCGCCGCCTTTCCAGTGCCGCAACTACCGGAAAAACGAGATCTTGCCGGAAAAGAGACATCTCGCTTGTTTCACCACCGTTTTCACCATTTTCTGTCCCGTTCTATCCAGATCTGAGCTAGGGTGATCCCTAAGCTCATCTTTTGGTCGGTTTATACCCGATTCCATCCGGATCTTATAACTTTAACGGTTCAAGGTGTCGGCTCGTCGTTTCGAGACTAGATCTAACAGGTTTGGATCTCTACAATATCATACTATCATTACCTCGGGTCAGAAATCGATTCTTTTTCTTGGTTTCGGCTAGAGAGAGAAAGTGGGATGAGAGAGATCTAAGTGTGTGTTTTGGGTGGTGTAAGGAATATGTGTAAAATGAATGGATTAAGGGTTAGTTATTCTTTATATATTATGGGTCATGGGCGTGAGCCCATGGTCCATCTTCTTCCCTTTCTAATCCAAGTCCCTTACCCATATCAATTAACCCAACACAAGCCCGACTCATAATAACTCCTACTTTATTTTATTATTTCCCCACTAACCTGAGTAAACTTTCCCACCAATACTAATAATATAATTAATATTACTTTTAGAAATTTCGAGATGTTACATAACTTCAATCCCTAGATAATATGCCAGCAATCCAAGATCGCTCATTACAAAATTATCTTCCGTTTGTGAGCTAAACAAGTCAATTTCCTTCTTCGGAGTGCCCGTGACTATTAAGTTATCAACATAAACTCCAACGATCAGTGTAGAATTCTTATTCTTCTTAATATACACGACTTGTTCTAGATTGCATTTCTTGAAGTTCAAGGACTTCAAGGCTTGATCCAACTTTGTATTCCAAGCATGTAGTGCTTGCCTTAGTCCAAACAACGATTTAGTAATCTTCTATACCTTTCCCGCATTCTTAGGCTCTACGAAACCCTCAGGTTGTGATCGAGACATATACCTCTTCTTTCAATTCTCCATTTAAGAATGCTGACTTTACATCCAGATGATGTACTTCCCAACCATGATAGGCTGCTAAGGCTACGAATAACCGAACAGTTTCAATAAGTGCAACTGGTGCAAATACTTCATCGAAATCTATACCATGTTCTTGAACGTAGCCTTTACTACTAACCTTGCCTTTTATTTCACAATGTTTGCCTTAACATCTTTCTTCGTCTTCGAAACCCACTACAGACCAATCATCTTATGATCGCTTGGCAAAGTAGTCAATTTTCAAGTGTTGTTCTTATATATCGTTCATCGGTGGATGATTCCTCGTAATTGTTTGGTTCTTCCTCCATAAGTTCTTCCAACTCTTCCATGTTTAAACGTCTTTCTGGTGCATTCCCTTGCACTTGTGATATCCTCCTAAAACCTCGTTTAGGGGTATGATCAAACTCATGATGCGAACTCCTAGCGTCTCATGAATGTCTTCCTCCCCATCTGTGTCACACCCCAACCTAAGGCGGAAATGACAGGGCATGAGCTTTGGTTCACAACTCACAAGGTACTATCATGCAATTTAAATGTGACAATATCTAATCAATTAATTCAAAACTCAAGTATAACAATTCAAGGAAATTACAAAATAAAATCAAATAATCTAGTATAAGTTTAATCCTAACGGTTATTTCTACGTGATCTTCATCTTGATAAACAATAAAATTGATAACCTGCAAATGCCTACAAAATAGATGTTTTTGTCAACAACACATGTTGAGTGAGTGGATCATCAGTTTTAGAATACAATATAATAATATAAAAATAAAGAGCAAAACTGTTATCAATGTGTATAACCAATCAAACCACTGAGCAAATAATGAGTGTCGATAAAACCATTGTCATGTGAATCGGACGTTGGCTACTGCAACATGATGTGATAAATGGGGGTGTCGGTGAAACCATTGCCATGCGAACCAAGCTTTGGCCACCAATTCGTATGATCATACTATTATGTGATTATGATGGGCCTATCCGAATGCGATAAAACAAACAAATAAGCATGTAGCATATAATCATTTAATTGATACACACACAAATATCACAGTTTTCTATTGAGAATATGATAAAAATTTAACTTGATAATAGCAACTCATAAACATTTGAAAACAAGTAAAATAGGGAGTGATTACTCACCTGATTAGATACACAAAATACAAGTGAGGATGTGGGACTGTTAAACCCTTCGGGATTTACCGTCAAAGATTCCTAGTTAAATAATATAATATTATGAGTTAATTATAAATGACATAAGACGTATAATGAATTTAGAATTTCGATGTGATTTGAGTTATGCTTGTGATTATAATGTTATTGATCGAACGATTCTTCCCTATTATTTAATATTATTAATATTATTATTTACCATTTACTTACAAGAATCATTATTTATAAAATACCATTAGTTATACTTGATATAATAAACATGTGATTGAACTTATAAATAATTAGTGTAAATATAATTTGAAGTATAATTATGATAATATGAATATAACTTTATAAATAAATAAATAATTTTAAGAATAATAATGTGTAACTAATTAGATATAATATGTATTGTACTAAATATATATAATATAAGTAAATAAATGTTTAAACAATTATAATATATGTGTTAATAATTATTAAATAAATATAATGCAAATAAACAAATAATCACTTAAAATAAATAATAATTTGTAATAAAGTATAATATAAATAAATAGTTTATTTTGAATCTTTTAACGAAAAATAGCAGTGAAAATATATTTAATCACTTTAATACATTTATTATGTTTTTTTGTCTAAAAAATAATATATGTATAATATATATATATATATATATATATATATAATATACGAAAATGTAACGAGATTAATTGACAAGAAATGTCAACTTAATGATGTCGGTTAAATAAAATAATGTTATTTTATATTTAATATTAATTATAATGATTTAATACATACACTAAAAAAATAAACCAAAACTGGTCTGGGGAATAGTCGAACCCGCGCCCCAGCCGGCTCAGTGACCAGACGGCAAAAACACCAGGCTGGTGTGCTACTTGATTAAAGAACATGAAAGAACTAAATATAACCAAACAGCCGTTTCATCCCCAAACCCTTAAGCCCTAAATTTTACAATCAAGAAATCCGTTCCATATACGATCTAATTAAGTTAAGGATAATGTTAGTTGATCAGAGCCAAGTCTAATGCATGTGACAATGACCTTTACTTGTAACGAATTAATGGCAAACGAAAGGACTGAAGCCGATGACCTATATACAAATCAGATTGATGTTTGTTGATGATTTTAAATCAATTACACTTCCGGTTTTGGTCGCGAGGGTTGCTGGAGCATGTGGGTACAATTAATTTGATTAACTTTGATTCTATATACAGATTCAATGATTTAAGATTGTCGGTTCGTTATTATTACAAACTGCATCTGTATGATTGTGTTTTCCGAATTGGTTGTGTCGGTGTAGGTCGTATATGGTAAATAAACGATTTGCAAAGATCAATTTCAATTATGATACGAGAATTAAGGTGAAAGAAAACAAATGGGTCACCGTATGGAACCAAATACATATCGGGTATGGGAGAATGAAGATGGAAAATGATTTATAATAATTGCAAAATGGTCCTTGTGCTTTAACCTTAATACATAATGAGTTTAAAACTAAGTTTAGGGTGTTAATTGTATATTTAACAAAGTTTATTGATTAAATAAAGAAAAAGAAAAATATGTTTAATTAATTGAAAACTTTATTTATTAAATTACCCGAAAATGAAAACGAGTAGGGTATTAGATTCTTATTTAATAAACAAAAAAAAACTGAGTTGTTACAATCTGATATTGGTTCATAGGAGTATGTCGGAGGCGTAACAAGAGAGTTTTGATCACCAACTTCTCATTCATGGTTATTGTCTTCGTGAATCTTGGGATTTACCAGTACTGTTTGAACTTCATCATACCCATCAATGAAAAATCTTTTCCATTGCTTCTTTAATGTACCCTTCTCTTTGATTAACTATCCCAATTCCAAGATATCTTCTCCACAAACTTAACATCGTGACTTACACAAATCTTATCTTTTACGAGATCATATAACCTATACGCCTTCGATCCTTCTTTCATACCTAAGTACACCATAGGCGTACTTCTATCATCCAATTTCTACAAGCGAGATGATATTACCTTGGTATATACCGTGCAACCAAAAATCTTCAAGTCTTCTAGATTCAACTTCCTTCAAGTTAATGCTACGTACGGTGTTTAATCCAATAGAGATTTTGTAGGAACTCTATTCAATACGAATATTTCGCGCCAAACTGCTTCTCCCCCATAAATACTGAGGCATCTTCATTGCCTTAAGCATGCTCCAAGTAGTAGATATCATCTTCCTGTTTCTTCATTCAATCATTCCATTTTGAAGTGGCGAGTAAGGGGCTGTTAATTTCCTTGCAATGCCATTTCCCTGGTAGTCTGATTGAACTTATTTGACGTGAATTCTCCTCATCTATCTATCCTCAGCATCCTTAACTTGGTTCATAGTTCTGACTCCACCTTTTCCTGAAATTCTTTCAATAGATTGAATGTTGGATCCTTAGAGACTAAGAAATAAACCCGCATGTATCGAGTACAATCGTCTACAAGTAGGAGTATATACTTCCTTTCCGAATGTGTTGGTGGGAATATAGGACCAAAAAGATATCCATAGACCAAGTCCAAAGGTTTTATAGACCTGAACTTATCCTTATTTAGAAATGGATCTCAATTGTTTTCTATAACACAAGCATCACAAATCTGTCATGTGTGTTTAACTTCTGGAATTCCTTGAACCATCTTCTTTCGAGTCATGTCTTTGATTGAATCAAAGTTTAAGTGATCCAATCATGAGTGTCACATCCATGCTTCATCATTCATGTTTTCTAGAAGACATACGGGTGTTCGTATATTCAATGTGATGTTGTAAAACCTGTTCTTCGACCTTTCTACCCTGAATAACAGGTTCTTCACGTGATCATACATCGACATATGGTTGCCTTCCATGACCACTTTACACCCGATCTCCGTTAGATTCCCTAGGATCAATATATTGTTCTGGATATTTAGAATGTAATACACATCGGATATGTTCCTTTGTTCTTGATTCTTACATTCTAAAAATATAGAGGCTTCTCTCTTGATCTTTACATATCATACGTCTCCAAATCGAACATGACCACAGATTGCTTCATCAATCTCCTTGAAGTGACTCTTCACTCCGGTCATGAGATTACTTTAACCATTCTCTAAATACCATAGACTTTCCTCTGTTGAAGCATGCTTCATGGGTTGGACTTCACCCTTGTTCAACAGGACTTTTTCTTTATTATCCACAGTGATTGCCATTAACAAGGTTGGTTCCTCGTCTTCTTGCACCAAGTTTGAATGTGCTTCACCAACGTTCCTTTGTGGATATCCTTCTGAAAGTGTCAGTATTTATTACATTTGTGACATTTGACCTTTCTCTTATCGAACTTCTTCCAATTCTTGTTCCTCCTAGGACTGCTTGACGAGCCTTCTTCCTAGGATTCTACCTATCCGTTTATTTCCCTCTCGATGGGTTAGACTTTCCTCGTCCACGATATCCAAATCGCTTATCTCGGCCTAGTTGTTGTCATGGCGTGTGTACAAAAATCTATCTGACCGTCTTCTGGGCTTCTCTTCTTGAGCATTATCCGTTCTTCATAAGTCTTCAATTTCTCGATGATTTCGTCAAATGAAACTTCATATATGTCGGTACTCTGTTCTATTGATGCAACAATCTGGATAACCCAGTCTGGTACGGATTCTAAGAGTTTCTATACGAGCATAGGTTCATCCAAGTATTTTTCCCAATTCACTAACCTTTGTAGTATATGTTGGTACATGATGTCAGTAGTTCAGTATCTAGTGTCTGTAATCGTGTTATTTGGATGTGTATAGATGTTTAAGCGAACTTGTCTCACAAGTTCGCCTGATATAGGCGAACTTGTGGAACAAGCGAAGTTAGTGACAACTTCGCCTAAACATGTTAGGCGAAGTTGTCGTTTGATATATAGGTTAGCTTACGGCTTGTTTGAGATAGAGTTGTTCAGTTCGTGTAATCGGTGATTGATATATCACGTGTTATTAGTTGCAATACAACGTGTTCTTTGTTTATTGTAACGTGTGTTTGCTTGTGTTTAACGTATATCGATTCTACGCTCGTATCGTCTTACGTAGGGATTCCGCACCTACGTAGAACGAGATATTCCGTGTAGATCCGGCTGGGAACCTACAATTGGTATCAGAGCAACTGCTGCTCCCTGGTTCTTTGGATACAACAGCAATTGCGCGATTACGGTCTGAATTTCACTCATACTTCTATTTGCATTGATAACACTGCTGCTATCTCAGTAACTAACAATCCTGTAAAGCATAGCAAAACTAAACACATTGACAGCCGTCATCATTTTATACGGGATTGTGCTGAGAAGAAATTGATAGTGCTCGAAAAGGTTGATTCGTTAGATAATTTTGCTGATTTGTTTACTAAAGCGTTTGACAAAACTCGTTTTCAAAACCTTGCTGAGCTAAATGGGATGATCAATCCCGAGTAACCGTGTTTTTCGTTTTTTACTTTGTTTTAAAAAAAAATTATTATGTGTTACTGAAACATTCTAGAGCTTATATAGTTAATACTTCTCAATCAAGATGCAAGAAAGAGAACGGGAAGAAGACTCTACAGATCGACGTGTACTTACTATTTAATCAGACACTACGGGTCGAGGTTAACTCGGGGTGACTTGGGGAAAGCCGAATACGCTTTGAGAATAGATAGGAGGCATCACAATCTCTGATGTGTTGCCCATTTAAACTTTGAGCTTAATTGAATCTAATCCGTATCACAGAAGCGATGAAAACCATACTAAGTTTGTTTACCTGCTTACAACCTGTCTCTTTATGTCATAATACAGCTGAACATGGATCTGTGTGACAGTCACTTAATTAGTATGATTCCTGTTCGGATCTTTTCTAAAACGTGGTAGTCCCTGTCGAGACTGAAATTTGATCCCGTGTACTTTATTTCTAAGTTTTATTCTACTTATGTCGTTTTATGACCTTATATCTGGTTACTTGGTCTTTGATCGTAACATTCTACTTTTTAAAGGAAGGTTTAAAAGTTAAAAGCATAATGTTCAAATTAGAGGGTCTGTTTTGTAACATGGTTATCAAGCGAAGTTAAAGCCAAGATGGAAAAAAGGCTACGCTCAGTGGTTCGTAAAGACTAAGAAACCGGCGGTCCCTACTATGTTCAAGAAAAGTTACAACATCAGGGGTTATGCTGAATCGAAAAAGGGGATTATATGCTGGTTATATGATGAGCAGTTGAGGCTTTTTGTGATTAAACGGTATGATAGGGTTCAGTATTTCAAGAGGTTGTTGAGATCGTTGAATACGTTGCCTGAATGTGAAGTGAAGGACTTAGCCAGGTTGAGGTTGATCAACAGGAGTGATGATAACATGGCTAGGATCATTGGAAAGATAGTCTGGAAGGAAAGCATAAAGGAGAAAAAGTTCGAGCTGTTGAAACCACAGAAAGGAAAGCTCGTTGAAGACAAAGACAGTGGAATGAGAGCAGATGGCAAGCCTTGGATGATAATGAAGTATAAGCCGATCCGGTGTCTAAAAGAAGTGCCGATGAAACAAATGCCCAAGGAGGTGCTCAAAGATCTGAAATGGTGGTACGTTGATAGTGAAACAGCTGAAGCTGTAATGGAGGATGAAGATGAACAAGAGCTGATGAGAGTATATGATCCTATGCATTTAGTAAATTTGTCTCAAGCTGATATGCAGGTGCTGAACGAGAAAAAGATATTTTACATTCCTGCTTGGCAAGAAGAAGCAAAGAAATATCAAAGAGTAGTTTCAGTTTGTGTAAGAGAAGGCGTTCATGCTTGAAGATGGAAGATACAAGATTTTTGAGACTACAAGACACGTGATTGAAGATAGAGATATGAAGCTACTGCCAAGGGGGAGTCTGTTGGTACATGATGTCAGTAGTTCAGTATCTAGTGTCTGTAATCGTGTTATTTGGATGTGTATAGATGTTTAGGCGAACTTGTCTCACAAAGTGTTCGCCTGATATAGGCGAACTTGTGGAACAAGCGAAGTTAGTGACAACTTCGCCTAAACATGTTAGGCGAAGTTGTCGTTTGATATATAGGTTAGCTTACGGCTTGTTTGAGATAGAGTTGTTCAGTTCGTGTAATCGGTGATTGATATATCACGTGTTATTAGTTGCAATACAACGTGTTCTTTGTTTATTGTAACGTGTGTTTGCTTGTGTTTAACGTATATCGATTCTACGCTCGTATCGTCTTACGTAGGGATTCCGCACCTACGTAGAACGAGATATTCCGTGTAGATCCGGCTGGGAACCTACAGTATACGTGTTAATCCTTTCCATGAAGGTGTCTATTGTCTCATCTTCTATCAATTGCATCGCTTGGAACTTTACCATTAACGATTGTAAACGACCTTTCTGTACTCATTCAACACCGACATGTATTTTCCTCAAAGCTTCCCACACTTCCCTTGTCGTTTTGCAACTTGCCACTTGTAAAATGATAGCCTCTGGTATCGCTTAATATAGGTACAAAATCGTTGTTATGTCCCTTCGAACATCTAGTCGCGTAGTTTCAGTAGGTTCAATTGATTCCCATAATCCGTTAGCCTAAAGAATTATCTTGAATGGAATTGCCCAAACGGTATAACTTGTAGACTTTAAAATTGGGCATTGATAATGGGATACCGATCCTACCCTTCTGTGTTACCGGTGTGTTGTTATCCAGGGAAGTCTCCGAATCTGACATCCTTTCGAACCGTATAACTTTCACCTTGACTAATTACGGTTTTCACACTCCTTGTAAACCTTCTAGTTCTATATACTAAAAATACAATGATTAAGGGATATAATTTACAAACCTGAATTTGTATTAACCGAAAACCTATGAATATAATTCCTTTAGTCACCCTAAGTTATTCTTCAGTCGAAATCCATTTTTTTGTAAAACGTGTTATACGTACTGACAAAACTGAATCAGCCCTTATATATCATTCTTTAGTTTGGTTCTTCAAAAAAACAATTTTTTGTTGGAATCGATCAACTCTGATCTTTAACATCACTTTTTGATTCATGCTCGTAACGAACCACCATTCTGTCCTCCTTTAGATACTGGATATCGCCGGATTTACAATAGCTAGCCAAAAAATTACCACGCTGCCTCCTCGACTTACAACTACCCCGTCGGAAAACTCCACGCCGACGCCCTTTTTTGTAACACCGAAAAATGACACCACTACCACAACAAATTTAACTCCTTATTTGTTGAAATTTTGAAACCGGGACTACCACCGTTACTAATCCTAAGCGTAATCTTCAAAAAAATACTGATGCACTAGGAATAATATCATCGGAATTTTGTTATAAAAAAATCGGGTTCGCCTGAAAACTGTACACCGTTGAACAAACCAAATTGTTTACTTCTTTATTGTGTCAGAACCAGTCAATCCACTGCCGGAAACCACCGACACTACCTGTTCGCTCAAATTCTGCAGGAAACCGAACCTGCTGAAAAAACGGGTTTGCCAGAGTTGTTGCTGGAAAAACGTTTTTTTTCATAAATAACCTGCTACCGACTTTTTCCTTTCCAGAACTTCAATATATAGACGGATAACAACGTTTATAACCTCCATGTTCAAACGTTTACCCGAAAGAACTCACCGGAAAACCGAGATGCTAGATATCTTGTTGGAAAACCAAAAATCGTTGGAATCTGCTGCTGTTGTAACATTTTCTGGCTGGAATTCTTTTTTTATCACGGATTGACCACCGCTGATCTTCAATTGTACAATCTAACAATCAATTGGTGTAATCCTTAATGCTCTACCACTGTTGGCTCGATTGTCATCAAACTGGATTCTCTAGTCTTGCATATCTTTTTGATCGTACATCATCTTGCCTTTTTTCATAGTAAGCATGATGATTTTTTTGGTAAACAACACAATCACACATACACTCACAATATAAGAACAACAACTAAAGAAGAACAAACTCTCTAATAATCTGAATATGTAAAAGTGAATTACAAAACTTGTTCTTATCCTAGACCTTTATATACATGTTTAAGTACGACTTAAACATACTTATAACTAATTACACTATGACCCTTGTACTTTGATGACGAGTGATGAATGCTACAATGATTGCGTTTATAATCAAGACCTCAAACCCATATTGACTCTACTAGTTCAAAACAAACAAGATAAAACACTAACATACCCCATAATGCCAAGACCGTGCTAAAAATCTCTTCAAACAATTTGTAAGAAAGCCAAATGACAATACTCAGTGCGAACGTTCCATTCCCAAACCTCCAAGAAGGTTGAAACGCAAGATGGTCAAAATCCTCATTTATTGGGACACCATATTCCTCCACAACTCCATAGGAAAAATAATACTTATATGCTAATACTAAACAATAACCATGTAATTTAGGTGATTTCTCGGATTGTTTATTTAAAAAATAAGCTAATAATAAGTTAATTTAATAGCAACCCCAAATTCACTTTTAGCTAGAAATTACAACTCTTAGACCTTCTGTAAATGAGGCGCTTCCCAATCTCAAGGCGCCAAAGCACCTAGGAACACTTCTTCTATGGGGTGCTTTGGGCGCTTGGGGGGGGGGGGCGAGGAAGCTCCCCACACAACGCTTGTCACACCCCAACCTAAGACGAAAATAACGGGGCGTGAACTGATTGTTTACAACTCACAAGGTACTATCATGCAATATTAAATGTGACAATATCTATTTATTTAAATTAAATAATCCAAATATTCCAAACAACCAAAGTACATAATCTTTAAAATAAAAGAAAACAAATTAAAATTAAAATAAGTCTTGATAAATTCTTATAAATTAAATCATCACTAAGTTCTTCATCTTAGCAATCAATTCAAATGAAAACCTGCATATACGTATAAAATAAAGTAGGATTTGTCAACACAAGGTTGAGTGAGTAAAACATCAATAATGCTAATATAATATAATACAAAATGCAAAATTGTCCTTCGTGAGATAAACAATAAAGCCATTGAGCAAATATGAGTGTCGGTAAAACCATCGCCTTGCGAAGTGGGATTTGGCTTCTATGACGGTGGACCTCTCCGAATGCGATCAAATAAAACAACTAGACATGTAACACATTAGTCATTTAATTGATATGCACACATGATTAACAGTTTGCTAATGTAAATACTAGATAATATATAAATATGATATGATAGGCAATTGTCCCCAAAATAATTGAAAATAAGTAAAAAGAGGAACGAGTAAATCACCTTATCAAATAAGAAAAAAAAAAGAAATGATTTGATAAGAAAATAAGACATCACGCTCTTCGAGAATTACAAATGAAAAACCCTAGTTAAGAATGATTGCGGAAACAAACACGAATTAAAGACGAATTTTATACTTGATAGAGATTCGGGTTTGATGATAATCGGGTGTGCTTGTAAAATAATAAATTATTTAATTTAGTATTATTTATAAAGCCACTTTTAATTACCAAGATTTACATAACATAATTTAAAATATACACTTAAAATATAATATTTATACAAATAGTCATAATTTTGATAAATAATATACACTTATTTAATAATGTTGGTTTAAAATATTTATTTTAAATTAAAACACATCTAATAAATCTAATATAAATTTTATTTGTTAAAATAAAATATAAATATTTATTTTAAATTAAAACACATCTAATAAATCTAATATAAATTTTATTAATAAATCTAATATAAATTTTATAAACATATTATATACATACATATATATATACACATATATTTATGAATATATATATATATATATATATAAGTTTAACGAAAAGAACCGGACAACATCAATCTAAAAGTGCCAAATTCTCAAAATTATTTTTAAGTTCCTTTTTAAATTAATTATATTAAGTTTTATTAATTAAAAAATAAAATACACAAAAAAATGGATTGGAGGCGCCTCCAGGCATTCACAAGATCTTAGCCAATTGTGCACAAGCCAACTGGGCGGGTGTCAAATCCAGTTGTTGGTTAGGAACCATAATTTAAATACACACCCAGTTCAATCCCAAATCAGATATGAACCCTAAACAATTACAAACGTTTGATGTTAGGTCGATTTGTTATGGGGCTATTGTTAATAGGTAAGAGACAATCCAGAAACATAAATCAATTACCTTAAATGATTACAAATTGATGGTTTAAAAGATTGAACTATGAATGGATTAAACTCGAACAAGAATCGTTAATGACAGGCCGCTATAATGTAATTTCTTCTAGGGTTTAGTACGCGAGGTCACAGAGAAGGTGCACGAGTTTAATTGAGTTATTATATACTCTAACTGGTTTAATATGATATGGCATAAGGCGACTGCTTATTTTGATCACCAAAATCAACTGGTGATCTTATTCCTTAATTACTATGTCGGTGTAGCTCGTAGTAGGCATATAAATGATGTTGTAAATCAATATTTGATTATACTACGAAGAATAAGGTTCAAGAAATCATATGTCTTACTATTTGGATCATAAACGGGTTCGGATTCTGGATATGGGTTTGGGTTAAGATTATAATATAATCTTTAGGCAGATTTGCAAAATGGTCCCTAAAGTTCATGTGCGGATACAAAAGAGGTTAAAACCTAAGTTTATGGTGGAATTTTAATATAATTCAAAGATATAATGGATATTTAAATATATATGATAAACTATAATAATAACTCGATAAGTGCGATATTTTATTGATTTAATTACCTGAACATAGAAACGGGTTGGGTAACAACTAACAAAACAATAAACGAAAAATTCAGATTGTTACGGTATCCCTTACTTTTGAGAATTTTGTCCCGAGATTGAAGAAGTAGTTTTAGCAAAGAGATGAGGATACTTCAGTTTCATCTGGTCTTCATGCTCCCAAGTAAACTATGCGCATTGTTTAGAATTCCAACGGAGTTTAACCAAGGGTATCTAGTTTCGTTTGGTTACTTTGTCCTTGTGGTCCATAATTTCAACGGTTTTTTCAACAAAATGCATGGTCTCATCAATACGAACTTCATTGAGAGGTATTTGGAGATTACCCTCGACAAGATATTTCTTGAGGTTCGATACATGAAACATCGGGTGAACATTGGAGAGTTCGAGAGGGAGTTTGAGTCTATAAGAAACAGGACTAACTCTATCGAGAATTTCAAAAGGACCAATAAACCGTAGAGCAAGCTTTCCATTCTTTCAAAATCTAACCACTTCCTTCCACGGGGATGCTTTGAGCAGAACTCGATCACCAATATTAAATTTGAGGGGTATCCTTCTCTTATCCGCATAACTCTTTTGGCGGCTACGAGTGGCGAGAAGATTTTGAAGAATTTGTGCAATACGATCGGTCGTTTCTTTCACTAACTCTGGACCGGTGATTTGAGATTCTCCGACTTATTTTCCAACAAATCGAAGAACGACATTTACGAACATAGAGGACTTGAATAGGTTTCATACCAATGCTTGAATGAAAACTATTGTTATACGAGAACTCAATGAGCGGTAAATGAATATCCCAATTGCCCCCAAAGTCGAGGATACAAGAGTGGAGCATGTCTTCTAGAGTTTGAATCATACGTTCGGACTAACAATTGGATTACGGATGATAGGAAGTACTGAGATCCAAACGAGTTCCCAAAGCTGATCGAAGAGATTTCCAAAAGCGAGAAGTAAAACGACCATCTCTATCAGAAATAATGGTTAACGGAGTTCTATGATGACAAACAATCTTCTCCACTTAAATTCACGTCAGTTGGTCAACAAAATACGTTTCTTTGATAGGTATGAAATGAGCAGATTTAGTCACACGATCGATGATCACCCAAATACTATCATGTTTCTTATGAGTCAGAGGGAGTTTAGTAATAAAGTCCGTAGAAATACCTTCCCACTTCCACTCAGGAACAGGAGGTTGCTCGAGTAAACGTAAGGGTCGATGATGTTCTGCTTTTACTTTTGAGAACGTGAGACATTTTGATATATAAAGAGCAATGTCTTTCTTTATTCTGGGCAACCAATAGACGGAACGGAGATCAACGTTCATCTTATCCGCAACGGTATGTATGGAATATCGTGACATGTGAGCTTCGTCCAAAATAAATGTGCGAAGGTTGTCACGATCGGGAATCAATATAACCGGTTAAGGAAGTAAAGCAGACCATTGGGTTGGGTTTCCAATTGAGTTTTGGCACCACACGACATATCTTCATACATATTGCCTTCGGTGACGGATTCGTGTTGGGCATCGAGATTACGCTATTCAAGATCATTCTGGATGAGAACGTAAGTAAGAAGAACGGATTTGACTTGCTTCTTACGACTGAGAGCGTCTGCCATGACGTTCGCTTTTCCGGGATGTTAATGAATCTTATATTCGTAATCGCTAAGCAACTCGGCCCATAGACGTTGTCTCATGTTAAGTTCCTTTTGATCGAAGATGTTCTGGAGACTCTTATGATCGGTAAACACCATACATTACGTACCATAGAGATAGTGTCTCCATATTTTCAAGGCAATTACGACAACACCAAGCTTGAGATTATGTGTCGTATAACTTTTCTCCTATACCTTGAGTTGTATCGAAGCGTATGCAATAACCTTGCCTCGTTGCATGAGGACACAACCAAGACCTTGAATAGAAGCATCACAAAAAACGATGAATTCTTCATTACCTTTAGGAAGAGCAAGAATAGGATAATTTCAAAGCATTTCCTTAAGCATTTGAAAGGCTTATTCTTGCTTTGACCCCCACACATAAGGTTTTCCCTTGTGTGTTAAAGCGAGAGGCAATGTAAACTTAAAAAAGTTATGAATGAAATGGCGGTAATATCCCGCCAAACCAAGAAAAGATCGGACTTCGGTGGGAGAAGTCGGTGGTTTCCATATTTTGACGGCTTCAATATTTGCGAGATCGACATTGATACCTTTGTCGTTGACAATATGGCCCAAGAACTAAACTTCTTTAAGCCAAAACTCGCACTTAGATGACATGGCGTGAAATTCTTCCTTTCGAAGGAGGTCAAGAATGGCATGAAAATGCTCTTTGTGATCATTCTAGGATTTTGAATAGATCAAGCTATCATCGATGAAAACGATTACGAATTTATCCAAGTAGGGTTTACACACAGAGTTCATAAGATCCATGAAAACCGTGGGTACATTGGTTATCCCAAAAGGCATAACACGAAATTCGTAATGCCCATCTTCATTAGCGCGGAGTTGATGATAACCCGAACGGAGAAGGAGATTCGGGAACAATGCGGCTCCTTGAAGTTGATCAAAATATCATCGATGCGAGGAATCAAATAACGATTCTTAACGTTAAGTTTGTTGAGTTCACGGCCATCGATGCACATGCGGAAAGAACCATATTTCTTCTTGACAAACAAAACAGGTGCGCCCATGGAGAAGAACTCAGGCGTATGAAACCCTTGTCTGAGACTTCTTGTAGCTGGCTCAAAAACTCGTGCATCTCGGTTGGTGCAAGACGGTAGGGTGTTTTAGCAATGGGATTAGCTCCTGGTATAAGATCAATACGGAATTCGACTTGGCGAATAAGAAGTCAAAGGGAAAGACTTCAGGAAAGTCACGCACAATCGGGATATCAGATATCTTCTTTTCTTTATGCTCTTTCTCCACCACAAGAGCTATGACGCAACATACTTTTTAAGCAAATAACGTTGAGCTTGAAAACACAACATGATGTTAAGCTTAGATGTTGGCGTATCACCGAAAACATTAAGGATGCGACCGTTTTTGAGAGGTATACGAAAACATTTCTTGAAGCATACGGCTTCAACACGATTTAGAGTGAGCCAATCCATTCCAACAATAACTTCGAAACTACCCATTTTCATAGGAATGAGGTCGATACGGAACTTGACATTATTAAGAGTTATGGCACAATCCTGAATTATCGAATCAATAATAATAGAATTCCCATCGGCTACTTCTACGGAAAACGGCTTAGATAACTTATCCCAAAGCTTATTAATAATATACGTAAAATCCAAAGAATTAAACACTTATCGGCACCCGTATCAAATAACACCAAAGCAAAATTGTTATCAATGAGACCCGTACCATTCACCATGCCACTAGAGCTTTGAGCTTGATTCATATTCATCATGAAAGAATGGCCATTTGAACCTTTAGGGGTTTGAGCAACTTGATTCAATGAAAGGGCTTGAATAGCAGGGACTTGGGTTGATGTAGACGGAAGAGACAAGAGTTGAGGCACTTAGGGAGTATAGGTTTACGGTGCATAAACATGAGGAACTTAGGTTTGATAGGTTTTAACTTGATATGCTTGGAGAGTATAGTAAGGTGTGGGGGTATACTTGGGCTAGGGGTGCATGGGTGGCATAGTATGGTGTAGGAATCGCATGGGCTTGATGAGCACGGAAAGCAATAGACACACGTTGTGGAGATGGTTAGGGTCTCCACAATGGTAGCAAGCACAAGTAGTAGGAACACCGGGTTGATCATGTGGAGTAGCAGCAGGTCTAGGAGCATGCATGCGGTGCAGACCATTGTTGAACGGCTTGTGAACCAAGCGATGCATGGAAAACAATAGCAAGGTGACTGTAACAATTGTATTGGTTGCACATTCGGCATGGGGATTGAGAAGGTTGATGACGGTTACATTTAGCACATAGTGGGTGAGGTCCGGTGTAGGCTATTTTTTCGTGGCATTTTAGTTAGGTGGAGGTTGGTGATTGGGTTGGTTAATGGCATAGTTTTGGTTATTGACTTTACGCTTGTTGTTGTTGTTTTTGTTGTTGCGGTAATTGTTGTTGTTGAATGCAGGTTGGGTTCAGCTTTAGCGTCAGTGGATGAGTCGGTTTTGGTCTTTTCGGGGGTAGGCTTGGAATCTTTTCGGGACAAGGTTCCATCCCTAACATGATCGTCGGTGAGGGAAGAAGCTAGGTCCATAGCCTCACCAATAGTTAACGGGACACGACTCACCACCGCATAAGGAAAAAACTGTCGGTAAACCACGAATGTATTACCGAATGCCACGAGTCTTGGGGGGTTACAATATGGAGTACAATGCGGCTAAGTTCATGAAACAGTTGGAATAGGTAGAGTTATCTCCACCAATTTGCTTGAGCTCCCAAAATTCAGCCTCAAGCCTTTGCAGTTCATGTTCAGGGCAAAATTCTTTCTCCATGACCTCCTTGATTTCATCCCAAGGCATGGCCACAGCCAACTCGGTTCATTGGTTAGCTTTGAAAGCATTCCACCAAGTGATAGCTCGATCTTCGAAAACGCTCGAGGCAAACTTAGGTTGTATGGCGTCCGGAGATTCGCAATGGATGAATACATTCTCCATTTTCTCAAACCATTGAAGGAGTTTAGTGGCATTTTCCTCACCGCGAAACTGGGTAGGTTTAGTACTCAAGAAGTTCTTGAAGTCGAGAAATTCTGGGAAGGTTTGGAGCAGCATATGTAGCATAACAATTCGAGTTGAGGTTCTGGATCTGAGTCATGATAGTAGGCATAGCAGCAACAAACTCTTTGGTGATCCTAGGAGCCAGACGACGGCCATGAGAACCAGAATGACGTTGATGACGATGGTGGTTTCTTAGTGAAGATATTCTATAAGGAGCAAAGGTAAATGATTGTAAGATAAAGGGTGAGTTATCTAAATATATATGAGGTGACGTAAATGTGAGATAACTAGATGAGGTTTGTTTAAAAGTTAAAAGTTATTTGAGTAAGTTAACTTTACCATCAACTAACGAAACATATTTTGTGTGTTGGCCTCTCATCAGCTTTCCATGGCAGTTTAAATGGCCAAATGAATTAATGAATAAAAGTAATTGAGTTGGACGGCCCATGAGCGTTCCATGACATTTTAAATGTACCAACTAAATAATGAATTACCAAAATGAGAGAGTTGGACGGCCCATGAGCGTTCCATGGCATTTTAACCGTACCAACTATATAAAGAATTATAAAAAAAAAGAGTTGGACCTCCTATGAGCGTTACATAGCATTTTAACTGTACCAACTAAATAACGAACTAACAAGATAAAAGTATGGGTATATGGAGCATCTCGTGAACCACCACGTATGATTAAGCTCCAACAAAATATATAATTTAAAACAAGTTGAAAATGGATAATAGGAGTGCCCATGGGTTCCATGGATTTTTCACCCAACTAACCATTTAAAATAAATATAACACAATAACTGGAATTTACCGGATTTAGCCACAAACCACCATGAATTCGTATTTTTTAAGTTTGCAACCGTCAATGCGGTTGCGTTTGACCACTTAAGGTGTCGATCGTATGACAGTTTTGTCACGTTTTGGCCTATAAGATCGAGTACTGTGGTCAGGTTATCCTCCAGGTAAGGAATAACGTCTTACCTTGGGTTCTCGGAAACTGTTTTCCAAGGCTCGACTCATAGTTCTCTCCCCCTTCCAGTTACTACCGAAATTTTCATACTACCTAGCCTTAAGGTGAAAGAGTAAAAACAACACTAGGGAATTTTTAAGGAATTTCCCAAAAATAAAAGACAATCTACTAATTTATTTAAAAAAAATATTTTGAGATTGAGGCATATCCTCAGAATTGTGTGTGTGCATGATAATATAAATAAACAATAATTTATTAATTAACTAGCTAAGCTGTAAACACATAAGTAGAACACATAAGATAATAAAATAAGCACATATGGGGTCCTAAACATGTTACTAGGGCACCTCTAACGACCTATCTTAAACCTCCGGCTCTGATACCAATCTGTCACACCCCAATCTAAGGCGGAAATGTCACGACACGAACTGATTGTTCACAGCTCACAAGTTACTATCATGCAATATTAAATGTGACAATATATACTTATTTAAATTAAATAATCCAAATATTTCAAACAACCAAAGTACATAATCTTTAAAATAAAAGCAAAACAAATTCAAATTAAAATAAGTCTTGATAAATTCTTCTAACTTAAATCATCACAAAGTTCTTCATCTTGGCAATCAATTCAAACGAAAACCTGTATATGGGTATAAAATAAGGTAGGATTTATCAACACAAGGTTGAGTGAGAAGAACATCAATAATGTAAATATAATATAATACAAAAATGCAAAACTGTCATTTGTGAGATTACAATAACGCCATTGAGCAAATAATGAGTGTCGGAAAAACCATCGCCTTGTAAAGTGGGCTTTGGCTACTACGACGGTCATATGATCATAATATTAATGTAATTATGATGGACCTATCCAAATGCGATCGAATAAAATAACTAGACATGTAACACATTATGTCACACCCCAACCTAAGTCGAAAATGTCGAGGCGCGAACTGATTGTTCACAGCTCACAAGGTATTATCATGCAAATCAATATATGACAATATCTATTTATTTTATTTAAATAAACAATTTACAAACCAGTACATCAATTTATAGAATATTACAAAACAAATCTAAACCATCTTGTATACATTTTATCGTAAAGGTCGTTACTAAGTGTTCTTCATCTTGAAATACAATACAACCTACAAATGCGTACAAAATATAAAAGGTTTATCAACACGAGGTCGAGTGAGAAAATCACAAGTTTTGACACTAACAATAATATATATAAGAAAACCGAAAAACTGTTATTCGTGAGTATAAACAATCAAAACATGGCATGTAAATATTGCAAACAAACAATGATGTGTGGGCTAACCCATTTCCATGCAAATCGGGCGTTGGTTATCGTGATAGAATAATTGAGTTGTCGGTGAAACAATTGTCATGCGATCGGACGCCGTCCACTACGACATGATGTGGCAATCGATATATAAATGACCTCTCCGAATGCGATAAATAACTACATAAACAAATAACAAGTATCAAGTAGTTATTCAAGTGATACACAAACAAATATTGACAGCTTGCATTTTGAGAATATAATAAAATGTAAACTTGATAATAGGTACGCATAAGTCCCTAAAAGTATTTGAAAACAAGTAAAATAGGGGACTGATTACTCACCTTAACGGATGAACAAAAGATCAATGGATGATGTGAGAATGTTAAACCCTTCTAGATATACCGTCAAAGATTCCAGAAACGATTGAGAATTCATGATGAACGCGAACATAAACTGACAGCATAAACTTGAACTCATATGGATTATAGCAGGATGTAATGCAATTTGCATTCGGGCTATTGGTCGCATGGTCATAGAGGAGATACAAACGGGTTTAATTGAGTTATTATGTTATGTAATAGGTATATCACAAATTTGATAATGACAGTGAACTATATTGATTATTGAGATTGATTAATGATCTTATTCCTTAATTAAATGATGGTGTAAGTTCATAATAGGCATATAAACGATCTGTGATAATAAATTCTAATTATATTACAAAGAGTAACCTACAAGAAAACAACGAGTTACAGTATTGGGTTCAAATACGGGTTTAGTTAAAGAAATACTGATTATAATAAATAGACAGATTTATACTATGGCCCATGGACTATAGGCGTGGATACATAATTGGATTAAAGCAAGTTAAAAGGTGTATTTTGTATTTCATCAAAGTTATTAAGGAAAATTAAATAAATGAACAATAATAATAAAATGATAATAAATAAATAAAAGAATTATAATGTAAACAATTTAAATATTTTTATTGATTAAATTACCCGAAAACAAAAACGGGTCGGGAAATAGATATTAATATAATAAATGAAAAAAACCTGAGTTTTTACACATTAGGCATCTAATTGATATGCACACAAGATTAACAGTTTCCTAATGTGAATACTAGATAATATATAAATATGATATGATACGCATATGTCCCCAAAATAATTGAAATAAATAAAACGGGGAATGATTTACTCACCTTATCAAATAAGCAGAAAAAGGAAACGATTTGATAAGAAAATAAGATGTCATGAGAATTACCAATGATAAACATTAGTTAAGAATGATTGCAGAAACAAACACGAATTAAAGACGGATTCTATACTTGATAAAGATTCGGGTTTTGATAACAATCGGGTGTGTTTGTGAAATCATAAATTATTTAATTTAGTATTATTTATAAAGCCACTTTAGTTACCAAGATTTACATGCCATAATTTAAAATATATACTTATAATATCATATTCATACAAATAGTCATATTTTGATAAGTTATATAATAATGTTTGTTTTAAATATTTATTTTAAATTAAAACACATCTAATACATTTATCATAAATTTTATTTGTTAAAAACCTTTATATTATAAACATATTACATACATATATATATACATACGTATATTTATGAAAATATATGTATATAGTTTTAACGGAAAGAACCGTACAACGTTAATCTAGAAGTGCCTAAATCTCAAAAATATATTTAATTACCATCTTATATTAATTATATTAAGTTTTATTAATTAAAAACATTTAAAAAATAAAATACCCAAAAAATCGGACCGGAGGCTCGACGCCTCCAGCCGTTCACAAGATCTTAGCCAAGCGTGTAGCAGCTAACTAGGCTGGTGTCTAACCCAATTGTTGGTTAGGAACCATAATTTAAATACACACCCAGTTCATCCCCCAAATTAGCTATGAACCCTAACAACTACAATCGGCCAAATCGTTTGATGTTTTGCCGATTTGTTATGGGGTTACTGTTAATAGGTAAGAGACGATCCAGAAACATAAATCAATTACCATAACGATTACAAATTGAAGGTTTAAAATATTGAACTATGAACGGCTTAAACTCGAACAAGAATCGTTATTGATAGGCTGCTATAATGAAATTGCTTTTATGGTTTAGTTCGCGAGGTCACAGAGAAGGTGCACACGAGTTTAGTTGAGTTATTATATACTCTAACTTGTATAATACCAATTGGCATATGGTGGTTGCTTATTTTGATTAACAAGATCAATTGTTGATCTTATTCCTTAATTACTCTATCGGTGTAGCTCGTAATAGGCATACAAACGATCTTGTTAATCAATTTTTTATTATACTACGAAGATTAAGGATAAAGAAAACATATTGGCTACGGTTTGGATTATAAACGGGTTTGGATTCTTGATACGGGTTTGGATATGGGTTTGGGTTAAGATTATAGTATAATACTTAGGCAGATTTCCAAAATGGTCCCTAAAGTTCATGTGTGGATACAAAAGAGGTTAAAACTTAACATTAGGATGGAATTTGAATATAATTCAAAGGTATAATGGATAATTAAATATATATGATAAACAATAATAATAATAATAACTCGATAAATGCGATATTTTATTGATTAAATTATCCGAATATAGAAATGGTTCGGGTAACGGCTAACAAAACAATAAACGAAAAAATTTGTATTGTTAGAGCAGTGGTCTTTGTCTTGGTTTTCCCCCACTAGCCATTGAATAACGTCTATATTAAAAAAATAATTTTATTATCTATCATATAAATATATATATATATATATATATATATATGATAGATAATAAAATTATATTTTTAATATAGACGTTATTCAACGGCTAGTGGGGGAAAACCAAGAAAAAGACCAACGCTCTAACAATAGAGGAGATACAGACGGGTTTAATTGAGTTATTATGTTATGTAATAGGTATATCACAAATTTGATAATGAGAGTGAACTATATTGATTATTGAGATTGATTAATGATCTTATTCCATAATTAAATGATGGTGTAAGTTCATAATAGGCATATAAATGATCTGTGATAATAAATTCCAATTATATTACGAAGAGTAACCTACAAGAAAACAACGAGTTACAGTATTGGGTTCATATACGAGTTTAGTTAAAGAAATACTGATTATAATAAATAGACAGATATGCACTATGGCCATGGACTATAGGCGTGGATACATAATTGGATTAAAGCAAGTTAAAGGTGTATTTTGTATTTCTTCAAAGTTATTAAGGAAAATTAAATAAATGAATAATAATAATAAATAAAAAAAGAATTATAATGTAAACAATTTAAATATTTTTGTTGATTAAATTACCCGAAAACGAAAACGGGTCGGGAAATAGATATTAATATAATAAATGAAAAAAACCCGAGTTGTTACACATTAGGCATCTAATTGATATGCACACAAGATTAACAGTTTCCTAATGTGAATACTAGATAATATATAAATATGATATGATACGCATATGTCCCCAAAATAATTGAAATAAGTAAAACGGGGAATGATTTACTCACCTTATCAAATAAGCAGAAAAAAGAAACGATTTGATAAGAAAATAAGATGTCACGAGAATTACCAACGAAAAACATTAGTTAAGAATGATTGCAGAAACACACACGAATTAAAGACGGATTCTATACTTGATAAAGATTCGGGTTTTGATAACAATCAGGAGTGTTTTTGAAATCATAAATTATTTAATTTAGTATTATTTATAAAGCCACTTTAGTTACCAAGATTTACATAACATAATTTAAAATATATACTTATAATATCATATTCATACAAATAGTCATATTTTGATAAGTTATATAATAATGTTTGTTTTAAATATTTATGTTAAATTAAAACACATCTAATACATTTATCATAAATTTTATTTGTTGAAATCCTTTATATTATAAACATATTATATACACACACATATATATATATATATATACATACATATATTTATGAATATATATATATGTATATAGGTTTAACGAAAAGAACCATACAACGTTAATCTAGAAGTGCCTAAATCTCAAAAATATATTTAATTACCTTCTTATATTAATTATATTAAGTTTTATTAATTAAAAACATATAAAAAATAAAATACCCAAAAAATCAGACCGGACGCCTCCAGCCGTTCACAAGATCTTAGCCAAGCGTGCAGCAGCCAACTGGGCTGGTTTCTAACCCAGTTGTTGGTTAGGAACCATAATTTAAATACACACCCTGTTCATCCCCAAATTAGCTATGAACCCTAACAATTACAATCGGCCAAATCGTTTGATGTTTTGCCGATTTGTTATGGGGTTATTGTTAATAGGTAAGAGATGATCCAGAAACATAAATCAATTACCATAACGATTACAAATTGAAGGTTTAAATTATTGAACTATGAACGGCTTAAACTCGAACAAGAATCGTTATTGATAGGCTGCTATAATGAAATTGCTTCTATGGTTTAGTTCGCGAGGTCACAGAGAAGGTGCACACGAGTTTAGTTGAGTTATTATATACTCTAACTTGTATAATACGAATTGGCATATGGTGGTTGCTTATTTTGATCAACAAGATCAATTGTTGATCTTATTCCTTAATTATCTATCGGTGTAGCTCGTAATAGGCATACAAACGATCCTGTTAATCAATTTTTGATTATACTACGAAGGTTAAGGATAAAGAAAACATATGGGCTACGGTTTGGATCATAAACGGGTTTGGATTCTTGACGGGTTTGGATATGGGTTTGGGTTAAGATTATAATATTAATACTTAGGCAGATTTCCAATATGGTCCCTTAAGTTCATGTGTGGATACAAAAGAGGTTAAAACTTAACGTTAGGGTGGAATTTGAATATAATTCAAGGATATAATGGATAATTAAATATATATGATAAACAATAATAATAATAATAACTCGATAAATGCGATATTTTATTGATTAAATTATCCGAACATAGAAACGGTTCGGGTAACGGCTAACAAAACAATAAACGAAAAATTTTTATTGCTAGAGCGTTGGTCTTTGTCTTGGTTTTCACCCATTAGCCGTTGAATAACGTCTATATTAAAAAATAATTTTATTATCTATCATATAAATATATATATATATATATATATATATTTATATAATAGATAATAAAATTATATTTTTAATATAATTTTATTATCTATCATATAATAATTTTATATGATAGAGTTATATTTTTAATATAATTTTAAAAAATATAAAATTATATTTTTAATATAATTTTATTATCTATCATATAATAATTTTATTATCTATCATAGAAAAAGGAAATAATTTTATTATCTATCATATAAATATATATATATATATATATATATATTTATATGATAGATAATAAAATTATATTTTTAATATAGACGTTATTCAACGGCTAGTGGGGGAAAACCAAGAAAAAGACCAACGCTCTAACAATAGAGGAGATACAGACGGGTTTAATTGAGTTATTATGTTATGTAATAGGTATATCACAAATTTGATAATGAGAGTGAACTATATTGATTATTGAAATTGATTAATGATCTTATTCCATAATTAAATGATGGTGTAAGTTCATAATAGGCATATAAATGATCAGTGATAATAAATTCCAATTATATTACGAAGAGTAACCTACAAGAAAACAACGAGTTACATTATTGGGTTAAAATACGGGTTTAGTTAAAGAAATACTGATTATAATAAATAGACAGATATGCACTATGGCCCATGGACTATAGGCGTGGATACATAATTGGATTAAAGCAAGTTAAAAGGTGTATTTTGTATTTCATCAAAGTTATTAAAATAAATTAAATAAATGAACAATAATAATAAAATAATAATAAATAAAAAAAAGAATTATAATGTAAACAATTTAAATTTTTTTATTGATTAAATTACCCGAAAACAAAAACGGGTCGGGAAATAGATATTAATATAATAAATGAAAAATACCCGAGTTGTTACACATTAGGCATCTAATTGATATGCACAAAAGATTAACAGTTTCCTAATGTGAATACTAAATAATATATAAATATGATATGATATGCATATGTCCCCAAATTAATTGAAATAAGTAAAACGGGGAATGATTTACTCACCTTTTCAAATAAGCAGAAAAAGGAAACGATTTGATAAGAAAATAAGATGTCACGAGAATTACCAATGAAAAACATTAGTTAAGAATGATTGCAGAAACAAACACGAATTAAAGACGGATTCTATACTTGATAAAGATTCGGGTTTTGATAACAATCGGGTGTGTTTGTGAAATCATAAATTATTTAATTTAGTATTATTTATAAAGCTACTTTAGTTACCAAGATTTACATAACATAATTTAAAATATATACTTATAATATCATATTCATACAAATAGTCATATTTTAATAAGTTATATAATAATGTTTGTTTTAAATATTTATTTTAAATTAAAACACATCTAATACATTTATCATAAATTTTATTTGTTAAAATCCTTTATATTATAAACATATTATACACACACACATATATATATATATACATACATATATTTATGAATATATATATGTATATAGGTTTAACGAAAAGAACCGTACAACGTTAATCTAGAAGTGCCTAAATCTCAAAAATATATTTAATTACCTTCTTATATTAATTATATTAAGTTTTATTAATTAAAAACATATAAAAAATAAAATACCCAAAAAATCGGACCGGACGCCTCCAGCCGTTCACAAGATCTTAGCCAAGCGTGCAGCAGCCAACTGGGCTGGTGTCTAACCCAGTTGTTGGTTAGGAACCATAATTTAAATACACACCCTGTTCATCCCAAAATTAGCTATGAATCCTAACAATTACAATCGGCCAAATCGTTTGATTTTTTGCCGATTTGTTATGGGGTTATTGTTAATAGGTAAGAGACGATCCAGAAACATAAATCAATTACCATAACGATTACAAATTGAAGGTTTAAAATATTGAACTATGAACGGCTTAAACTCGAACAAGAATCGTTATTGATAGGCTGCTATAATGAAATTGCTTCTATGGTTTAGTTCGCGAGGTCACAGAGAAGGTGCACACGAGTTTAGTTGAGTTATTATATACTCGAACTTGTTTAATACGAATTGGCATATGGTGGTTGCTTATTTTGATCAACAAGATCAATTGTTGATCTTATTCCTTAATTACTCTATCGGTGTAGCTCGTAATAGGCAAACAAACGATCCTGTTAATCAATTTTTGATTATACTACGAAGGTTAAGGATAAAGAAAACATATGGGCTATGGTTTGAATGATAAACGGATTTGGATTCTTGATACGGGTTTGGATATGGGTTTGGGTTAAGATTATAATATAATACTTAGGCAGATTTCCAAAATGGTCCCTAAAGTTCATGTGTAGATACAAAAGAGGTTAAAACTTAACGTTAGGTTGGAATTTGAATATAATTCAAAGATATAATGGATAATTAAATATATATGATAAACAATAATAATAATAATAATAATAATAACTCGATAAATGCGATATTTTATTGATTAAATTATCCGAACATAGAAACGGTTCGGGTAACGGCTAACAAAACAATAAACGAAAAATTTTTATTGTTAGAGCGTTGGTCTTTGTCTTGGTTTTCCCCCACTAGCCGTTGAATAACGTCTATATTAAAAAAATAATTTTATTATCTATCATATAAATATATATATATATACACACACACGTCAAACATACCATTTTCTTAAACACCTCTTCTCATTCTTTCATTTTCTATCAAAATCAGAACAAAAAATCATTTCATTATCTACCCACCAAGAATCAATTCAACCCTTCTATGTTTGGCTTGGTCAATTTGTAACCAACCAATGTCCAAACACCACACAATCGACTCGCCTGAACTTCACCCAAGCGAATTAACCTACCCACACCTTCCCAATCGGTATGAATTTCAACCCTAACATGTTGTCATATATGCACTATGTATTGCCCACCAACCTACCACCCATTGGTTTTAACCCACCGACTCAACCGAGCTTCCCACCAAACGTCTCTCCGACACAATTGGAGACAATATCGGAGACGCAACTCGGTTCGAGAAAATCTAAAAAAATCAGTTCTAGGAAAGCCGAACGAGGACAGTCACACAAAAAGAAAGACCTGACCGAGTCTCGTGGAGAAAAAAACAACTCAACTACGGACTCCCGAGGAGTATTTGAACCTTTCACGGGCATGGTGCGTGGTCTCTGAATAGCCCGATATTTGAACCTTTCAGGGGCATGGTGCGCGGTCTCTGAATAGCCCGAGTTTTGTAAGTGTTGTTTAATAATTTACTTTTTTTATTTATGTTCAAAATACTAAAGGTTACTAATATGTATTCTATATATTTTTTTTGGAGCCAACTATTAAACATTAGGAATTTTTTGGGAAAAAATTCGGGAATTTTATTTAAGGAAATGGGAAAATGGGACGACTACCAAACAACCGATTCTATATCGGGAAAATGGTCCGATAGAAACGGTAAATGCATGCTCTTGCAAGTGGTTTACAACTTGTTTCATAAATCATGGGTAGTGATGCCGGCGATGCTTAAATTATTCTGGCAACGTTGACTGAGTACCAAAGTGATCGGGGGAACTTTATATATATGAATTGTTGGAATATTCTTCGTTATCACCCTAAGTGGAACGTTGTACCCTCGGCCGGGTCCGGAAGTATTCGGCGAGCCTAAAAGGTTCAAAACCTCCTCCTCGATAGATCCTAAAACGCCGCATTCGGATGCTCGAAACTTCGCCTTAAACGAGGACGAAGTCGGTGATAACGAGTAGAGTATGTGGAGTTGCCTCGACCGGGCGGTAGAAGAAGTTCTTGAAGGAAGAAGGGGGGGTCGTCGTTGGCAGCTACTTCAAATGAGGAAGTTAGAGAAGAATTCACTGAAATGAACCGCCAACTTGCCAATTTACACGACCTTGGGAGTCAACGTTTTCAAGTACTGCAATAAAATTCTGATTCCAACAAGGTGTTTACCGATGTATCGAACGAGAGGCAAATGGACAAATATCTCGCTTTTTTGCACCAACCGATCTACCATGTTACCGGACATGCTCGAAGGCTAGCGGAATTAAAAAGGGATAAAATTATTTAAAAAAAATAAGCTCGGCGAGTGATATTTATTTTTAGTACTAGTGATTTTTTTAATGTATTTGTTTTAATTTTAATGTGATTTTTCGAATTTATTATATTTAATAAAATGCTATTTGGATTATTTTGAATAAAAAAGAAAAAATATTGATGAGATAATGATTGGAAGTGACTCCATCCACCATACTCATTTTAGAAAAAAAAAAGAGCCTCTTTGATAACGTGAAGTCAAATAAGAAGACCAAATAATTCATTATTCACCCATTTGAATAGGCCTGTAAACGAACCGAACATTCAGTGAACTGTTCGTGAATCGTTCAGCGGGAAGTTCGTTTATGTTCGTTTATTTAATAAACGAACGAACAATAAACGAACGAACATGAACACAAAATTTTTTGTTCGTTTAATTAAATGAACGAACATGAACACATGTTCCGTTCGTTCATTTATATTCATGAACATTCGTTTATGAATTAATAGAAAATAATTAAATATTATCTAAAAATGTCATCTGCTTAAAAAATTTTTATTTGTTAATTGGTGTTCATTTATGTGTTTTCAGATTTAAGTTTGTTTGTGTTCATTCACATTGGTTCGTATATGTTTATTTATGTTCGTTTATCTTTGTTTAGTTATGTTTGTTTATAAGCAAACACAAATGTCCATTTTTAAATAAACGCACATGAACATAAATACCTGTTCGATTAATTATAAAGTTAAATGAACGAACACGAATATGCCCTTGTTCGTGTTCATTCGATTCATTTACGGGCTTTCAATATTCACATTGATGAATACATCAGTCTTATTCTCTAGCCTCTACCGATTTTATTTGTGTTCGTTTGTGTCCATGAACCGTTCGTGAACACATTAATTTTCTTAATGAACGAACACGAACATAAAATCTTGTTCGGTAAGTGTTCGTGAACACAATATTTTCTTAACGAACGAACATGAACAAAGCCTTGTTCGTGTTCGATCGGTTCGTTTACAGCCCTACATTTGAATATACGTTAATTGAGCAAGTACCCAAAACAAATAAAAAAACTAGCTAAAGGGTAGTGTAGTTCACACACGAACCCTGTTCTCAATGAAATTACATAGCTTGTTTAAAACATTTCGTTTATTTCCAAACATTAATAGAATTGTTTATTTTTTTTTATCAAAAAGTTAGTTATAATGCTGCTTAATCGTTATTTCAAAAACCGCATACTTGCAGCCGAATTAATGCTGCTTGAGATATTCAATGGCTTTATCCAACTTGGAAGTTGGAAGCGTTCATCGGTCTATCCGTATAAAGCACCCTTCAAGAAAAAACAAAACCCTAATTTTCACTAAGAAATGAGGCAATTCGTAAACCAATTTAAGGGCTAATTATATGTTCAAAACCCTAAATTTAATATTTGAGCTGGAGCCACTGTTGTTAATGATTTCTTTAGGTAACTGAAACATGAAAAAGAATTATTATTTTTTTAGCATTTTTTTTATTTGAACGCCGAGATTACAGGATCAAGAGGCTACTGTTTATTTGGACGGTTGAGATCGAAAGACCATGTTAGTTGACTCACTATGGTCTATATAAATGAGATCATGTGAAATTCAGTTAACTAAAACTTCTCAGTTTGATCTACAATTCATTTTAAGAAAACAAAAAAGAAAATATCATGTCAATAAGTCTTGGCTTAGTTGGCAAGAGGGAATGGGGGATGTACCAAGGGTTTGAACCACGCAAGAATTTTGTCAGTCTTGTAAGGGTTCTGGTGATTCTAACAAGTATATGCCAATAATAAGAGAGAGCGCCGCTATTCTAGCCATTTAGAATTCAATCTCAGGTAAGGTGGGTGGTATGCGAATTATAAGCTTTTTAAAGTCCACGGTAACTAGCTGCACTAAAGTAGTTAAAGGAAAATCATTGTCGTGTAGTTCTCTACCAAAAAGTCCCCAAATTCGTCGATGTCAAACTCTTCCTACGTTTCTTTTAATTGGGAATATCTCATAGAATAGTAACCAAGTTTCAAAAGTGTTTCAATTAGATCACTCATGCATATTTTTGCCAAATCGGATCACTAAATCTTCAAATAGTCTCACTGATTTTTGTGTGTCACAAAAAGAAATGGACGATAAGATGTAGGGGTCGATATTTGCAATATATGTAGTTAATTTAGAATATTTTAAAAAATGTTAATTATATTAAAATTCAAAAATAAAAAATAAAATTCATTTATAACTATATTTTAATATGTTAATTAACTTGATATATTTTAAATTAAAACCCTTTTTAAATCTTAAATACTAAAACGTTTAACAATTTTAATAACTATTTATGCATGCATATATATATATATATGATATAATTGCGAGAAATGAATATGAGCCACTAGTTTTATTTTAGGTTATAAAAGTATAAAGATAAATGAAAAGATGTAAATACAACAATAAATGCACTCTCTTACTCTCTTCAATTAATACAACTAATATAATCATAATAAATCTCTCTCTAATTAATATATCTACCTAATTTAACTATAATAATTAAAAAAAGATAAAAAAAAACTAATTTAGTTTTATAATTTATTTACATCCTCTTCATTTTATTCAACAAAAATACAATTTATTCATATAATACTAGTTCTATATATTAAAAAAACAATTTCTTTCCACTTAATGTATTAGCATATATCAACGCATAATTTTTAACAATAAATATCAAAACATAATATATATTTTTTCAATTGATATATCTAGAAAAACTATTATCATAAATAATAAAAAAATGTCATACGGATGTGTCCATTAATATAAACAATAAATATACAACCTACACAAAGTTATATAACCTACACTTGTTTTGAGCAATAAAAACGTATGTTGGTGCATTTTGTGACTGTCGCTATGCAATTCTGTTAAGCGGAAACGAAGTACGAAGTTGTAACAACTTCGCCATAGGCGAAGTTATAACAACTTCGCCTTAGGCGAAGTTATAACAACTTCGCCTACAGGCCCAAGCCCAAGCCCGCGAAGTTGTGTATATATATATAGGTGTGTCTTGTTTAGAGTTGGGAATCCAGAAAGTCAGAGTGTTTTGTGATCAGTTTAATTGTCTAGAGAGAAACCGAGAGGGAGAGTCGTGTGGGACGGCCCGAGGTAGAGCTCACCTCGGGTCGGCCGTCATTTGTTTTCGTATTTGGTATGTAATGTGTTTCGGTTATTATATAAAAGATCTGCAGATGTGTTTATCCCATTCGTGTGTTTGTTCGTGTATGTGTTTGTGTGTAATTGTGTTATTCGTCTTCTACACCATTAAACGAGTCTAGGAGGATTCCGCACTCCTAGACCTCGTGCGGATCTCATATCGATCGGCGATGCCCCGGGGGGACTTACAAGTGGTATCAGAGCCTTAGGCTCTTATGCTCTGGTTCGAGATCTGCGTTTTGGTGTTTCTGGCACGTTTCTGATGCATTTTTGGCCGAACAGCCGCCGCAGGCGAAGTTATGGGGTTCAGGCAAAGTTGTCACTTAAATTTTAGGGTTTAGGCGAAGTTATCAGTCAGGCGAAGTTATGGACAGGCGAAGTTATGGACAGGCGAAGTTAAGGAGGGGCGAAGTTGACTTTTTGGCGAAGTTGACTTTTAGGCGAAGTTGACTTTAGGCGAAGTTAAAAAAAAAAAAAATTGTTTGGAGTTTTCGTCTGTATGGCCAGGTGTACACGATTATTGTGAGACCTAAGACGTTGTTCCGTCAACGAGTGAAACTTGTTATCTCTTGGTCTTACGTGTGAACAAATACGTGTCAACTCTGGATATGGAGTTGAGGTTGTGAATGGGATATTGATTGAAACTGGATATTGACACATATTTGGGTGTTTGTGGGCAATGAAATAGTTGTTGTTCGAGGTTGACCAACTGAAGAAAGTCAAATTGAACTAAAGGTTTTCGTCATTACTGGATTGCGGTCAGAGCATATTATTTATGTTATTTTCAAGGCGTTCGAGAATTGGATCCTGAAACGTGATGCTTATTTATTAAAGTGAAAATTCTGGAACAAGTTGGATTTAATCGGGAATTAAAGTGTTTATGTTCTTGATCGTTATCCCTGGTGATTGAAGATGCTTCGGATTAATTAATGGTCATGTGTGTTAGATTCTGTCAAGGTGGTTTTGTGATGAAATTGATCACTTGATGTTGAGTAGTTGAGATTAAACCTTATCGTATGCCGACGTGTTGGTGAAGTTGTGGAGGGAGCCCAACTTCACGTGTTGGTGAAGTTAGAAGAACTTCACGTGTTGGTGAAGTCAGAAGGACTCACGTGATTGGTTGAGATGATCAACTAGGCACGGGGATGCATGCATTTCAAAGACCTCAATCTATATAGTCGGAGAAGCTTACACTGAAGGGAGATCTGATATGGAAGACGCTGGGTGATTGGTAGATTTGTGAAGCTACAAGACAGTTTCAGACACGGCTGGTTGAAGAGCAAACAGAAGATCATCAGTTAAGAGGGAGTCTGTTGGTGCATGTTTTGTAACAGATGATCTTTTGTGTTTGTTAGAATTGAGAGCAACGGTCAAAGGGGAGTCTGTTGGTGCATTTTGTGACCGTCGCTATGCAATTCTGTTCAGCGGAAACGAAGTACGAAGTTAGAACAACTTCGCCATAGGCGAAGTTGTAACAACTTCGCCTTAGGCGAAGTTATAACAACTTCGCCTACAGGCCCAAGCCCAAGCCCGCGAAGTTATGTATCTATATATAGGTGTGTCTTGTTTAGAGTTGGGAATCCAGAAAGTCAGAGTGTTTTGTGATCAGTTTAATTGTTAGAGAGAAACCGAGAGGGAGAGTCGTGTGGGACGGCCCGAGGTAGAGCTCACCTCGGGTCGGCCGTCATTTGTTTTCGTGTTTGGTATGTAATGTGTTTCGGTTATTATATAAAAGATCTGCAAGTGTGTTTATCCCATTCGTGTGTATGTTCGTGTATGTGTTTGTGTGTAATTGTGTTCTTCGTCTTCTACACCATTAAACGAGTCTAGGAGGATTCCGCACTCCTAGACCTCGTGCGGATCTCGTATCGATCGGCGACGCCCCGGGGGGACTTACAACGTATAACATACAAAAAAGCATAAAACTTACATATTTAATTCGACATCAAAAATTATATAAACTACACAAAGATACGCATATCCTACACGTGTGTAGGTTATTTATTTTTCGTGTGTAGGTTATATGTTTTCTTATTCTTAGAACATGTGTAAGTTATATGTTTTTGTGTAGGTTGTATATTTCACATTTAATGCAAACATATGTAAAATGGTGTTTTGTATTATTCATCACAATGTAACTACGTTTTGATGGATATTGATAAGTTGAGTTAGAAGATATTGGTTTTAAATAGAAAGAAATGTTAATGTATGAATAAATTATATCTGTGTAGGATAAAATTTTCACGTGTAGATTATATGTTTTTTGTGTGTAGGTTATATGTTTTCGTGTGCGTGTGTATTTTATTGATGATGAATTTTGTGTGTAGGTAATATGTTTTCTTATTCTTAAAACAAGTGTGGGCTACATGTTTTTATGTAGGTTGTTTTTTTTATTTATATTTTTTATAGTTAATGCAAACACGTGTAAAATAGTTTTTTATATTATTTATCATAATGTAAATACATGTTGATGGATATTAATATATTGAGTTGGAAGAAATTGGTTTTTGATAGAAAGAAATTATAATGTATGAATAAATTGTACTTGTGTAGGATAAAAATTCATGAGACAAAAAATAAGTTATACAAATAAATAAATTCTTAATATTTTTCAATTATAGTAATTTGATTAATTAGTTATATTAATTGAATTAGGATAACTATTATGGTTTATTAGTTATAATATTTTTCAGTTATAACTGCTCATCAACCTGAATACCTATTAATGGCACGTGGGACGTGCCATAAGCTAGAAATTTCCTTAAGTGAAAGACGTGAAAGGTAGAGTGAATCTCTTCTAACTCTTTAGACAATCCAGCTTGTAAGCTACTTCGCCCACACGATCGACGATCTTAAACGGTCCAATGTACCTTGGATTTAACTTTCCTCTCTTTCTGAAACTAATAATCCCTTCCAAGGAGAGACCTTGAGCAATACATTGTCAGCAACTCTGAACTCAGTCGGTCGTCGCCGCTTATCAGCATAGGACTTCTGGCGATCTTGAGCATCTTTCATTCATGCCTTGATCTGGTCAAACCTTGAAGAGATTTCATGCACCATTTCAAGACTTCCAATCTCTTTATGACCAATCTCTCCCCAACATACAGGAGTTCTACAACGTCTACAGTACAACATCTCAAACGCGGCATACCAATTCGGCAAGATGCAAATGATCATCCCAACTTCCTCCTAAATCTATGACACAAGCACGTAGCATATCCTCAAGGGTTTGGATAGTCCTTTCAGGCTGCCCATCTGTTTGAGGATGATATGTCGTACTGATGTTCAATCTTCTTCCCATAGCTTCATGGAACTTCTTCCAGAAACTTGAAGTAAAGCGATTATCTCTATCGGATATGATTGATAATGACACTCCGTGTTTAGCCACAACCTCTTTTATGAACATATTTTCTAATGTTTCTGACGAGATAGCCTCTCGTATAGGCAGAAAGTAAGCACTTTTCGTTAAACGGTCCACTATCACCCAAATGGTATCATGATGTTGAACTGTACGCGGTAGCTTAGTTATGAAATCCATGGTGATGTGTTCCCATTTCCATTCTGGTATCTCTAATGGCTGCATCTTCCCATAAGGCTTCTGGTGCTCTGCTTTGACTTGCAAGCAAGTTAAGCGCTTACTAACATAATGTACTACATCATTCTTCATACCCGGCCACCAGTAGTCTCTCATCATATCCTAATACATATTGGTGGATCCCAGATGAATCGAGTATCTCGACTTGTGAGCAACATCTAGGATTCAACCTCTAAGATCTCCACGATGTGGAATCCACATGCGGTCAAACCTAGTCTTCACACCATGAGTGTTATCCATCAGCTCATCTTGTTATCCAAACATTCTTTCCTTTTTCGTTAACCCTTCATCTATAAGCACCTCAGACTGCACCTTGATGACTTCTCCGAAGAGATCTGAGTTAATGATCAACTTATAAGACTTCACTGGTGCAATGACTTTTTCATTCTTACGTCTTAGCGTGTCGGCAACCACATTAGCCTTACTGGGATAGTATTTGATATGACAGTCGTAGCCCTTTATCAATTCTAACCATCTCTTATCACTACGTGAATATCGACCTTTGGCCACACATGTGGTCTGGGCGATTTGCCACACTTCGGCATAAATGTGTGGCTAAAAGGTCTTTGACCATGTTTGAAAACCTTCCAGAATGTTTTGGCCACACTTATTATTCTTCACGTGACCATTTTATACCTACTCAGGTACTTTTCGCCACACTTTTAAAAAAACTGTGACAAAAACTAGCCACATTATAAAAACAAGTGGCGAAATGTAACATACAGTCATAGTTTGTTTCATCTTTGATACATGTGACCAAAAACACATGCATTAGCCACAAACTGTGACATTTAACTAGCCACATGTTTAAATTGTGTGGCCAAATTTGACAAACGGCTACTGTATTGATAAAAGATGTGTCTAAAAGGTAAAAGATATAGCCACTTATATTACGTTGTGTGACCTAATGTCACATTTTCTAGCCACATTTTAAATAAAATGGCGAAATATGACGAACAACCATTGTATTTACTAGTTATGTGGCTAAAACGCTTAAAATATGTGGCCACTTACACGAGGTTGTGTGACCAAAGAGTAGTTTACTTTTATTTTTCATAAGTTTTTTATTGTCACGGAAACACATATTATGTGTGGCTATAAGTAATAAATGGTCACACTAAAATATTATTAAGTGTGTCCAAATGTAATTCATGGCCACTTATACGAGGTTATGTGACCCAAGAGTATCTTAGTTTTGTTTTTTATAAGTTTTTTATTGTCACGGATACACTTATTATGTGTGGCTATAAGTTATAAATTGTCATACTTAAAGGATGTTTTAGTGTGTCCAAATGTAATTCATGGCCACTTATGCGAGGTTGTGTGACCAAAGAGTATCTTAGTTTTGCTTTTTATAAGTTTTTTTATTGTCACGGATACACTTATTATGTGTGGCTATAAGTTATAAATTGTCACACTTAAATATTTTTTAGTGTGTCCAAATGTAATTAATGGCCACTTATATGAGGTTGTGTGACCAAAGAATATCTTAGTTTTATTTTTTCTAAGTTTTTTATTGTCACGGATACACTTACTATGTGTGGCTATAAGTTAAAATGGTCATAGTATAATACTTTTAAGCGTGTCCAATCGTCATAAATGGCCACACGTTGATTTGACGAGTGGCGACGTCATTATTGCCTTTACAGTTTCTTGTGCCGCCAAATTCAAATTGTCAAGGAGATGTACCGGCGGTTTCCGATGGTGTTTAAATACCAGTCACAATCACAATCCACAATCACAATCACAATCCATAATCAGAATCCACTATCACAATCACAATCCACCTTTCTTCCGATTATAATTTCCGATAATGGCTGCAGCTAATTGGCTCGAACGTGCACCGAGTGCTCGAGCCCCCATCTATGACGACCCCACATTCTTCACGATACAATTCCACTTTTTTTCCGGCGCCTTCTGGAGGAATCAAAGGGTGAGGTATATTGACTATGTCAACCCTCAAACCTTCTCGTACCAACAACTTAACCGAATGGTTAGGTGGCTTGGGTACACGACGGTTGATTATTTCAGCACTGAAATGGTAGTACCGGGGATCGAGGTGGCGTACATCGAGTTGGAAGACATGGAGCATTTTATGGGGCTTTCCATTCTCAGGTGAACCTTCGCTGTGACACTCGTCAATTTCAGGTTAACTCCGTTAACTCAAACTCGGTCAATTCAAACTTAAGATCACTTGATCTATAACGCACATCTCATTACATTTAAAATAAGGTTTTAAATTACGCTTGACAATTACTACATGTGTAGTCTTTCGGGATTGCACTGAAATGCAAACGAGTTGACGCAAACCATTGGTGAATAAACAAAAAACAACCAAACAATAATTATGTGATAATTATGTGTTAGGCATATGTGCTATTTGATAATATTGTTTAAAACACAAACTCAAGATGCAAACAAGTTACTTTAGGCTAGAAAAGTAATACCTAAAAGTTGAGGGACCTATGTGAAACATATTATTATTATTAATAATAATAAAACCCTAACCCTCTCTCCCTCTCTCTCTAAACCCGACGGCAGCCCCCCCCCCCCTCCCCTCTCTCCTTGCGATCGGCAGCCACACCACACCCAAATCACCTTCGTTTTTGCTTGGTTCTTCATAATCGGAGCATCCCACACTCGTTTCTAAGCATCTCTCATCTTTCTCTTGGTTGTTTCTGCGTTTTTAAGGTATAAACATGAAACCCTAGCTTTGTAAATCATGTATTAAGTGCATATATGTGTGATTTATGCTAGATGATGATTGATTATGTGTTGGTTATTGATATAGATAATCATATGCGATTTTGAACGGTGAAAGATTGTTAAATCATTGATTGTTTGTAAACCCTAGAGGGTTACTACTGATTTTTATGATTAATGATGTTTAATTGCATGTTGGAGATATGTCGTATGCTTAGGATGCATGTTAGACGATTGTTTGTGTTTGCTGAGTTTTGACAGCAGAGATTGTTAAACTTGAACGACATGTAACTTGTTAAATATAAAAGTAAACTGAGCTATTTATGAGTCTAAAAGGTAGTACTCTGAGTCTAGTTTCAAGAAAACCCAACCACGCCTAATTTGGAGGTGTTTTGGTTGTTCAAACGATTTAAATATGATTAAAGGTCTAAACTGGTACTGGACAGATTGTAAGTTATGTTTAGACAACTTTAACTAAATGTTAATGTAGAAATTGGTCGAGGTTGTTAACACTAAAGGGTACTATGGTGAGTCTAGTTTCTATGAAGTCCAAAATTGTAATTTTTGGATGGGTAAAAGTTAACTTTTATTATTTTACAATACTAAAGTGCAAATCTGAATTGTGAGACCTGCTGTTAGGTTGTTTTGTAATTATCATATCTCATGAACTACAAGACCAAATGGGTTGGTTCCACTTCTGGAAGTTAACTTTTTGAGTTAGGAACCAAACCCAATTGTTCTTGTATTAATTGGATTTTTCATTTAACGGGAATAACAAATAACATTATGTTGCGCATGATTTTGACTGCTATGAGTTTACTGTAATGTTTTGGTCATTGTGAGAAATCTATGTGGAATAAAAATACAATAAAATATGTTCTAGAAACCTAACTCATGTATGTTTTCGTGACGATTTTTGGTGAATTAATTGAGATGCTATGATCTGTTGAATAGAGTAATCTTTCAAGTAGAATTCTGTCTTGATGAAACTAGCTGCTGAACTTTGTGAAAATACATGAAACGTGCTAATTGATAGATAATTGTTATGTTTTGACCAAATTGCCCTTGCGGGGAATAATTGCTAGTAATGTAAAATATTAATACATGATATGTAAATAGTTGTTCACACATGTAACATATCATCAATGTGCTTGTTGAGACACACACAATTCACAAACGAAACACGAAACGTATTTTATGCATAGGAATTATGTGCCGAGTCTAGAGACTCGATAATAGTTCCAACACTTAGAAAATCACCTTGTTGTTTTAGAACACTAGTGAAGGTTTTCTGTGACCCGCATCACTTGGGTGACTTGTTTTTGGAATTCTTCGCAAACAGTGAGTTTCACGTTTCCCCTTTTAACTCTTTTAAACTCTTTTCACTTGGGGGAGAATACATACTCCGAAACGCTTTTAGATTTTGTTATTAGATTATATATCACTTGTAAAGGCTAAGTGGCAAACGAAACAACTGAAGTCATACACATCGAACCGTTTAGAATTGGATAATAGCGAGTCACTGTTGAATAGTACTACTGGGTTTGACAAACCCCACCCAACGCTAAGCTAGACTGGAGGTCGAGTGGGTGTAATTTTGGCTAACACATTACCATGGTCGGGACAGACCTGGTGGCAAGGCACATGATAAACAGTCAGCTTCGGTGTCGAACACTTAGTAATACTTGCTTTATAGGCTAGCTACCTATAGATATATAATTGATTTAACACTATCTGGTAACGCAAAACGCTAAACGCTTTATTTTATATAAACTTGTGAACTCACCAACCTCGTGTTGACACTTTTAGTATGTTATTCTCAGGCAACCGAGGCGGGCGCGCGGTATAGGATCATGCATTACTTTGAACGCTTTTGTTTATGCAAACTTGTTTTTAAACAGTTATTATTAATTGGGTTTTTTTAAGTCGTCCTACGTGATGCAACACTTGGTTTATGGTTTTACGCTTCCGCACTTATTTACACTTAAATGTTTTCGTGGTTTGAAAACTTTATCTATGGTTTGATTATAACTAATGATTCCGATCCTGTTAGTTCACACCCTCTGACGGTAAAACTCCGTTAGTGGATTTTGAGGGTGTGACAGATTGGTATCAGAGCCATTGGTTATAGCGAACTAGAAATTGCATGCATACTAGACTATAACCGCAACGACCCATTAGTTATAATTATACGCACTGCATATATAGTTTATGTACTCTTTCGTTATCATATCTCCTTACCTCATTCATTCATACGCGCGCATACACGGCTTACCTGTAGGGATGTCGACGCCATCATCATCATCTGACCAGATGACTCATGCTCATGGAAAGGAACTGCAGCTACCTACCTCATCGCCACCACCGAGTAGTCCCGGAACTGGAAGCCCCTGCACGGAAGAGGTATCGCCTGTCTGGAGGCATGTACGACGAAGAAGTTAGCTGGGATTGGTACCCGAGTCTGATCAGGCGTATGGTTTATCGCGAACAAGTTCCCCCGCTACCCCACCCGAGTCATCGTGCTTACCCCAACACCCTACCACCCATAACTGAACCTCTAGAGCGAGTTCTCGCAGCTGTTGTTTCTTGTTTAGAGCGTGACGTGGGTTTTATGCGCTCGGCGAGAGCGGACATTCCCGGACTGATAAGAGATGGAACCGAGGCTAGGGAGGAAATTCCCCGCCTGGAAAAGACTATGAAGGAAATGCAGAATGCTAATGATCAGCAGATGAAGATTATGAGAAAAATGCAAGCAGAGATGATAGACTTGCAAGAGCAACTCCAAGTGGCGAGGACCCGGACAGAGATAGCTCTAGAGCGTTGCGATGTCTTACAGATGCAAATTGCTCAGAACGCAGCAGAACCTGAGGCAAAGCCTGAAGAGGAACGCTAGGAGGATCCTGAAGAGGAACCCGAGGAGGATCCTGAAGAGGAACCCGAGGAAGATCCCAAGGATGAACCCGAAGAGGAACCGGAGGAAGAACCGGCTGAGCCAGAGGCACACTCAGAGGTGTCCTCAGACGATGACATCTATGGATGATAACACTTAGATGGAGGGGTTGTCTCCATCCAAACTATTATTTTCTATAATTTTAAGGATTGGTTTTAAATACTTTGTAGCGAATACAATGGTTTTAATCATGAATTATTATTTGAATTATTATATGGTTGTGATTTGATGTTTGTTTCTTTTATCCTTTCTTACCTACCTTTTATTACATGTATGGTGTGTTGCATATGAAACCGAAAATTCATGTCAAACATTTCATGCTGTGATTCTAGGAAATGGCAGGAAGAAACGCTGGGCACGGTCGCGGTAACATCAACTTAACCGCAACAGAACTCCAAACCCTGTTGAATGACCATGCGGCGGCAGCTCTAGCCGCACATGTTCAGAATCAAGCTGGAGGTCCAACTGGAGCGTGTAGTTTCAAGAACTACCTGGATTGCAAGCCCAATTCGTTTAAGGGCACTGAGGGAGCCATAGGTTTCCTGCGTTGGGCTGAGAAAGCCGAATCAGCTTTTGAGATATATAACTGTCCACCTGCCAGTAGGGTCAAATTTGCTGCTGGAACACTGGAAGATTCTGCTCTCACTTGGTGGAATTCGAATGTGCAAATTCTTGGATTGGAATTGGCAAACGCTATGAACTGGGAAGAGTTCAAGAACATGATGCGGGAAGATTATTGTCCTAGAGAGGAGATCGCAAAGTCGGAATATGAGTTTTGGTCATTGAAAATGGTGGGTTCCGAGATTGAAGCCTACACCACTCGTTCTCACGAGCTAGCAGTGATGTGTCCACGGATGGTAGACCCGCCGAGTAAAAGAATCGAGATGTATATCGATGGGTTGGTGCCGCAAGTTCAGGGTATGGTGACGTCTTCCAGACCGGCTACGATTCAACAAGCGATCCGGTTAGCTCACAAACTGACGGATCAGGCAGTGATCCAAGGTGCATTACCACCTAGAGGTTCAACCTCTAAAACCCGTGATAACCCGAGCACTGACAACAGCAACAACAACCTGAGCAATGGAAAGAGAAAATTTGACAACACCAGGTCCTCATCATCGAACCCCCCACAGCAACAATACTACCGTAAGCCCGAACTCACCCGGAGTTTCATTAATCAGGGTCCCAATAACAACAACGGTAGCGGGCAGGGTTTGAGCGGCTATGCTGGGAAACACCCGAAATGCAACAGGTGCAACTATCACCATGCTGGCCCGTGTGACCATGTCAAGTGTCTGAGATGCAGAAAAATGGGTCATCAGGCCAAGGAATGTAGGGGAGACCTAGCGGCAAAGGGTGCTCCTAAACCACCTATGGCGACTAAAGGGTGTTTCGAGTGTGGTCAAGAGGGTCATTTAAGGAAGGATTGCCCCAAACTAAAGCAGAATGAGAACAATGGAGGCAGCAGCAGTAGCGGAAGCAATGGTAAAGGTAGAGCTTTTGTCATTGGGTCGGGCCAAGCCCGCAGCGACCCGTATGTGGTGACCGGTAAGTTTCCTGTGAACGACTGTTTTGCTTCTGTTTTGTTTGACACTGGAGTTGATAGGAGTTTTGTGTCGAAAGCCTTTAGTAAACTCTTAGACTTAATTCCAACCCCGTTAGATGCTAAGTTTCTGTTGAATTAGCTGACGGTAAGTCTATAGAAACAACTCACGTACTTGCGGGATGTAAGTTGAAACCGTCAGGTCATACTTTTGATATCGACCTCATACCTTTTACACTTGGTAGTTTCGATGTCGTTGTCGGCATGGACTGGTTATCTGAGAACCGAGCAGAGATTATATGTCACGACAAGATAGTCCACATCACTACCCCTTCCGGCGAGATCATTTCGGTCCAGGGCGAGAAGCGCGGCATGACCACCAGCGTCATCACCCTCATGAAGGCGCAAAAGTATCTACGAAAGGGTCATCCAAAAATTCTAGCCTATATTGTTGAGAAACCAGCAGAGGAGAAGCGAATCGAAGATATACCGATTGTGCGAGATTTTCCGGAAGTTTTCCCGGAGAATTTGCCTAGACTCCCTCCTATTCGACCAGTCGAGTTCCAAATCGAATGACCCCCGATGCTGCACCCATAGCACGAGCCCCGTATCGGCTCGCACTGGCAGAACTTCAGGAGTTGTCCACTCAACTGCAAGATTTGTTGGATAAAGGTTTTATCCGACCTAGCTCATCACCATGGGGAGCCCCTGTCTTATTTGTTCAAAAGAAGGACGGGACTTTCCACATGTGCATCGACTACCGAGAGCTGAACAAGGTGACGATCAAGAACCGTTATCCCTTACCCCGAATTGATGATCTGTTCGACCAGCTTCAAGGATCGAGTTACTACTCGAAGATCGATCTGAGATCTGGTTACCATCAATTAAGAGTGCGCGAAGAAGATATTTCAAAGAAGGCTTTCAGAACTCGGTACGGTCACTACGAGTTTTCGGTTATGCCTTTTGGCTTAACCAACGCACCAGCCGTATTTATGGATCTCATGAATCGAGTATGCAAGGCGTACCTCGACAAGTTTGTGATTGTTTTCATCGATGATATTCTCGTCTACTCCAAGAACGAAGCTGACCACGAAGAGCACTTAAGGGTAATTCTGGAATTATTGAAGAAGAAACAACTGTATGCTAAACTCTCGAAATGTGAGTTTTGGCTTCGCGAAGTTCACTTTTTAGGACATGTGATCAACGAGAATGGTATCCATGTCGATCCCGGTAAGGTAGAGGCCATCAAAAACTGGGAAGCACCTAAGACTCCGACTGAGGTGCGGCAATTCCTAGGACTGGCCGGCTACTACCAGCGTTTCATCGAGGGATTTTCAAAGATTGCCTAACCCCTCACCGCTTTGACTCACAAAGGCACTAAGTACAATTGGGGTGACGCGCAAGAATCCGCTTTTCAACTGTTGAAAACCAAACTTTGTAGCGCCCCTATTCTAGCCCTCCCCGAGGGAACGGAAAATTTTGATGTACACTGTGACACGTCTATACAAGGTCTCGGTTGTGTGCTGATGCAACTCGAGAAGGTTATAGCCTACGCCTCTCGACAACTACGGATTCATGAGAAGAACTACACGACCCATGATTTGGAACTTAGAGCTGTGGTGTTTGCTCTTAAGATATGGAGGCATTACTTGTACGGTACCAAGTTTACCATTTACACCGACCACAAGAGTCTCCAACATATCTACGATCAGAAGGAGCTGAACATGCGACAGCGTCGTTGGGTCGAGCAGCTCAAGGATTATGATTGTGCCATCAAGTATCACCCTGGCAAGGCCAATGTAGTGGCCGACGCCCTCAGCAGAAAAGAAACAGATAAACCCAGATGAGTGCGAGCATTGCAACTCACGATTCATGCCAGCTTACCCGATCAGATTCGCGAGGCGCAACACGAAGCTTTGAAAGATGATAATTTTCCATCAGAACTCATGCGGGGCATGAACAAGCAATTTGAAACCAGATCGGACGGGGTCCGATATTTTGAGAACCGGATTTGGGTTCCACGGTTCGGAGAGTTGAGAACTCTGGTGATGGACGAAGCACACAAATCCCGATATTCTATCCACCATGGCTCAGATAAAATGTATCATGATTTAAAGGCACTTTACTGGTGGCCGAACATGAAAGCCGACATTGCCACCTACGTGAGCAAATGCTTGACTTGTGCCAGAGTCAAAATAGAATACCAGAAACCATCTGGTCTACTGCTACAACCGGAACTCCCAATGTGGAAATGGGAACACATCTCAATGGATTTTATCACGGGTTTACCTAAGACACCGACGGGATGCGATACCATCTGGGTGATCGTTGACCGGTTGACTAAGTCTGCACACTTCTTAGAGATTAAGGAATCAGACAAAATGGAGAGACTGACTCGCGTCTGCATGAAAGAAGTGGTGTCTAGAAACGGAGTGCCTGTCTCAATCATTTCTGATCGAGATTCACGTTTCACTTCACACTTTTGGAAGTCGCTGCAAAGCGCACTAGGCACCCGTCTTGACATGAGCACAGCATACCATCCTCAGACGGATGGGCAAAGTGAACGAACTATTCAGACCCTGGAGGATATGTTGCGTGCATGCGTATTGGATTTCGGAAAAAGTTGGGAACCCCACTTACCCTTGGTAGAGTTTTCATATAATAACAGCTACCACTCAAGTATTAAAGCAGCGCCGTTTGAAGCGTTGTACGGACGGAAGTGTCGATCACCACTCTGCTGGGCAGAGGTGGGTGACAGCCAAATCACTGGTCCAGAACTGGTACTCGAAACTTCGGAAAAGATTGTTCAAATCCGAAATCGCATGGCAGCAGCACGAGATCGCCAAAAGAGTTACGCCGACAAGTGCCGAAAACCTCTCGAATTTCAAGTGAACGATCGAGTGTTACTCAAAGTCTCACCTTGGAAAGGTGTGGTTTGCTTTGGGAAGCGAAACAAACTCAACCCACGGTATGTTGGTCCTTACCGGATAACTGAGCGCATTGGTCCGGTGGCGTACCGACTGGACCTACCAACGGAACTCAGTGGCGTACACAATGTATTCCACGTATCCAATTTGAAGAAATGCCTATCTGATGAAACCCAAGTAGTCCCTTTGGACGAACTACAAGTTGATGAACAGTTGCGTTTCATTGAGGAACCAGTCGAGGTTTTGGATTGGGAAACCAAAACGCTCAAGCACAGCAAAATTCCAATCGTTAAAGTTCGTTGGAACTCGAGACGTGGACCGGAGTTCACGTGGGAACGCGAGGATCAAATGATGAAAAAGTATCCTCACCTTTTTGAAGGGCTAACCAAACACAGAAAACCGTGAAACCCGGCAAACCGTCAGAAATCACCGGAGGTATGAATTAAATTTCGGGACGAAATTTCTTTCTACTAGGGGATGATATGACAAACTGAAATTTTTCTTACTTTTTCAGACACTCATCACGACTTGAATCAAATTTTCGGGACGAAAATTCTTTAACATGGGAATGATGTGACAATCATCAATTTCAGGTTAACTCCGTTAACTCAACTCCGTCAATTCAAACTTAAGATCACTGAATCTATAACCCACACTTCATTACATTTAAACTAGGGTTTAAATGACGCTTAACACTTATTACATGTGTAGTCTTTCGGGATTTGCACCGAAACGCAAACGAGTTGACGCAAACGATTGGTGAATAAACGAAAAACGTCAAAACAGTAATTATGTGATAATTATGTGTTAGACTTATGTGTTATGTGATAACATGGTTATAAATGTTAACTCAAGATGTAAACTAGTTATTTAAGTTAGAAAAACAACAATTGAAAGTGGTGGGACTTGAGTGTAACTTGTTATGTTTATAAATACATCATTAACTAAACCCTAACTATTCTTTTCTTTCCCCACACCTTCCGATCGGCCTCTCTCCCGTGCTCCCTCACGGCTGCCGTCCACTATACACTCACATACAACCCTCAAATCAAGTGTTTGATTGAAGAACTAGGTGCTAGGAAGGTATAATTGATTATCCTATACATTCTTGTTGCTTGATTTTGATGTTTGTTGGGTTAATTGCAAACCCTAGCTGGCCGATTTCATGAGTGCATATAGTTAATATGATTGTTGTTATTTGGATAATGATTTGATAACTAGATTGAATGTTGTTGCATGTTGATTGTTGTGTCATTGATTTGAGTTCAAACAAAAACCCTAATCATGTATGTAATGTGTAATTGATGTGCATGGATGGTGTTTATGGAGTCTAGAGTGTTATATGAATGCATGATAGTTCATAGATTGTTAATATGTTGAGTTTGGATGCAAACAGTTTCTGGACAGAATGTATCATTGATGTTTAAGTGACTGTAACGAAGTGTAAATGTGAAAATTGATTGAGATTATTGGTACTACAGTAAACTAGGTTTAGTCTAGTTTCTAAAGAGTATAAACTTGTAATTTTTGGACAAGTAGAAGTTAACTTTTATGATTTTACAAAAACGTTGTGCAAAGCTGAGCTGTTAGGTTGTGTTGTAAATGTTATATCTCATGAACTACGAGACCAATTGGGTTGGTTCCACTTCTGGAAGTTGACTTATTGAGTTAGGAACCTAACCCAAGTGGTCTTGCATTTATTGGATTTTTTGTTTAACGGGAATTGCAAATAACATTCTGTTGCGCATGAATTTGACTGTTATGAGTTTGCTGTAATGATTTGATGATTGTGAGAAAACTATGTGGAATAAAAATATAATAAAATATGTTATGGAAACCTAAGACATATGTGCTTCTGTGATGATTTTTGGTAAATTAATTGAGATGCTATGATCAATGAAATAGTACAATCTTTCTAGTAGAAATTCGGTCTCGGTGAAACTAGCTGCTGAGTTGTGTGAAAATGCATGAAACATGATACTAGCTATATAATTGTTATGTTTTGACCAAAATACCCTTGCGGTGAATAATTGCTAATTGATTGCCATGATTTGACCAAATTGCCCTCATGGGAAATAATGGCTAGTTAATTGTTATTTGTTGACCAAAATGCCCTTACGGGGAGTAATTGCTAGTAATGTACTTTATGAATACATGACACGTATATAATTGCTTGCACATGTAATGTATCATAAATACACTTGTTAAAGTCACACACGATTAACAAACGAAACACGAAACATGTTATGTGCATAGGTATTATGTGCCGGGTCTAGAGACTCGATAATATTCCGACACTTAGAAAAATCTCTTTGTTGTTTTAGAACGCTAGAGAGAGTTTTTCTGTGACGCGCATCTTGGTGATTTAATTTGGGAATTTCTTCGCAAACAGTGAGTTTCACTTTCCCCTTTTAAACTGTTTTTAAACGATTTTCACTTGGGGGAGATAACATACTCCGAAACGCATTTAAGATTTTGTTAATATAGATTATATATCACTTATAAAGACTAAGTGGCAAACGCGTAAACTAAAGTCCTTCATAACATCGAACTGGTTAATATTTGGATAATAGCGAGTCACTGTTGAGTAGTACTACTGGGTTTGACAAACCCCACCCAACGCTAAACTCGACTGGATGTCGAGCGGGTGTAATCTTGGCTAAACACATACCATGGTCTGGATGACCTGGTGGCAAGGCAAATTGATAAACAGTCAGCTTCGGTGTCGAACACTTAGTAATACTTGCTTTATAGGCTAGCTACCTATAGATATATAATTGACATAACACTATCTGGTAACGCTTAACGCAAAACGCTGTAACGCAAAACGCTTAACGCAACACGCTGAACGCAAACGCTAATCGCTTTATTTTTATTTAAACTTGTGAACTCACCAACCTTGTGTTGACACTTTTAGTATGTTATTCTCAGGTAGCCGAGGCGGGCGCGCGGTTTAGGAACATGCATTGCTTGAAAACGCTTTTGTTATGCAAACTTATTTTTAATGGTTATCATTGGTTTTAAGTCGTCCTGCGTGACACAACTTTTGGATTAAAGGTTTTTACGCTTCCGCATTTAATTACTCGTAAACGTTTTTCATGGTTTTGAAACTTTGTTTTATGGTTTGATTATAACTGATGATTCCGATCCTGTTAGTTCACACCCTCTGACGGTAAAACTCCGTTAGTGGATTTTGAGGGTGTGACACCTTCTATGATGAATCGGCTCGAACACCTTCTTCGGGATTTCAGAAGAAAAATGTATGCCAAATACATTATGCCGAACATTGGTAAACCTCTGAAGCTGAAGGTGATACCCAAGGGACACAGGACAATGATCAGGCAAGAAGACTGGGATCGCTTTGTTGAGTACACACAATCAGAGAAGTTTCAGGTATAAATCCTCTACTCAGCAAACGTAGATTGATCGACTATATATGGTTTATGTTTTTTGTTTAAATATAATGAAATGATTATAATGTGTGTTTGAAGAAAAAATCAGCTTCATCAAAGGGAGCTCGAGCAAAGAATGTTTTTGATCATCACATGGGACGAGGGGGTTATACCTACCTTCGAGAGAAACTGGTAATCACCGTCAGCTGCTTTCTTTCTAGTTCAATGATTTGTCTAACGCATGACCGTCAGCTGCTTTCTCTTGAATATTTTACAAGGTCAAAAAGAAGGAAATTGAACCGGATGAGATCCCCGGCCATGCATTAATGTGGATGAAAGGAAGGGAGGACAAATATGGTGCATACAAGAATGCTGTTGTCGAAGACGTGGCAACCAAATTAGTATGTTTTAGTATTAAACATTTTAAATCATGTTAAAGTCAATTCATTGCCTTATATTGGTGTTAAAAAAACTTGAGTCTGTATAACATGTCTCAACACTTGATGTGGATACATAAGCGTATTACAAGTGTATTAGAATATTTGTTTTCTTGCAGGCTCAGCATGAGGAGCAGATTGCCTCTGGAGCCCTGGCACTTGAACCGTGCACAGATGCCGTCACCTTAGTGCTTGGCAAAGAGAAATGTGGGTTTTTAAAAGGGATTGGGTACGGATTGACAACAGGTAAATATTGGGGTGTGAGTCGGGTAAAAGGCTCGTTTAAGCAACGGAATTCCCAACTTGAGTATGAGGCGGTGCAGAGAGATGTAGTGGTGAATAGGTTGGCATCTCTACTTGAATCCACGGCTGCTATGCTAGCAAGCCGTGAGAAGGAACGGTTAGCATTTGAGGCTAGGTTCAGACATCTCAAAGGATTGTTGCCGGAAATGTCGGCAAGTCAAGTAAGTGACGTATGCTGCATATTAATTAATGCATTCGACATACATAATTGGCACTGTTTTTGTCACAATTCGTAGGTAAATCCTGTTCCCAACCAGGTTGGTTCTAACCAAAGTACTAGTTCTGTGGCGCAAAATAAAATGCCAGGACCAGCAAGTATCTGACAGTTTCTTTGTTTTTTACAACTTTCCATGTGACTTTTCATTTTTCATAACCTAATAAATTGATTTGTAGGCCAGTTCTGTGCAACAAGAATCTGCTTCTCAGGTAACCATTTGACAGTTTGATTGATTTGTTTTAATAATTAACTTTCGATGAGAGTGTGCTGACTTTGCATAAGTTAATTGTAGCCCAAGTCTGCGGATAAAATAGTTGTCGAAACGGTAGCCGCTCCCCATATCGCGACATCAGTAAGTATTTGACAATTTCAGTACTTTTTATAATTCGTTTCCAATGTGAGTGTGCTCATTTTCTATTACCGAATTGCAGGCCAAGTATGCGGATAAAATAGTTGTCGAAACGGTAGCCGCTCCCCATATCGCGACATCAGTAAGTATTTGACAATTTCAGTACTTTTTATAATTCGTTTCCAATGTGAGTGTGGTCATTTTCTATTACCGAATTGCAGGTCAAGTCTGTGGAAAAAAGTGTTGACCAAACGGTACCCCGCTCCCCATAACGCAACATCAATAAGTATTTGAAACATTTTCAGTACTTTTTATAATTCGTTTCCAATGTGAGTGTGCTCATTTTCAATTTACCGAATTGCAGACCAAGTCTGTGGAAAAAAGTGTTGACCAAACGGTAGTCGATCCCCATAGCGCGACATCAGTAAGTATTTGGCAGTTTCAATTTTTATATTTTGTAACCTAAAAAGTCCTAACAATTCCAATTTCTGTTATATTACCAATGAAGCCTGTAGAGAACAATGTTGACCAAGCATCAACACAACTACACCACACTCCGGATAGTAACGGCTCGAAAAAACCATTAGTAAGTATTAGGCAATTTCAGTTTTTCCTTTAGTTGTTGATTGATTCATTGAATGGTATTTAGGTAAAACGGAGAATCCGTAAAAGAAAAGTTGATGTATCTACGGATGAAGCTTCCCCACCTGCTGAAAATGTATGTACTGCGCGAAACATTGTTAATTTCCCACCAACATGGGTTTGTACTTATATATTGACTTCAACTAAGTCATCTTAATTTCACATGCTGGTTTATAGGTGTATGAGTGTTGTTTGTGTGTGCATGACAAGCGTAACAAGGTGGCAAATGGTAAAGTTTATTGGTCACCGCTTCCATAACAGTTGCATGGAAAAGCAATCCCGGAGGGTTGCTATAAAGTTAGTATTGATGGAGCCATAAAGGCACAAGCAATTATTCCATGTGAGGCATTGAAATTACGACTGTTGGCAACGCAATTGGTACTTTTGTTGCTTGGCCAGAATACCTAATCTTATGTGACCAGGAGGTTTGTTCCCTTTTAACTTAACCGAACAAATATCTATGTTCTTTTTCATTTAGTTTAAAAAATGAACACGTGTGTTCGTTTATGTTCGTTTGTTTATAATCTAAACTAACGTAATTGAACAAAGATAAACGAACATAAACGAACTTCCCGCCGAAAGGTTCACGAACAGTTAAACGAACGTTCGGTATGTATGTATGCATACTATTTTGTTCTATTCAATTACAAAATACGACATTAATTATACATATTTGTTTTTCATATTCTGTTGTTCCAGCTACCACCACTCCCCTCCTCAAAACCAGAGAGAGCTGGCAAGAAGGCAAAGGCAAAGTACACAACGATAGACCGGGTGACCAAACAGAAGACAAGGAGCAGTGCCAAAAAAACCGACGCCTTAGCTAGTATATAGGTAGTCGTTATTTTTGTTTTTTGTAAGATATTTTGCATATACATTTGCTTAACTGAATATTATTGTTATTATAATTTGTTTCTAATTTTGTTTTGTCATGCTTGCTTTATAGTTGTTTTATATTACTGCACAAAAAATAAAAATAATTATATATTGCCTAATTACACACAATTTGGCCACACAGAACACATTAAATAGGTGTGGCCAAAAGTAAGACAATAGCCACACCTGAAATTACAAAAATTAGAGTCTATAAATGACCATTAGCCACAACATAAACATTTTTGTGTGACGAAAAGTATGATAATAGCCACACTTTATATTACAAAAGCATTATGTGTGACAAACGGTAAAGACAATGGCCACACCACAAACAACAAAAGAGTGTTTGAGTGGCAACTTCACATTTTTAGCCACATTAACAACAACCTCCAGTGTCTTTATGATATTATTAGCCACACAGTACCTCACTATGTGTGACAAAAAGTTTGACAATAGCCACACTTTAAATTAGGAAAAGCATTATGTGTGACAAACGGTAAGACAATGGCCACACCACAAACTACAAAAGAGTTTTTGACTAGCAAGTTCACATTTTTAGCCACATTTACAATAACCTCCAGTGTCTAAAAGTTATGATTAGCTACACAGTACCTCCCTATGTGTGACGAAAAATTTGACAATAGCTACACTTTATATTAAGAAAAACATTATGTGTGACAAACGGTAAGACAATAGCCACACTATAATCTACAAAGGAGTGTTTGAGTGGCAAGTAAACATATTTAGCCACTTTTAATGTAATATCCAGTGTCTATTTAATATAATTAGCCACACTATTATTAAATTTAAGTGGCCATTGCTTTGCTATATCCACACGGTATAGGTCACAATGCACGCTTAACACAACCCTATTGGCCACGTTATTATTAAATTCACGTGGCTGAAACATTAATTCATGTGGCTCTATACGTGTAATGGTCACTCATAGTAAATAGTCATGTGGCCATTTTCTACCGTTTAGCCACACTTATTGGAGAGGCTTCTTGATGGCTAGCAACTAATGCCTGTACCCTTTAGCCACACTTATTACAACATAAGGCCACTAAAAACTGTGTGTGGCCATATCATACCCACGGTGTCGCGACCTTTGGACACATATGACCTGAACCAAATGTGTGTGGCTAAAGGCCTACGGCCACACTTTTTTTGTGTGGTTGAAGGTCAATATTCACGTAGCGTATGTCTCATGTTCAACTCTTTCTGCTAGAAGAAGTACTTTAAACTCTTATGATCTGAATAAATAGTACACTTAGTACCATACAGATGATGTCTCCATATCTTGAGAGCATGCACTACTGCTGCTAGCTCTGAATCATGCATCAGGTAGGTACTCTCGTGAGCCTTCAACTGTTTGGACGCATAAGCTATCTCCTTTCCTCGTTGCATTAACACTCAACCTAACCCACGATGCGAAGCATCAGTACAAACAACCAAATCCTCGTTACCATCGGGTAGAGCAAAGATTGGAGATTGTGTGAGTCTTTTCTTTAGTTCTTCAAAAGCCTCCTCCTGAAAATTACCCCAATTGAGTATTACAGACTTTCAGGTCATACCGGTCAACGGTGCGGCTATCTTGGAGAAGCCTTCGATGAATCTCCTATGATAGTCATCCAACCCTAGGAAGCTGTGTTTATTAGTTGGGTTAAGCGGGGTCTTCCAATTCATTTTCGCTTCAACCTTAGTTGTGGCCAGAGGAATCCCTTCAGGATTGATCACGTGACCTATAAACTGCACTTCACGCAACCAAAATGCACATTTCGAAAACTTAGCATCCAACTTATCTTCCTTCTAAGTCTCCAATACTTCTCTTAAATGCTCAGGATGGTCAGATTCGCTCTTGGAATATATCAATATAGCATTAATGAAAACGATAACTGACTTGTCTAACATCGGCTCACATATCCTACTCATCATATCCATAAATTCTGCAGGGGCATTTGTTAGACCGAACAGCATCACGAGGAACTCGTAGTGTCCATATCACGTATGAAACGTCGTCTTAGGGATGTCTGCCTCCTTCACCTTCAGCTGATGGTAACATGATCTAAGGTCGATTCGTGGATATTTGTTCTTCACCGTAAGCTTGTTCAAATCACGATAGTTTATACACATTCACATACTTCCATCCTTTTTCTTAACAAACAACACTGGTGCGCCCATGGGGACACATTCGGTCTTATAAAATCTTTATCAAGGAGTTCTTGCAGTAGGGACGTCAATTCTTTCATCTCGGACGGCACCAGGTGGTAAGGTGCTTTCACGACAGGTAGTGTTCCTAGTATTAAGTCTATCTGGAATTCTACCTCTCGCTCCGGTGGCAACCCCGGAACGTCCATAGAGAACACTTCTGGGTAGTCGCGCACAACAGGAACATCTTTCACTTCTTCGTCTCGTCCGTAGCTTTGACAACATACGCCAGGTAGGCACCACACCCTCGCCTGAATAATCCTACAGCTTTTATCATCGAAATGACATTAAGCCCTGAACTTTCTTTATCACCATAAACCGTCATCGTACCACCATCCGAGGACTTTAACGTTATAAACCTACTCTTACACACTATCTGACTCTCAAACTTAGATAGCCAATCCATTCCCAAAACCACATCGAACCGAGGTCTCACTAGCGGTTTCTACTGTAAAAGTTTCGGGCACACACAACATTTCATTCTTGCTAACTTACTGAATGTCGTAGCTACAAAACTCCTATTTGTACCTGAATCAAACAATACTGAAGCAGAAATACTGTTTACTAGAAACGTACCTGTCACAACATCTGGGATCTGCTTGGCCTGCTCCTGGGTTAGCATGAAGTCCATAGTCCTTGGTCTAGCTCGGTCAGCATCCTTCCTTCCACTTCCCCCGGCTTCACCATCAGTGGACTCCCCAACCATATGACCGTCTTCCCACATTTATAACACGTGGGCTTCGCACTACATTCATTAGAATAGTGTCCCACTTTTCCACACTTGTAGCAAGCATTCGAACCAAGCTTGCACTCCCAACATGGATTCTCCCGCAATTGTGATACGTATCAGAACCAATACCCCACCTACACTCACCACTATGCATCTTACCACACGTTTTACAGGGTTTTCTTTCCCACAACCTTCTGCTTCTTATCCTTGGGATTCCACATATGTGTACCAGGTCGCTTGGCAGGAGCAACCCATTTATTCTCTTTCTTCTCCTCCACCACCACATCGTCCACAGCCAGGTCATCGTAAACCATCGATGCAAGTTCAACTGCAAAGTCAAAAGTAGCAGGTTTACTGGCCTGGACTAAGGTGCAGACGTTCTATGGAAGTCCTATGACGTAGCACTTGATCGTTTTTGCTTCAGTTTTCACCATGTAGGGAACCAACCTTGACATGTGGTTGAATTCAATAGTATACTCACGGTGTGTCATTTTACCCGCCTTCAAATACAAACTTCATCTCAGCCCTCTTAACCTCAGCATCAGCACAAAACCGCTTCATCACTATCTCCTCCCATCTCATTGCCTTAATCTCTTCTTGGGTATTTCTCTGATCCACTGTCTCCCACCAAAACATAGCCTCATCGCCAAAGGACTGGGTCGCATAATTCACCGTTTAATTGGGACAACACTCGCTAATTCGGATAACCTTGTCCATTGTGGTTATCCACTGGAGAGTAGCGATTGAATCTCTGACGTGAGGTCGAAGACTCACTCAAAAATAAACCGAATACAACTAGTTAAATAGTGGTAAGTGGGTATCGAACACAAGGAGTTTGTGGAAAATGCGTTATTAAGTAGCACAGTAATTACTCTACATTAAACTAAGTGCACAAATTAAATTCAATGAGTTGGTTGTTTGATTTTGAATAACAAAAAGAACTAAAGCAATTAAACGAGTTTTAATTAATATGAGAAAATATGTCTACCCTCAGTTTCAGGTTTCCACGAATGTTACAGTTAATGTTTAACTGAGATGAAAAATAAATAAAGTTCGTGTTTATGTAAACGATTGTGATAATTGAAGATCAAGTACTTGGATTATACAACGCAAGGTAATCACTCAAAAACCAATTAGTTTATCCAACCCTAAATCCCTCCCGATTAATCTCGATTACTTAAAGCACCAAGAACTGACGGTTTAGAACACAAAATCGATAAATTAATAATCTATCAATAAATACATCAACACCATAATAATTTAATCAATATAATCAAACTAATATCTCGGAAATTTCATAAACATTCAGCAAAACAATCATAAGAAACCTTACAATCCGAGGGAAAACACAAAGGAATTTAGCCACACATGTTTCGGTTTGTCATCCCTTCAATTATAAATGTCATACGAATTAAGAACAAGTATCTAATGAGTACCACACTCACAATTGATCAATAATCTCCAAAAATCGCCCTTGGGTCGTCTCTAGATGAAAATATATGATAAGCATGTCAAAAGCCAACCCTAAAACGAGTTTATAAGGTTGTTACAAGTTTCAGCGTCAGTCCCACCGTAAGCTACGGTGGCCATCGTAGCTTACGGTGGCTTCAAAATGCCCTACGGTGGCTTAAAACTGCCATACGGTGTAATTTTCTTTAGAGGCCACCGTAGCTTACGGTGGCCACCGTAAGCTACGGTGGCTTCCATTCTTGCCTTCTTGTTTTCTTCATAACTTTCTCGTTTTAACTCCGTTTTCGCCCACGTTCTCGTAATTACATCCTCTATCTTCTCCTACCTACAATTATATGAGTAACCATAGTCAACTAATTCCACAAAATAAACCGATTGTATGCATGGTTATTAACAGTCTTATATCACTTAAGGGTTGTCACATGGACCACCCGTCAATCTCCTAAACCAGTCAGCTTTGGCGGGTCGCAACCTTTGAACGACTTGTTGTTACACCCACCCCGGCCTCTCTTCCTTTCATCAACCTTCACAAATCGAACTTCACTCGAGTCACCTTCCTCATTCTCATCAACATTCTTACCATTCTCCCCTGTCCTCTCAACGATCCTTGCATGGCTTTCAGCAGACTTACCAGGTTGTAGATTCTTCACTGCGGCAGCTACAGCTTGAGCAATGGCAGCTTGAACAGCAGGATCAAGTTGATACTCTTAATTGTTACTCTGGCCCTACCCAGTTGCACTTCCTTCTTCTCTCGTGTTAGTAACTGGTTCTTCAGAAGGTTCTCGGACAATACGTGGCTTACCACGACGTCCCAGTATGACCTCCTTAATCAACAACCTTTCTTACTCCAGCCATTCATATTCTATAAGGAAACACAAACGTCGTCACTCAAGGAATTATTTAGTACAAGCATAGTAAGGCTAACATGTAATAACTGTGGCTAGCTATAATCATTTGATCACGTTAGTCTCTGTGTCCTATACACTTCCCGTTATGAGTCCACTTGTGCTAGGTTCTACTTTTAAACGGTTGATCAACAATCGCAATCCACAAATAATCCAATCCCTAGAAATAAAGTTAACTTTCTTACATATTCTAAAATTATACATGATATTAATCATGTACTTTACATTTACTTAGCTTGCTTGAGTGACAATTGGCTTTCTTGAACTGACATCTTCTTTCTTTTTTTTTAAGTCCCATTCTCTGTTTGAGTCTAAGCTTATAGGATCTTATTTCTCTTAAACTTATGCTCTGATACCAACTTGTAAGGCCCCGGTCCCGGTGCCCTACTTGCACGTTGGATTTACTCATAAACACAGTTCTAAATATCATAGTTAATTAAAACTATTTGCGGAAATATTTAAGTCAACCATTTCTTACAAACCATTATATACTTATCTCAAAAACATCACAAATTGTCTCAGCATAAAACTTATAAATAAAACATCATGTCTTCCTTCCTTAAATGCCAGTCATTCAATCCATGCCATGAGCCATCCTCACGCTAGCTCTTTTAACCTATTTACCTGCGTGCATACTAAAAGTCAGCTACGTTGAGTGAGTTCTAGTTAATCAGGCAACATACATTACATTCACATACTTACTTATACGTATCCAAAAATACATATTACTTACTTAACCTGTTCATCTTTCTTTCGTTAATACATAAGTATGTACATTCATTCTTTCTTTATTTCATACTTTCATGTTTTAATCTTACTTTACTTTCATAATTATACGTTTTAAAGAGCATTACGCCTTACTTCGTCGAGTATTATTAGGGCCCGGTACCCTTTCTGCCTCGGACATTATTAGGGCCCGTTCCCTTCTTCCTCGAGTACTATTAGGGCCTGATTCCCTTCTGCCTCGAGTATTATTAGGGCCCGATTCCCTTCTTTCCATACAACTATACATACTTTTCTATATATATATATATATATATATTCATACATACTCTTAACCTTTTATATAGCATTCAAATATCATTCATACATCATTTACAAAACAATCACACATCATACACTTACCACTTAAGGTAAGTGTACTAACTAATCACATCGAGTATGCACACAACCCCGAAAGCATAACAAGGAAATGGGGCTAGAAACTCACCTGAATTCTATTACTTTCAGAGTTAATCGTAATCCCACTCCTTAGGTGTGCACGACTGACTGTTATAAGGCACATCAGTTAACTACTATTCTAGTGCTCGTATGCGTCCTTGGCCCTTCTTCCTAGGTCTTTCTCATTTTAAACATTACCTTATTTGTTAATTGGTTCCTTGTTCTTAGCGTATATATTGTATAAGTCCATAATCTTTGCTTACATACGTATGTGTCGTACATACATATATGTCATTCATACACATACGTTATACATGCATATACGTCGTATACGCCATACATGTAATACATATGTGGTATACATACAATTACGTTATACATACACGTTATACATACGTATACGTCCTATATATACGACATACATACATACACGTTGTACATACATATACGGTATACATACACACACAGCATGCATACATACACGTTGTACATACCTACACGACATACATACTTATACGGCATACATACATATACACATACATGCTTATATGGACTATACATTCTAATACGGCCATATACATATACGCATACATACTTATATAGCCTATACATACTTACACGACCATATACATATACGCATACATACTTATACGGCCATATACATGTACACATACATACTTATACAGCCTATACATATACGACCATATAAATATACGCTCGTATATGTGTAGACCAGCCTTCTTCCTCGTGTTAACTTTTTAGGGTTTTTCTTCGATTCCAGCGTCGTTAGCCGCCGTTAACCACTATGGTCGGCCGTATTTTGATCGTTTATAACCCAGGTAGCTTCGGGGTGTCCGGATCAAAGCAAAGGTGGCCCGTATGCTCGTTTTTGGTTGATTAAACACCCGAATAAAGCTAGATCTAGATTCAAATGGCTCACTCGGCATCCGGGGCTGCAGTGTCGGGTTCTAAATTGTTGGGTCAGCTGAGACAAACGATTTCTTACCTTCGGTTGGTCTTGTATCATTGAATAGAATAGTGTAGAGAGTGTTTGGATTAAGTGTGTGTTTATGATTGTGTAGGCTAGTGTGTAGAATGGATGGAGATGGAAAGGATTGGGGTTTAAGGGGTATTTATGCACCTTAAGCCCATGCACCTTAGGCCCATCTTCATCTTAAGTCCATAAATAAATTCCATCTATTTTAACCAATCAACCTTTTATCATTATTATTATTATATTATTATTATTATTCTAATAACTTAAATTAATTCTTCCAACGTAAATAATATTTTAATATTATTCCTATAAATTTAGGATGTTACAGGCACTTATATATAGGATGTACTAGCAGTGTATCCACCATGTCCTTATCATCTTTACATTTGTACCGTTATCCCAACTACTTTCAATTCTATAATATGACACACAATTGTTTGTATTATAATTTCCATGTGAGGACTTGGGTAATTACGTGTCGACCCGTAATTACTTAGATCGTCAGATGGTCCACGTAACTCGTCCCACTGTGTGGGCTACAAAACATTTGAAAGACATGATTTTGAGGAAACAAAAGTTTCAAGAAGTTTTAAGTATAAAAATAGAAAATCAACAAAAAATGAAGTAGACTTAAATCAAACAATGAAATTTCTAAAACACCTACTAACGTATATGTGTAAATCTTGAAAATACAAAGAAAACTTGCTAACATATGAGATTATAAAAATTGTTGGTGACGAATGAGAATAAGCAAATAAGATAAAATTAGGCTTTAATAAATAATCTACTTAAATAAGAGAAAATTTATTCATGAGTTAAAATATGCAAATGATAAGTAATAGGCCATAAATAGGCGTTACAATTCATAATTGGGAAAGGACAAAACAAATTAAGATAGCATCAGAAAATAAGCAAAAGTCTTCAAAGTTCTTGAGTAACTTAGTTGATTTGACTTGAAGCACCTTGAGGAGTTGAATTCATAAGATCTTGAACAATCGAGGTAGATTGGCTTGGGATAGCTTGGATAGGTTGAGCTTGAAGGGGTTGCCTAATTGGGACTTGATTAGAGTATGATTGGTAGACTTGAGCTTGCGGCTGCGGAGTTTGATAGAGTTGGGTTAGGTAAGGTTGATCTTGATTGACGAGATATGCTTGGAGGACATGGGGTTGACGGGTTTGAACTTGGTGAGAATAAGTAAAGTAGTAGGGTGCAGTCATAGCTTGAGCTTGATGAGCATAAATAAGTTGAGGGCACAAGTTGCGAAGATGATTTTCGTCTCTAAAATGGTAGCAAGCACAAGTATTAGGAACACCGGGTTGAGCATGTGGGGCGGCTTGTGCATTAGGCGGGACGGCAAGTGTTAGCAAGGTGGCCATAATGATTGCATTAGGTGCATAGTCGGCATGGGGATTAAGCAGGGTGGTGACGGTTACATTTAGCACATAGAGGATGAGGTCCGGGGTAGGCTCTTTTGCTTGGGGCATTTGGATTAGGTTGAGGTTGGTCATTGGGTTGGTTAACAGCATAGTTTTGGTGTATGGCTTTAAGCTTGTTGTTGTGGTTTTTGCAATGATTGTAAATTTTGTAAGCAGGTTTGGATTAGCATCAGTTGATGAGTCGGTTTAGGTCTTATCGGGAATAGGCATGGAATCCTTTCGGGACAAGGTTCCATCCCTGACATGATCGTCGGTGAGGGAAGCAGCTAGGCCCATAGCCTTACAGATGGTTAATGGGTCACGCTCACCACAGTATCACGGAACAAATTGTTAAACCAACAATGCATTTTCGACTGCCACGATTCTCGGGGGTTACAAGGTGGGGTACGATGCGACTAAGCTCACAAAAACGGTTGGAATAGGTGGAATTATCCCCACTAATTTTCTTGAGCTCCCAAAATTCAGATTCAAGCATTTGCAATTCATGTTCGGGGCAAAACTCTTTCTTCTTGGCCTCTTTGAGATCGTCCCAAGGCATGGCCACAGCTAACTCAGTTCCTTGGTAGTCTTTGAAAACATTCCACCAAGTGATAGCTCGAGCCTCGAAAACGCTCGAGGCAAACTTAGACCGTTTTGCGTCCGGACATTCACAATGGATGAACACATTCTCCATCTTCTCGAACCATTACAGAAGTTTGGTAGCATTTTCTTCACCATGAAACGTGTTAGGTTTAGTGCTCAGGAAGTTCTTAAAGTCATAGTTACGTGAAAAGTGACCTTTGGTCACACGAAAAAAGTGTGGCCGTAGGCCGTTAGCCACACACATCTGGTTCAAGTCATATGTGACCAAAGGTCGCGACATCGTAGGTATCATATGGCCACACACAGTTTTTAGTAGCCTTATGTGGTTATAAGTGTGGCTAAAGGGTACCATCATTAGTTGCTGGTCATCAAGAAGCTTCTCCAATAAGTGTGGCTAAACGGTAGGAAATGGCCACATGATTATTTACTAGGTGTGACCATTGCACGTATAGAGCCACATGAATTCGTGTTTCAGCCACATGAATTTTATAATAATGTGGCCAATATGGTTGTGGTAAGCGAGCATTGTGACCTATACCGTGTGGCTATAGAAAAGCAATGGCCACTTGAATTTAATAATAGTGTGGCTAATTATATCATATAGACACTGGATGTTATATTAAATGTGGCTAAAATGTTTATTTGCCACTCAAACACTCCTTTTTAGATTATAGTGTAGCTATTGTCTTACCTATCGTCACACATAATGCTTTTCGTAATTTAAAGTGTGGCTACTATCAAACTTTTCGTCACACATAGTGATGTATTGTGTGGCTAATCATATCGTATATACACTGGAGGTTATTGTCAATGTGGCTAAAAATTTGAACTTGCCACTCAAACACTTTTTTGTAGTTTGTGGTGTGGCCATTGTCTTACCGTTTGTCACACATAATGTTTTTGTAATATAAAGTGTGGCTATTATCATACTTTTGGTCACACATAGATAAATGTGGCTAAATGTGTCTTACCAAATTCAATTTTTTTATTATTTTTTAAAAATGGATTATAAAAAATCATATTTTTAACCTGCTAATAATGCATAAAATAAATATTTCAAAGCATAACTTTATAAATGTAATTAAACACATTAGCATAAAATCAAAACATGTTTTTTCTTAAGTTTAACAAACCCAATAACATAAATTCAAAACGGGTTTACATTAAATTGTTTTTGCCTCCTTTCTTCATTTTCCTTAAGTTCTTTTTACATTTGTTCCATTCGTTGCACTCATTCTTCCAACTCGTTTCTTGACTTTCTTTCATTTTCTAGTTCGTTTTCCATTTCGGCTCTAACTTTTTGAACCTAAAATTGTTAAAATATTAGCATCATAACAATACATCATCTGTATAAAATAAAAAGTAAAAATTAAATATGCAAAACTAAAACAACCAAGCAGATATAAAATAATTGGAAAAAGATCCAATACAATAATACCTTAACGTAAATTACTTACGTGAATCCCGTTTTTCACAAATCGATCCATGAAATCACATCACGGCATCTCGGAATCATTAATACATATCCAATTAATCGTTGGTTCACCGAAAAAAACAGTTTTGGATGGTTAATCAATCAATTTTCCATTCTTTTTCACGAAAACCGTTTTTGAGCGTTTCTTGAGCGTTTTATGAGCATTTAGGGTTTGTGTGAGCGTTTTAGTATTTTCGCCTTATTTTTTCCTTTGAGCGTCTCGCGTACCTCTCGTACGTTAAGCCATTATCGTACAGTATCTCTACCCTAAAATAATTAACTGTTATATTACCCGAAAACGAGCAAACATACGAGCGATCACATTCTTTGGCACCATTCTGAATGTAGCCCAAGGTTCATCATAGTGCACAATTAGTATTTTTATGATAGTCCTATGAATCTCATGACTCGCTAACCTATACTATTGAAATAACCAAATAAGTATATTTGTAACATAAATAATGAAAATGTTAAAACTAAAAGCATATTTATCCTCAATCTTTACAACAAATTTCTTCCCAGATGTATCCCGAGGCACGATAGATGACGTGTCTCCCACAAGTATACATTTGTAGACCATCGACATCGCCTCTACCAACACCATCCTCATGTGATCCAGCATGTGATGCCCCACCATAATGGTTTTCACCCTTCCTAGGTACCGTGATACGTCAACGCATAGCACGACGACTATCACGCACAATCACATTAGACATAATGTATACACAAACACAAACTTAAATCGACGACTCGTTGGTGATAATATCTATTTCAACGGTACTAAAAATTCCTAACATGTATTCACACATCGTATCATGGCAAATCAACCAAACATTCATCACACATCGTATCATGACAAATTATAGCATGTACAAACTGATTTTATTCACTAAGAAAAGATTAAGTATAAATTCTACAAAATTTACCACAATAAAATATATGAATTAGGTTTCTCAAACAATTTTTATTATATTTTTCTCATCCTAGAATCAACAATCGTCCAATAATCATTGTTTAACATCAAGTTATATACCAATAAATAAAAGAAAACGAATCTGTCAGCAAAACTGTTGTCATCAAAAGTCAAACCCTAACATATTTATGACATCTCTAGGGTTCAAATTTATGAATTAACCTTTTAGCGATGAAAGAAGATGTACTAAGCTTCAATTACAATTGAAATACATACCTTTTTAGCGATGAAAGAAGATGTACTAAGCTTCAGTTACATGAAATAACACTTAAAATTGAAAATCCTCAAACTTGGTTCTTAGGGTTCTTCACACTCAACACAAATCCGGCAAAAATCGAGAGAGAATTGATGGAAACCGACACCACAAGTGAGTTCCTCTCGCAAAAATAATAAGATTAGAGCCCGGAATCAAAGGATTTGGTTAAGAATTGAGTGAGTTAGAGAATTAAGGAAAAAGGATTATAGTGGTTTAGAGAGATGAAGAATAAGAAGGAATGAAGAGAACGAAAAAAAAGGTAGGTTAAATATGTGGTCAAATTAGATTTAAATATGTGAGGGTAATTCAAAATTTTTTGAAGAAAAGAGGGGGTGAATTTAATTTGAAATTTTGAGGGAAGTGAAATTAATAACTAAATAGAATTAATTTTTATATTTTTAATAATTAAAATAAAGAGTTGTTAGTGTAAATATATATATATATATATATATATATAACAACTAATTAAACCTTAAATAATATAAGAAATTATATTTTAAATATAAAAACATATAAAATAAATACAAGTGATTTTTATAGTTGTTTTAAAAGAGTTGTATAGGAGTGTAGTCATCGGTGTTAACGCCCAATAAACCATACGTTCATTAGTGGGTCATACTAGTTCTTGATCGGTGTTAGTGTACCATTATAGCATTTATCATGTCACAGTTGCTCTAAAAGAGTTGTATAGGAGTGTCATTAGTCATGGTTAGGTGTTAACGCCTGAAACACACACCGTACTTTCGTCAATTGGCCTTATTTGGCTATCATTAGTTATAGTTAGATGTTAGTATCCCTTGGTTACGTCATAGTTGCTTTAAGAAGTTTGTATAGGACTATCATTAGTCATAGTTAGATGTTAACGCCCAAAACATGTCATGCATTCATCAATGGGCCTTGATTGGTATTAGTAGCCATTATAGCATCTATCATGTCCCCGTTGCTACAAGAGGGTTGTATATGAGTGTAGTGAGCCATAGGCATGTGTCAACACCCAATAACATGTCATACTTTTATTAATTGGCATATTGGGCCTTGATTGTTGTTAATGGCCAGTATGGTCTCTATCATGTTATAGTTACATTAACATGTTATATAGGAGTGTAGTGAGTCATAGTTGGTCGTCATACTTTGCATTAATTGCCCGTCTTGGGCCTTGATTGTTGTTAGTAACCCATTGTAGTCTCTATCATATCATAGTTGCTCTAAAAGGGTTTTATATGAGTTTAGTGAGCCATAGTTTGGTTAAAGCCCAATAATATGTCATACTTTCATCAATGGGCCTTATTGGACCTTAAATGGTGTTTGTGGCCAATTATAGCCTTTATCACATCATAGTTGCTCTAAGAAGGTTGTATAGGAATGTCATTAGTCATAGTTAGATGTTAATGGCCGATAACGTGTGATACTTTCATATATAGGTCTTACTGGGCCTTGTTGGTGTTAGTGGCCCATTATAGCCTTTTTCATGTCATAGTCGCTCTAATGGGCCATATTAGGGCTTGAAATCTCTTAGTGGCCTATTATGGCGTGTGATATGTAACATTAGATATTTAAGGGTTATATCGTGTTATAGGGAGTCATATCAGACCATAATAGACAAAAACAAGTCATACATGTCCTAATGGACCATATTGGGCCTTGAAATCTATAATGACCCATTATACATATAATTTTAAAATGTGTCTTAAGAGGTACAACCCGCCTAACCCATCGATATACACTAAACATAGGTGTGGCAAATGGGTTGGGTTGGGTCGAAATGGGTTATGGGTCGGAACGGGTCAATTAAAAAAGGTTTGTTATGGTCCGAGTTGGAACGGGTCAGGGTCAAAAGGTTCAGGTCATTGCAGGTCTGGCTCAAAATGGGTCAAGGTTGGAACGGGTCAAAACGAGTTTCGGGTCGTTTTTTTTTTTTTTTTGACCAAGGACAACGAAGGAAATGTTTTAGTTTTTTTACTTTTTTCGTTTTTTATTTATATTTTGACTTATGATTTTTTTATTATTATTTTTGAATATTTTTTAAATTGTGTCTCAAGAGGTACAACTTGCCTAACCCGTCGATATACATTAAACATAGGGATGGCAAATGGGTTGGGTCGAAATGGGTTATGGGTCTGAACGGGTTAGGGTCGAAACGGGTCAAGGTCGGAACGGGTCAATTAAACAAAAGGTTGTTATGGTTCGGGTCGTATCGGGTCAGAGTCAAAAGGTTCGGGTCATAACGGGTCCGAGTCAACATTGGTCAAGGTCAGAACAGGTCAAAACGGGTTTCGGGTCGTTAAAAACGAAAAGGTAAAAAAAACTGAAACGTTTTCTCCCATGTCAACATTCAGCAAAAAAAAGCTGAGAAATGAGCCTAAACCGAAACCCAAGTCGTCGAGTGCGAACACTCGTGTTGGCTCGTTTCAGCAATTTTTCATATCGTTTGAACACTTAACAGCTCGTTTTAACAGCAAACAACATGTTAAACAGCTCGTTTTAGCGAGTTTTTAGTTTGTTTCAACACTTAACAGCTTGTTTTTACAGCAAACAGCATGTTAAACAGCTCGTTTCAGCGAGTTTTCAGTTCGTTTCGGCACTAAACAGCTCATTTCAGCAATTTTTTAGCCTGTTTCAGCACTTAACAGCTTGTTTCAGCACTTAACAGGTCGTTTCAACGCGTTTTGACCAGTTTTGCAGCAATTCAGCAATAAAAATCAACAGTTCAGCTCATTTTTACCCGTTTCAACAGATTACATAACCAATACTTCAAAATGTTTTGTGTTTTCAATCCAGAATACAAGTATAGGCAAACGTTCAGTGTTTTCAAAACCAGTGTGTAAGTTTGTCCATGTTTTCAATCCAAAACCTGGTGTCGCGTGTAATAGAGTTTTCTCAAAACCAAATGAATGCATATGACTCGCTAACTGTTACCTAGTACAAGTGTTTTAAGTTATGAGAGTATGTTCAACAACACATGACTCTAAGACCCACGTATGAACTCACACACAAACACAAACTTGACCCGACGAATCATTGGTGATAATAAGTAATGTCAACAGTACCAAAAGTCCTAACATATATCCACACATCATATCATGGCAAAGCAACCAAATATTCATCATACAACTTAACTTATGAGCATTCAGCTCACGAGATAGATTTTGGCATGTACAAACTGATTTTATTCACAAAGAAAAGGTTAAGGATAAATTCTACAAAATTTACCACTATAGGATTTATGAATTAGGTTTCTCAAAAAATTTTAGTATATTTTTCTCATGCATAGAAAACCCGCAATAATTCAACCATTACATATAGGTACTAACAGTTCAGCAGATTGCGCAAAACAAACTAGTTTGTAGGTTCCCAGCCGGATCTACACGGAATATCTCGTTCTACGTAGGTGCGGAATCCCTACGTAAGACGATACGAGCGTAGAAGACAATACACGTTAACACGATCAAACACACGTTACAATAAACAAAGACACGTTGTATTGCAACTGGAAACACGTGATTCACTGATCACCGATTACACAAACTGAATAACTCGTAAACTAAAACTCTCAAACTCAGCCGTAACCTAAACACTTATAAAGCACGACAACTTCGCCTAACATGTTTAGGCGAAGTTGTCCCTAACTTCGCTTTTTCCACAAGTTCGCCTATATCAGCGAACTTGTGAGCTAACTTCGCTTAATACAAAATACAAATCCAACTAACTTGATTACAGACACTAGACACTGAACTACTGACATCATGTACCAACAGACTCCCCCTTGGCAGTAGCTTCATACCTCTATCTTCAAGCACGTGTCTTGTAATCCAAACAATCTTGTATCTTTCATCTTTAAGCATGAACGCCTTCTCGTACACAAACCGAAACTCCTCTTTGATATTTTTTTGCTTCTTCTTTCCAAGCAGGAATATAAAATATCTTTTTCTCGTTCAGCACCTGCAGATCAGCTTGAGACAAATTCACCAAGTGCATTGGATCATACACTCTCCAGCTCTTGTTCATCTTCATCCTCCATTACTGCTTCAGCTGTTTCACAATCAACATACCACCACTTCAGATCTTTGAGCACATCCTTGGGCATTTGTTTCATCGGCACTTCTTTTAGACACCGGATCGGCTTATACTTCATGATCATCCAAGGCTTGCCATCTGCTTTCATTCCTCTATCTTTGTCTTCAACGAGCTTTCCTTTCTGTGGTTTCAACAGCTCGAACTTCTTCTCCTTTATACTTTTCTTCCAGACTATCTTCCCAATGACCCTAGCCATGTTATCATCACTCCTGTTTATCAACCCTAATCTGGCTAAGTCCTTCACTTCACATTCAGGCAACGTATTCAACGATCTCAACAGCCTCTTGAAATACTGAACCCCATCATACCTTTTAATCACAAAGAGCCTCAGCTGCTCAACATATAACCAGCATATAATCCTCTTTTTCGATTCAGCATAACCCCTGATGTTGTAACTTTTCTTGAACATAGTAGGGACAGCCGGTTTCTTAGTTTTTACGAACCACTGAGCGTAGCCTTCTTTCCATCTTGGCTGCTCTTCCCATTCCGTCTCATCGCTTCCCATATCTTGACTCATATATGCCTTATCAACTTCCGGAATCTCGTGCTCAACGTTTTCCTCTACAATCTCTCATTCTTCAATCTCACTATCAATAACAATCTCTGCCCCAATCTTCTCTATCTCTTCAACCGGTAACACATCGTCATCACCTATAATATCATCATACATCTCCTCAGCATCCACGACCACCACATCATCACCTGAACTGCCAGCTGCACTTGTTGACTCCCCCTGAGATGTGGAAGTCCCAAGAGCTCGTTCAGTTTTAAAACATCCTTTAAAGAGTTAAATGATACGATCAAGACCAAGTAACCAGCATAAAGTCATAAAACTACATAAGTAGAATAAAACTTAGAAATAAAGTACACGGGATCAAATTTCAGTCTCGACAGGGCCTACCACGTTTTAGAAAAGATCCGAACATGAATCATACTAATTAAGTGACTGTCACACAGATCCATGTTCAGCTGTATTATGACATAAAGAAACAGGTTGTAAGCAGGTAAATAACTTAAAATGATTTTCATCGTTTCTGTGATACGAGTTAGGTTCAATTAAGCTCAAAACTTAAATGGGCAACACATCAGAAATTATGATGTCTCCTATCTATTTTCAAAGCGTATTTGGCTTTCCCCAAGTCACCCCGAGTTGACCTCGACCCGTAGTGTCTGATTAAATAGTAAGTACTCTTCGATCTTTAGACTCTTCTTCCCGTTCTCTTTCTTACATCTTGATTGAGAAGTATTAACATTATAAGCTCTAGAATGTCTCAGTAACACATAGTTGTTTTTTTTTTTAAGTATTTACACAGTTTCAGAGTCGTAAACAACTGCAAGTCCCGAATCTGGATCACTGCAGTTTCTTGACACACTATCTTCACGGGAATCAGAACACTCACGGGCTCGTGTATGACTGGGTAATCGCTTTTCTGCCTATCATTCGGAAAGATATATATGGAGACATGCACAACTCTTAAGGAGTTTCCACGTAAAATCGAGTAGATTTAGCTAGTATCACTTCTACTTTTACGCACCATAAAAAGCTACCATGACATACAATGACTGTTCTAAAGCCTTTTAGGCCTAATAACTTCACTAGTTAAGCACACAGAATCAGTATATCTATCACTTTCCAAGGTTGGATCAATTTTCTGTTAAACATAGTAAAGGAACTTCTTACGAAGTAGTAGACTTGAAAAATAATTTCATCTCCCATTTCGGTGGGAGAGCATCAAGAAGTTTTTCTACGATTTCCTCTTCTTTGTAAGCAATGGAATAATTGCTGAGTTCGGTCATCAGGTGATAATATCTCGTGATGATATCATCAAGTGATTCATTCTTCAAGTACTTGAACACCGAGAATTGGGTTTTGAGTAGTTTAATCTTGGATGCACGTATCCCCACATTACCTTCAAATCGGTTTTCAAGCGCTTCCCATAGCCCTCTGGCGGTTTTATACTTCCTGAAGGTGTGAAGAATCTCTTGTGGAAGAGCCATTGTTATCGCAACATGAGCTTTGCTTTCAGCCTCATACATCCTCTTTTCTTCCTCTTCCATCTTGTTGTATTTCTTAATTTGTTCACGACCCTCATACAAAGAAATTGGTGGAATGTATCCATCTTGAATGCACACTCACATCTTAGCATCTTGATATTTAACATACTGCTCAAACCGATCTTTCCAAGCCACGAAATCGGTTCCCTTAAGCATCTTCGGTGCCTTAGTAGCTGAACCCGCTTCCACTTCCATTTTCACCAGTTCCGTAATATTTATAGAAGTCATCTTTTACGAAACGAAAACACAAAGAAACCCGAAAAATAAAAATTTTATTCTTAACAGTACTGTAGGCAAAGTTAAAGTTAACTTCGCTTAAGTCTTAACTTCGCTTGAATTCTTAACTTCGCTCTCCTTTTTAAATTCGCCTGATTTGGCGAAGTTGTGAATAACTTCGCTTAAGTTAAGCGAACTTGGGAGGTAGGCGAAGTTGTGGATAACTTGGCTTGAGATAAGCGAACTTGTGAGGTAGGAGAAGTTGTGGATAACTTCGCTTAACCTTATATCTTCGCCTAAACCCTACAAACAGTAGCGGCAACTTCGCCTGATGAACACGATGATTTTGCAGGTTTGATTTTGACGTTTTTTGCGAGGTATGCGAAGGTGTAATGGGTTGTTTTTGATGGTGGGAGGTGAGTAGGACACAAAAACTCGGTAAACTCTTCCCGCGAATAGTCGAACGGAACGATTTCTACACCCGCGTGATAATCCCGAACCACACAATCACGAGCAAAAGCTCTGATACCAATTGTAGGTTCCCAGCCGGATCTACACGGAATATCTCGTTCTACGTAGGTGCGGAATCCCTACTTAAGACGATACGAGCGTAGAAGACAATACACGTTAACACGATCAAACACACGTTACAATAAACAAAGACACGTTGTATTGCAACTGGAAACACGTGATTCACTGATCACCGATTACACAAACTGAATAACTCGTAAACTAAAACTCTCAAACTCAGCCGTAACCTAAACACTTATAAAGCACGACAACTTCGCCTAACATGTTTAGGCGAAGTTGTCCCTAACTTCGCTTGTTCCACAAGTTCACCTATATCAGCGAACTTGTGAGCTAACTTCGCTTAATACAAAATACAAATCCAACTAACTCGATTACAGACACTAGACACTGAACTACTGACATCATGTACCAACATAGTTTAATGGTTCTATAAACTCATTAAACCAAATTGTTGAAGACCAATTGGGTTATCTTTTAAACTCATAATAATAAGTTCCATAAGTGGAACCAGCCCGTTTGGGTATGTTATTAGGGAGTTATGGTGTCCGAAAAATGGACCAGAATATAACTCCCCAAATCAGCTTTGACATATGTTTTTGTAAAATCATAAAACGTATTCAACACTCATCCAAAAATTACAAAATTTACATTTCTGGAAACTAGACTCAGAATACTATATCCTAAAATCAAGAATCGATCAATAATCATTGTTTAACATCGAGTTACAGACCAATCAATAAACGAGAACGAATCTATCAGCCAACTATTCTTAACAAAACTCAAACCCTAACATGTTTCTGACATCTCTAGGGTTCTAATTAATCATGTTAAAAAACACCGTTAAATTTGATCGTGGGATGGTTGATGTAGTTTGGAGAAAGAAGCTAAGTGATGAAGAAGAGTAATGAGCTTCAATTGATGTTTATGGATTAGGTTTGTAATTGGGAGGAGGTGAAGGTGATGGTCACACGAAGCATAAAGTGTGGCCATTAACTAATAATAGTCACATTTGTTGTTTTGCTGTCACTATTAGCTTTTAGCCACACATCAAATATTATAAGTGACTATCAAATAATGCTTTATGATCACATAAACACGTAAGCGTGACCATATATATTAGCTTTTAGCCACATATGAAATAATTAAAGTGTGACCATTAAATTTTAATACTTACGCGTTTTGTTTTAATGTCATTGTTAGCTTTAAGTCACACGTAAAAGCATATAAGTGGCTAACAAACAATGTTATATGGTCACATTGACCCGTAAGTGTGACAATATGTATTAGCATTCAGCCACATCATTGAAACATATTGTGGCCGTAGATCACATTCGGCCACACTTTTCTAAGTGTGGCTAGTAACTTTCACATTTTTTTTTGTTAAAGTGTGGCTACAGGTTTCGACCAGCTGTGTATAGGTAAGTTTTTTAGTCACACGGCCAAACATGTGTGGCTAAAGCTCCGAACATGTGTGACTAAGGTTCAGAACATGTGTCTTTTTGTCACATGAACCAAACATGTGTGGCTAAAGGTTCTAGCAGGTGTGTGGTCACACAAATAAGCGTTGTGTGGCTTAAACTATGATTGGTGACCTTTAGCCACACATTTAATCTGAATTGTGGCAAACCGATTTCAGCACATGTGTGGCTAAATCCCTTTTTCACGTAGTAATTGTTCGGAGCAGCAGATGTAGCAGAAGCATTCAACTTGAGACTTTGGATTTGGGTTATGATAGTGGGCATAGCAGCAACAAACTCTTTGGTGATCCTAGCAGCCAGACGGCGATCATGAGAACCCAAAGAACGTTGGTGACGACGGTGGTTTCTTAGTGAAGACATCTTATGAGGAATAAATGTAAAAGATTGTAAGATAGGGGTTACATTGCGTAAATACTTATGAGATGTTGTAATCAATATGATCAATGTGGGATAACTAAAGGAGGAGATGAGGTCAGTTTAAAAGTTGAATTTATTTGATTAAGTTAACTTAACAAAAACCTAACGAAACATAATTTGTGTGTTGGCCTCCCATGAGCTTTTCATGGCAGTATGAATGGCACAACGAACTAATGAATAAAAACAACTGAGTTGGACAGCCCATGAGCGATACATGGCATTTTAACTGTACCAACTAATTAACGAATTATCAATGCAAGAGAGTTGTATGGCCCATGAGCGTTACATGGCAATTTAACTATACCAACTAAATAACGAACTAACAAGATAAAAGTATGAGTTGTTGGAGCATCCCGTGAACCACCACATATGATTAAGCTCCAACAAAAACATAATGTTTAAATCAACTTGAGAAATGGATAGTAGGAGTGCCCATGGGTTCCGTGGATTTTTCACCCGACTAACCATTTATAATAAGAAAACACAACAATCGGAAAGGACTGAATTTAGTCACGAATCACTGTGAATTCGGTTTAAAAAAATTGCTACCGCTAGTGCGGTTATGTTTGGCATCCTAGGGTGTCGGTCGTATGATTGTTGTGTCTCGCTTTGTCCTATAAGATCGAGTATTGTGGTCAGGTTATCCTCCAGATAAGGAATAACGTCTTACCTTGGGTTCTTAGAACCGGTTTGCCAAGGCCCGACTCACAGTTCTCTCCCCCTTTCAGTTACTACAGGATTTGTCACACAACCTAGCCCTAAGGTGAAAGAGTAATAACAACACTAGGGAATTCTTAAGAAATTTCTCAAAAATAAAAGGCAATCTACTTAATTTAAATTAATTAAGAAAAACTATCTTTGAGATTGAGGCATAGCCTCGGAGTTGTGTGTGCGCATGACAACATAATAATAAACAATAATTAAATAATTATCTAAGAAAGCTGTAAACAAAATTTTTGAACACATAAGGCAATCAGATAAGCATGTATAGGGCTCCTAAGCATGTTACTAAGGCACCACTAACGAGATATCTTAAACCTTTGGTTCTGATACCAATCTGTCACACCCCAGCTTAAGGCGGAAATGTCGGGGCGTGAACTGATTGTTCACGGCTCTCAAGGTACTATCATTTAATAATTAAAAAGTGACAATATCTATTAAATTTAATTAAATATTCATATAAATCTCAACCAACAAAGTACATAAATTAAAAATAAAGGCAACAAGATAATTCAAAATTCCAAATTTAAAACTAAGTCTTGATTTATTGTCTTGATAATATTTCTTCTAACATAAGCAATCATAAAATCTTCATCAATCATGAATCAATTCAAATGATAACCTGCATATGCATATAAAATAAAATAGTTTTGTTAACACAAGGTTGAGTGAGTAAAGCACTAGTTAGTTTAAATACAATATTATATAATATGAGACAATGAGCAAATTGTACTTAATGCGGTATACAATTAAGACATGTGTGGGCTAAACCGTTGCAATGCGAATCGGGCATTGGTTACCATGAGTGAGTTGCCGGTGAAACCATTGTCATGCAATCAGACGCCTGCCACTAAGACAGTCGTATGATCATACTAAATATGAATATGATGGACCTCTCCGAATGCGATAAAATAAACAAATAAACATGTAACAAGTTAGGCATATAAGGTTTGCAGTTGCTAGTGTGAATACTAATAATAAGTAAATAATGTAAGTACGCATATGTCCCCAAAAGTTTGGAAAACAAGTAAAAGAAGCGAAGTGGTTACTCACCTTATTAATAAGCGAGAGAAATAAATACAATAAGAAAGGTGGTACAATAAACGTCATGCTCGTTGAGAAATATCCACGAACAAATCCTAAGTATGAGTATTAATGAATATCTATGGATTAATGAATGGGTTAAAAAAGATTTTGAGATATGAAACGGTATTTGAGAGTTTAAAATATATTTAACGACTATTTATAAAGGTTATTAAGAATATATATAATTGTAAAAAAACTAAAACCTTTTAATTATATGCATTATTTTTAATTAACGTTGTAATAAATTATATATATTAATAATGATTTGAGATCGATCGATATTTGTGAAATAATATTTTAATTAAATTTGTTATTTATTAACAAAGATTACCTTTAAACTAATTTTGTAAATAACAAATAAAATATAATCTTTTATAAAATACTTGAACTTATAACTATATTTTAATATTTTAATTAACTTGATATATTTTAAATCAAAACCCTTTTTATATGTTAAATACTAAAGTGTTTAGCATTTTTAATAACTATATATATATGGTTTTAACCAAGGTTTGGAAAAGTGACTAGTTTACATGTTGGTTTGTATAAAATACTGATTAAGTTTATATTTATAATGGGGATATTGGTTTTTAATACTCCAACTTTCCCTCATTGGTAGATAACACTCCCAACTTTTGATTTGTCAACCACCACTCCCACCTTTCACCAATATTTCCTGTACCACTTCCCGTCTAAATGAACACTAACCTCGTTAATGTTTTGGACTAAAAATGTCATTCAAATTAGTTTAGGGGGTAAAACAGTAATTTTATTTTTAACACACAACCTCCATTTCCGGTGACATCGTTTTACCGGCGACCTCATTTTTTCAGGAGAATTTGAGCTTTCCAGCTATCTCGTTTTTCAGAACATCATATCCATCATTTCACCGAGCTTCACATATGAATTTGAGTTTTCCGGCGAGTTGCAGGTTTCCGGCGAACACCATATCCATCATTTCACCGCCCACCACCCCAAAACCGCAACCCTCGCCCCCCGCCACCACCAGTGTCTCACCCAGCCACCTTCCGGGATCGCCTGCGTGCCGGAAAATCGAGTTGCAGGTTTTCGGTGAGCACCATCTTCATCATATCTCCACTGGTGCACAATCTTCATGATCTCCATTACCTTTTTACACCTCTGAACCATCTCCATTTTCTGAAAGACGAGATAGTCGGAAAACTCAAATTCGCCAGAAAGAAAAAGAGGTCGCCGGAAAAACGAGGTCGCCGGAAATGGAGGTTGTGTGTTAAAATAAAATTTTTGTTTTACCCCCTCAACTAATTTGAATGACGTTTTTAGTCCAAAACATTAACGAGGTTAGTGTTCAATTAGACGCGAAGTGGTACTGGAAAATAGGGTGAAAGTTGGGAGTGGTGGGTGACAAATCTAAAGTTGGGAGTGTTATTTACCAATGAGGGAAAGTTGGGAGTATTAAAAACCAATATCCCTTTATAATGTTAATATATATATATATATATATATATATATATATATTAGATATAACGTTTTAAATCAAAAGTTACCAAAAATATGAAACAAAAACGAGAGGGGGTTGAACCCGCGCCCCTTGCAGTCCTCGTGACTTAGTCCATATAAGCCAACTAGGCTGGTGTCTAACTCATGATATAACCAAAAATAAAAATGTTTAAACAAACAGAAACAATACCCAGTTCTTAACAAACCCTTGAATCATCAATCCGTTTTATAGATTGTTAATTGACCAATTAGACAAAAGGGTTATTGATGAGTGAATCAAGATGAACAAAACTATATATTTAATTACCTCTAACAACGTGTAATCGACGGTCGAATAGAGGGATAAATAGTTGGCAAGAACACGGCGGACGTAAGATATCAGCAGGCAATAAAAATGCAATTCAATATGGGGGTTCAATTGGCGATGGTTATAAGATCGTTCAGGCAGGATTAATTGGTTTGAGATCTGAATATGTTTATATACAAAACTCTCTATTAATCTGAATATGTAAAAGTGAACTACAAAACTTGTTCTTTTCCTAGACATTTATATACATGCTTAAGTATGACTTAAACGTACTTATAACTAATTACACTATGACCATTATACTTTGATGACGAGTGATTAATGCTACAATGAATGCTTTTTTAATCAAGAACTCAAACCCTTAGTGGCACTACTAATTCAAAACAAACAAGGTAAAACTTACCCCATAATGACAAGACCGTGCTAAACATCTGTTCAAACAAGTTATAAGAAAGCCAAATGACAAAACTCAGTGCAAATGTTCCATTCCCAAACAGGCAAGAAGGTTGAAACGCAAGATGGTCATAATCCTCATTTATTGGGACACCAGGTTCCTCCACAGCTCCATATGAAAAATGATATATATATGTTAATACTAAAGACTAATCGTGTAAGTTAGGTGATGTCTCTGATTGCAAACTAAGCTACTAATAAGTTAATTTAATAGCAACCCCAAACAAACTTTTAGCTAGAAATTACAACTCTTAGACCTTCCATAACAGGCCGCTTCCCCCACTCAAGGCGCCTCAAAGCACCCGAGAACACCGCCTCCGGGGCGCTTTGAGCGCTTTTGGAGGGGGGGGGGCGCTCAGCGCCGGTCTTTGTCTTGGTTTTCTCCACTAGCCTTTGAATAACGGCGATATATTTAATAAAAAACAATTTTATTTTCTATCATCCTATTATATATATATATATATATATATATATATATATATATATATAGGATCAGGATCATGATCATGAGATAACTTTTTTGAAATTGAGAACTATGAGAACCATTTTGAACCACAAAAAACCCAAAAATAAAAAAATCATAAAATAAAAAAAACACAAAAATGAAAAAAGTAAAAAAAAATAATCTTATTTTAACATCCCGGTTTCATTGAAAAAAAACTCGGTTTAGCAAATTATATACACATATGTATAATATATACATATATGTACATTTACATGATTTTTTATACACATGTGTATAATTTAAGATAAATGATACTGTACATATGTGTATATTACGTAACTAAAGATTAAATAAAATTATACATATGTGTATAATACAATGTTTTTTTTTATTTTTTTATATTTTATATTATTTTTTTATTTTTTTTTAAAGAAACCGGACAGAAATATAAGAGTTTTGGTTTTTTTACTTTTTTAAAATTTTTGTTATTTTTTGTTTTATGATTTTTTTAAATATTTTTTTAAAAATGTTTTTAGTGGTCCAAAATTGTTCTCAATTTCTTAATTTGCAAAGGGTTCTCTTAGGATCCTTACCCTATATATATATATATATATATATAAAGGATCAAATAAGAAGTTTGATTTTCCTAGGAAGACTAGGAAGGAGGGTATTTTAGTCTACTACCTTAATATTGAAACCCACTTAATTAAAACCCACTTAAATTTTCACTCATCTCCTACAACTACCACCGCCCACCGCCACCACCTTGCCAGAAAAGTCTTCGGAAATTTCGCCGGAAAATAAAACACTATGAAAAACACAATGAAAAAGACACAATGGAAAAAACACTATGAAAATAAAAACACAATGACAAAAACACAATGAAAACACAATTAAATAACATAATGTAAAAAACACAATGCAAAAAACACTATGAGAAAATAAAACACAATTGTATAACACAATTTTGTTGTTGGTACATGATGTCAGTAGTTCAGTATCTAGTGTCTGTAATTGTGTTAAGTTGGTTTTGTTATGTGGTAGTTAATATGTTTCACAAGTTCGCCCATCATAAGCGAAGTTAGTGACAACTTCGCCTAGCATGTTAGGCGAAGTTGTCGAAGTGTATTTAAGGTTGGGATACGGCTTGTATGTTTTTAACGATTCAGGACGTGTAATCGGTGATTGACATATCACGTGTTATTAGTTGCAATACAACGTGTCTTTTGTGTATTGTAACGTGTGTTTGCTTGTGTTTAACGTGTATCGTCTTCTACGCTCGTATCGTCTTACGTAGGGATTCCGCACCTACGTAGAACGAGATATTTCCGTGTAGATCCGGCTGGGAACCTACAATTGGTACCAGAGCGCTTGCTCGTGATTGTGTGGTTCGGGATTATCACACGGGTGTAGAAATCGTTCCGTTCGACTATTCGCGGGACGAGGTAACGTTGAAATACCGAGTTTTTTGTGTCCTACTAACCTCCCTCCATCAAAAACAACCCATTACACTCTAGAATACCTCGCAATACGTCAAAATCAAACCTGCAAAAACGTTGTGTTTATCAGGCGAAGTTGCCGCCACTGTTTGTAGGGTTTAGGCGAAGATATAAGTTAAGCGAAGTTATCAATATCTTTGCCTACCTCACAAGTTCGCTTAACTTAAGCGAAGTTGTCATCAAGCGAAGTTAACATCAGGCGAAGTTGGGAAGACAGCGAAGTTGTGTTTTTCAAGCGAAGTTACTCTTAAGCGAAGTTAAAAATAACTTCGCCTACAGTACTGTTCAGAATAATAAATTATTTTTTTTTGGTTTCTTTGAGTGCTCGTTTGTATTTCTTCCAAAGATGACTTCTATAAATATTACGGAACTGGTGAAAATGGAGGTGGAAGCAGGTTCAGCTACTAAGGCTCCGAAAATGCTGAAGGGTACCGATTTCGTGGCTTGGAATGATCGGTTTGAACAATATGTTAAATATCAAGATGCTAAGATGTGGGTGTGCATTCAAGATGGATACATTCCACCAACATCTCTGTTTGAGGGTCGTGAACAAATAAAGAAATACAATAAGATGGAAGAGGAAGAAAAAAAGATGTATGAAGCAGAAAGCAAAGCTCATGCTGCGATAACAATGGCTCTTCCACAAGAAATTCTTCACACTTTCAGGAAATACAAAACCGCCAGAGAGCTGTGGGAAGCTCTTGAAAATCGATATGAGGGTAATGTGGGGATACGTGCATCCAAGATTAAGCTTCTCAAAACCCAATTCTCGGTATTCAAGTATCTGAAGAATGAGTCACTTGATGATATCATCACAAGGTATTACCACTTGATGACCGAACTCAGAAATTATTCAATTGACTATAAAGAAGAAGAGATCGTAGAAAAACTTCTTGATGCTCTTCCACCGAAATGGGAAATGTACACTGTCTTGATGAGAGAAGATAAAGAGTTTGCAAACATCGACTTGGAAACAACAGTCAATAAACTACGAACTTTTGAACTTAACATGGTTCGAAAAGAGACACCAACTGATCAGGTTCAGGATCCGGGAATGTATGGTGCGAAAGTTACTTCAAGTTCAAGTTCAAAGTCAGAATCATCTGCTTACTACTCAAAGGGAAACTCGAGCTCTAACTCAACTCAAGATGGTCATGTAAGTCTCAACATGGATGGTGATGTGTGTTTCGTAGCTGGTGGAACAAATTCTTCTAAACCTCAAGCAACAACTGGTAGTTTTTCCTCAAATGTTCCGAACAACTACTCTCAGATGCCCATGAGTGTTAAGTCTGCTGAACAGCAATTTGCTCTCTATGTATCTTTCATTGCTTCTTACGAAAATTACATCAAAGGTAAAATTGTCGACCCTGCTACTTTAGACGAAGACTATGATCAAATCGATGCTGATGTTCTGGAGGAGATGGATCTGCAGTGGCAGATGGCGATGATAGTAAGAAGAGTTAAAAGGTTTATGAAGAAGACTGGTAGAAAGTTCGTTGGCGATTGACCAGGTTTTGGTAAGTCAAAGGTTCGGTGTTATAACTGTCAACAGAATGGCCACTTTGCTAAAGAATGCACAAATGAAAGAGTAGAACATAGTCAGAACAGGCCAACACAATCAAATGGGGGAAGTAATGAGAATAGGGCGATGGTATCCAGACATAACTGGGGATACAATTGGAATCTGGAAGTTGAGGAAGTGTTCGAACAGGCCAACTTGGTTAACATCGAAACTGAAGGAAACGACAGAGAGACAAGAGAAGATCAAGCTTATATGGCAGAGGTGAATGATTAGCTCTCTGAGGAACAGTTGAACAGGGCTGCAAACAATCTATGGGTTATGGATAGCGGCTGTTCCCGGCACATGACTGGTAACAAAAACTTGTTACACGAGTGGAAACCTGTTCAGGGAGGTAGAGTAAGTTTTGCTGGAGAGAGTGGTGGTAGAATTACTGGAATTGGGACGGTGACTAATGGTAAAATGAAGTTAGAAAAGGTGAATTTCGTTGAAGAGCTGAAGCATAACTTGCTGAGTGTGTCTCAGATCTGTGACAAAGATTACACTGTGCACTTTACCAAAAATGAAGCGATTGTACTGTATCCTGGTTTCAAGATACCAGAGGCATGGATAGTGATGAAGGCTCCAAGGGAAAAGAATACATATGTAATGGATATGAGGTCGACTGAGATGGCAACAGAAGAATCATGTCTTCTGTCAAAAGCAACTGAATCGGAGTCCGAGCTATGGCATCGAAGAATGGGGCATATACATCTTCAAAAAATGAACTACATTATCAAGAATGGGCTGGTGCTCGGTGTTCCCTTAAAAATTTTCAACTTTGAAGACCAATGCTTATCGTGCAAAAAGGGAAAGCAACACAAGAAACCTCATCACACCAAGAAGATCAATTCAATAGTCAGTACCCTAGACCTACTTCACATGGATCTCTTCGGTCCCGTGAATGTAAAAAGCCTAGGTGGAACATCGTACTGCTTGGTGATAACTGATGATTTCTCTCGATATTCTTGGGTATATTTCCTGAAGACAAAAGATGAAACAGTTCAGTTGGTAATTAACTTGATTACCAAGGTTGAGAACATCGTGGGGAGAAAGGTTAAATACATCAGGAGTGACAATGGGACAGAGTTCAAAAACTACCAGATGGAGATGTTTTTCTTACAAAAAGGGATAGACCACCAGTACAGCGCTCCGTACACTCCGCAACAAAATGGAGTGGCTGAAAGGAAGAACAGGATGCTAATTGAAGGAGCCAGAACCATGCTGGCTGATGCTAAACTTCCTGTGGTGTTCTGGGCTGAAGCTGTCGCTACAGCCTGTTATATCCTTAATCGAGTTTTAACTGTTAAAAGATTGAATAAAACATGTTATGAACTTATGCATGGTAGAAAGCCTAACTTGAATGGTCTCGAACCATTCGGGTCCCCATGTTCGATATTAAAGACGAACTCAAAATTTGGTGAGAAAGCCGACGAAGGTAATTTAGTCGGATATGTTGTTGGGACACCCAACAGACGAGTCTTTAATCTATCGACCAGCAAGGTTGAGGTGGTGTGTAACACTGACATCACAAGTTACAAACCACCAAAACCAAGCACGGGACCCGCTGAGGCTTTCGACTATGATAAGCTTTTTAAATCTTTTAATTTGCCTTACTTGGATTGTGCAGAAGTTGATGAGAGAATAGCTACGCAGATTCTTTATGATGAGGAAGAAAATTTTGTGCAGCGACCGCAGTACGATGAATGTCAACCTTCCTCGTCAACTGCTGTCGACATCCCTGCTACCTCTACTGAAGACGAATTCTTCAATCCTTTTCACTCTCAACAACAATCGCCCATTGATGAACTATCTTCGAACCTGGAAGACAATTTGAAAGTCAGTTCGGTTCCGACCACTGGAGTTCATAAATATCACCCTTTGGAGAACGTGATAGGTGATCTGTCTGATGGTGTACAAACAAGATGAAGCTTGAATGAGGACACCTGTGTTTGCGCAAGCATCAAAGAAACAGGTATCATTAACGAGTGCTTATACACCTGCTTCATTAGCCAGATTGAACCAAAGAACTATCAAATGACTCTAAAGGACAGCTCGTGGGTCGAAGCCATGCAAGAAGAGTTAGCCCAGTTCGAGAAGATGGAGGTTTGGAAATTGGTTGCAAAACCAAGAATGTGCATGCGATTGGCACAAAATGGGTTTTCAAATGCAAGAGAGATGAAAAAGGGATAATCATCAGGAACAAGGCGAGGCTGGTTGTAAAAGGTTTTAATCAGCAAGAAGGGATCGACTACAATGAAGTGTTTGCTCCTGTGGCGAGATTGGAAGCGATTCGTTTGTTTTTGGCATTTGCGGCACACAAGGAGATGAAGGTGTTTCAGTTAGACGTGAAACGTGCGTTTCTTAACGGTAAAGTCGATGAGGTTGTGTACGTTGAGCAACCTCCGGGTTTTCCAGACCCGGACTTTCCTGATCACGTGTACAAGCTAAGTAAAGCGCTATATGGGCTACATCAGGCCCCTCGTGCCTGGTACGCAACTCTATCCGATTACTTGCTTGAGAATGGGTTTGAAAGGGGAAAGATCGATAGCACATTGTTCGTTAAGAGAAAAGGAGGAGACTTTCTTTTGGTTCAAGTCTACGTGGACGACATCATCTTTGCTGCATCAAAAGTCGCCATGTGTCAGGAATTTGAAGCCGTCATGAAAAAGAGGTTTGAAATGAGTGCTATGGGTGAACTAACTTTCTTTTTAGGATTGCAGGTTGATCAGAAGAAAGACGGGATGTTCATTCATCAGACTAAATATGTCCAAGACGTTCTCAAACGCTTCAAGATGGAGGACAGCACTCCATTCGATACTCCAGTTTGCGTCAACCACAAACTGAGTGCTGATTCAGACAGTGATGCAGACGTGGACCCCACCCAATATCGGGCAATCATAGGTTCTTTAATGTATTTAACTGTATCTAGACCTGATATTATGTTTGCAGTTTGTCTTTGTGCTCGCTTTCAGGCAAACCCAAAGGAATCTCACATGAAAGGTGTGAAGAGGATATTGCGGTATCTCAAGGGCAAGCCTAAGCTGGGGTTGTGGTACACGAAAGGGGGAGACTTGGAGCTGGTCGCTTACACGGATTCTGACTATGGGGGATGCAATCAGAATCGGAAGTCAACAACAGGGGGGTGCCAGTTTCTTGGAGGCAGATTAGTGTCATGGTAGTGCAAGAAGCAGACCTCAGTTGCTATCTCTACCTGTGAAGCAGAGTACATGGCAGCATCGAACTGCTGCTCTCAGGTTCTTTGGATACAACAGCAATTGCGCGATTACGGTCTGAATTTCACTCATACTCCTATCTGTATAGATAACACTACTACTATCTCAGTAACTAACAATCTCGTAAAGCATAGCAAAACTAAACACATTGACATCCGTCATCATTTTATACGGGATTGTGTTGAGAAGAAATTAATAATGCTAGAAAAGGTTGATTCGTTAGATAATTTCGCTGATTTGTTTACTAAAGCGTTTGACAGAACTCGTTTTCAAAACCTTGTTGAGCTTAATGGGATGATCAATCCCGAGTAACCGTATTTCTTGTTTTTACTTAAAAAAAACGTCACTATCGCTTAGAAGTATGTCGGTTGCTTCAGTTTGAAGGACATATCTTCGGATGTGTTTGGTCCTCACTTCTACCAGTAGATTATGAGGATAGCCATTAACCAACTGACTGAAAGTGACCGGGGCGGTTTATGATGTGTTGTTATTCTTTCGCTGAAAATTAGTCGTTCATACTTAGATAAAAGGATACATACTCGTATGTGGTCGGTCCAGCTGATCCATTGGATCCTCAGGATAGCCGTTTACCTGAAGACTTTGACTTGATTGGGGCGATTGAATTTAAAATATTTTTATGGGAGATGAAATAATTTTTCAAGTTTACTACTTCGTAAGAAGTGTCTATACAATGTTTATACGAAAATTGATCCAACCTTGGAAAGTGATAGACAAACTAATTCTGTGTGCTTAACTAGTGAAGTTATTAGGCCTAAAAGACTTTAGAACAGTCATTGTATGTCATGGTAGCTTTTTATGGTGCGTAAAAGTAGAAGTTATACTAACTAAATCTCCTCGATCTTACGTGGAAACTCCTTAAGAGTTGTGCATGTCTCCATATATATCCTACCGGATGATAGGCAGAAAAGCGATTACCCAGTCATACACGAGCCCGTGAGTGTTCTGATTCCCGAGAAGATGGTGTGTCAAGAAACTGCAGTGATCCAGATTCGGGACTTGCAGTAGTTTACTCGAAGCTGTGTAAATTTTATTATTTAAAAAAAAAAAAAAAAAAGCCTTCTAAAGCTTATAATGTTATACTTATCAATTATGAGGCAAGAAAGAGAATGGGAAGAAGAGTCTAAAGATCGAAGAGTACTTACTACTTAATCAGACACTATGGGTCGAGGTCAACTCGGGGTGACTTGGGGAAAGCCAAATACGCTTTGAGAATAGATAGGAGACATCACATTCTCTGATGTGTTGCCCATTTATATTTTGAGCTTAATTGAACCTAACCCGTATCACTGAAGCGATGAAAACCATACTAAGTTGTTTACCTGCTTACAACCTGTTTCTTTATGTCATAATACAGCTGAACATGGATCTAAGTGACAGTCACTTAATTAGTATGATTCATGTTCGGATCTTTTCTAAAAACATGCTCCCCGACAAGACTGAAATTTGATCCCGTGTACTTTATTTCTAAGATTTTATTCTACTTATGAAGTTTTTATGGTTTTATACCTGGTTACTTGGTTTTTGATCGCAACATCTAACTCTTTAAAGGAAGTTTTATAAGTTAATTGCATAATTCTAAATTCTTAAGGGTTAGTTATGTAAATTTTATTACTAAGCGAAGTTCAAGGCGAACTTGTTAAACAGGCGAAGTTAAGGGGTAAGCGAAGTTAACCCTAACTTCGCATGTATAATATAAACAGTATATAAAGAAGACTTATAGTCAAACACTTTTTACTTTTCACTTTTCTTTAAACCCGGCGAACTTATCATCCATTAACCTCGGCGAAGTTATATCTCGAATCACATCTTGTTGTTTTTCTCAGTTTCTAATCCGATTTAAAGGTGTGTAGTGTCGTCATATCGTATAATCTATGACAATGACGTTAATCAAGGTCGTTTCGACCCGATTTGTGACCCCGTTCATTCAAACCCTCAACACCCGCTTTTCAAACTTATTTTCACGTGATCATAATCATCTTGATCGTCTAGATATCCATAAAATCATGTGTTTAAGAGTCCACAATCATCGAATTATCCAAACGACATCTTGTTTGGGCGTCTAAACTGTTGCCGCTTCAGTTCAGGCGAAGTTATCCTTAACTTCGCCTAAGGCTTAACTTCGCCTTTACTTTATTATTTAACTAATCTTGAGCGAAGTTGTTCAATGGCGAAGTTATGTTTAGGCGAAGTTGTCCATAACTTCGCCTCAGACATAACTTCGCCTGTTTAATTATTCCATTTAAAATTATATTAACTGTTATCAGGAGAAGTTGTGGTAAAGGCGAAGTTATTATCAACTTCGCCATTTCCCTAACTTCGCCTATACAAAAAACAATCATAACTACGCTCATGGTAACAAGCGAAGTTGTGATTTACTTTGACGTCTATCTAACTTAGACCGTTTGTGGTACAGATATGGCAGCTGTAGCGGAAGCAGGTGGTGCAGGTGGTGACGAAGGAGGAGATAACAATCGGCAGTTTTTCCCGGGGCATAACATGTACATAACTTTGGACCCGGATGCGAGCGGTGTTGATGATTTTCGCGAGATCATCACGTTTCTTATCCGCTCGCGTATCTTCCATGCTATAACTACAACACTGCCTATCTCTTTGCCAAATATAGAAGATTTCTGGCAGACAGTTGAATATGATTGCAGAGTTGAGCCCCCAGTGATGCGTGCAACGGTTAACAATCAGATAGTGCAGTTCTCGTCAGAACAGATACGGGTTGCTTTGCAGTTTGGGGATGAAACGAGAGATGATCCTACAGACTTCGTGGCTCCATTCAGGGATGGTGCCTTTCTAAGGATGGGCTATTCTGGTCCATTGGGGGATACACAGAGACGCAAAGGTTTCTTGTTAGATCAATGGCGCTTTCTCATGCACGTGATGATCATGTGCATGTCGGGTAGAAAGGCTGGTACGGATGGAATGGGTGCGACGATGCAGTCGGCGATGACAGCACTGACTTACAATAAGCGTTATAGCTTTAGTCAGATGGTGTTCTACGAGTTAGACCGTCAAAGACGAGCGGTGGCGCGTGAGAGATTCTTAATGTACCCAAGATTCCTTCAAATGATCTTGAATCACGTGGCTCCCTCGTTACCTCAGCGCCGTCCGGTTCGGTATGTGGAAAGTGTCCGCAAGCGAATCTTCACCAAGTGTAGATCATCAAGTGCGAGGAGTAAACCAGAGCTCCGTCCTCGACATACTCCGTTGTTTGGGTACTTGATCAACCCAGAGTATGTTGCAGCTCGTGGGGACGAGTTTCGGGATCCTGTATCACAACAGGCTGAAGCAGCTCAACCACCACCTGTGGTACAGCAAGCTTTACCTGTTGCTCCTGTTGTGGCACCGGAGGAACATGTAGACCTTGAAGCTGCGTTTGGCGGTCAAGGATTTTTTGATATGGAACGTGTTGATCCAGAGGAAGAGGTACAGGTCTCGGTTGCCCGGGTTTCTAGTATGGATGTGTCGATGACAGCTGCGACTGAGGCTGATTCTAATTCCTCAGATGATGATGTTGCTGAAGCTAGACAGATTTTGATTACTCAAGAAAGAATTCATGGAAAGAGAAAGAGAGACACCGATGACAGTGATTCGGATTTTGAGGAAGATTTACATCGTTTGGTTCGTAGAGCGAGAAGGGAAAGAGCGGGTGCAGGTTCGGGAGCTGGTGAGAGCTCAAGGGTGGTTCGTTTTTCGCCACCCGCACTGTCTGGTATGACTATGGTCCCTACATCATTGCCATTTACAGGGCCAAGCGCCGCGGATGTTCCCGTGGTAACTACCTCATCCTCTTTTGGCATACCACCCACTACATTTCAACTCCCGGCTCCGGAGATTGTGTCCTTGTCCCCTCCAACTCTTACTCCATCGGAGGTCGTTGCAAGGTTTGTTGAGTCTACGGTTGTTGCCACTGCAGGGTTGTCGGTTACGATACCACCTGCGGTTACGTTTCCACCTGTTTCTGATGTGCCGGTTACCTTGGGAATCCCTCCTCCGTACGCTCAAGACATTTCACATATGAGGTTTGATTTCGATGCAACCCTATCCGACTCGGAAAGAATAGCAGCGCTTGAAAGGGTCATGGCAGAACAATCAAGAGTAAATCTAATCCAGACTCACGCTATTCAGCGCCTCGTTGCAGAGAATCAAATTCAGTCGTCCCTCCTGATTGAGCATGGTAAAATCTTTGATGCCTTGAAACAGTTCTTGGCATCTTAGGGGGAGACGAGCTGTAAAGGTGACGAGCTGCGGACGAAGAAGAGAAATGATCGAGACGATGATCCCAATGCATCGAAAGATGCAGGTGGAGAGTTGCCAAGAACTGAACAAGCTCTTGGGGCTTCCACATCTCAGTGGGAGTCAACGAGTGCAGCTGGTGGTTCAGGGGGTGATGATGTGGTGGTTGTGGATGCTGAGGAGGTATTGAATGATGATGTTATAGGTGATGAGGATGTGTTACCGTTGGAAGAGATCGAGAAGATAGGGGCTGAGATCGTGATTGACAATGAAGTTGAAGAAGGAGAGATTGTGGAGGAGAACATTGAGCATGAAATTTCGGCAGTTGAAAAGTCAGATCTGGGTCAAGATACGGAATGTGATGAGACTGAATGGGAGGAGCAGCCAAGATGGAAAGAAGGCTACGCTCAGTGGTTCGTAAAGACTAAGAAACCGGCAGTCCCTACTATGTTCAAGTAAAGTTACAACATCAAAGGTTATGCTGAATCGAAAAAGAGGATTATTTGCTGGTTATATGATGAGCAGTTGAGGCTCTTTGTGATTAAACGGTATGATGGGGTTCAGTATTTCAAGAGGTTGTTGAGATCGTTGAATACGTTGCCTGAGTATGAGGTGAAGGACTTAGCCAGGTTGGGGTTGATAAACAGGAGTGATGATAACATGGCTAGGATCATTGGAAAGATAGTCTGGAAAGAAAGCATAAAGGAGAAAAAGTTCGAGCTGTTGAAACCGCAGAAAGGAAAGCTCGTTGAAGATAGAGACAGAGGAATGAGAGCAGATGGCAAGCCTTGGATGATAATGAAGTATAAGCCGATCCAGTGCTTAAAAGAAGTGCCGATGAAACAAATGCCCAAGGATGTGCTCAAGGATCTGAAATGGTGGTACGTTGATAGTGGAACAGCTGAAGCAGTGATGGAGGATGAAGATGAACAAGAGTTGATGAGAGTGTATGATCCTATGCACTTAGTAAATTTGTCTCAAGCAGACTTGCAGGTGCTGAACGAGAAAAAGATATTTTACATTCCTGTTTGGAAAGAAGAAGCCAAGAAATACCAAATCGTAGTTTCAATTTGTGTACGAGAAGGCGTTCATGCTTGAAGACGGGAGATACGAGATTTTTGAGATTACAAGACACGTGATTGAAGATGAAATATGAAGCTACTACCAAGGGGGAGTCTGTTGGTACATGATGTCAGTAGTTCAGTATATAGTGTCTGTAATTGTGTTAAGTTGGTTTTGTTATGTGTTAGTTAATATGTTTCACAAGTTCACCCATCATAAGTGAACTTGTGGTTTAAGCGAAGTTAGTGACAACTTCGCCTAGCATGTTAGGCGAAGTTGTCAAAGTGTATTTAAGGTTGGGATACGGCTTGTAGGTTTTTAACGATTCAGGACGTGTAATCGGTGATTGACATATCACGTGTTATTAGTTGCAATACAACGTGTCATTTGTGTATTGTAACGTGTGTTTGCTTGTGTTTAACGTGTATCGTCTTCTACGCTCGTATCGTCTTACGTAGGGATTCCGCACCTACGTAGAACGAGATATTTCCGTGTAGATCCGGCTGGGAACCTACATTTGTAAAACACAATTATGATAAAACACACCTTGTAAAAACCCACGGAATTTTTTTTTAATTTTTATAAAGCAATATGGTACTCATATAAAAGATAAAAAAACACTCGTTTTTATGGTGAAACTGTTTTGAAAAAAAAAATGTTGTATAAAAAAGTTATGGGCGTTTTAAAATGATGGGGGTATTTGACATGTGCCTTGCATGTGGAGAGAGAAAGTCAACAAATGTGTTATCCCTATTATGCCCTTACCCTTGTTTTACACTTGATGATCTATTTAATCTAATCTCAACCATTCAATTATCAAATGAATGGACAAGATTATTTCCTATCCTTCCTAGGAAAACTAATCTTCTTATTATAACTCAACCATATATATATATATATATTATATATATATATATATAGGGGATGGATCTTGCGAGAAGTGATATTACAGCAAGAAGTGCGAGAAGTGAATGTATAACTCCATTAATCCCTAATTTCACTCCCTTTCATACGATGTTACATACAAATATGTAGGTTGGTTGTATTTATGTCTTAATTACACATTCAAACCAACCTACAAACATATAAATGTACCGAGCCACATTCAAACCTATGTACCTACTCACATACATATGCACCTACACAACGCATCTACACATAAGAAAGGGTGTGAAATTAGGGATTAATGGAGTTACACCTTCACTTCACGCTGTAAATAAACTTCTGAAATGATCTAATACCTATATATATATATATATATATATATATCAAACATACCATTTTCTTAAACACAACTTCTCATTCTTTCATTTTCTATCAAAATCAAAAAAAAAAAAACATTTCAATTTGTATCAACCTTGAATCCATTCAACCATTCTAGGTTCGGTTATGGTCAATTTGCAACCAACCAACGCCCGAACACAACACAACCGACTCAACCAAACTTCACCTAAGCGAGTCAACCTACCCCCACCTTCTCGGCTGGTATGAATTTCAAACCCTAACATGTTCATACATGCAATATTATTGCCCACCAACCTACCACCCGTTGGTTTTAACCTACCGACTCAACCGAGCTTCCCACCAAGCATCTCACCTGTCACACCCCGACCAAAGGCGGCGGAACATGCCGGGGTGCAACGGATTGCCCAAGAATACAAGACACTATTAAAGTGACAATATTTAATCAACTCATTAATTTCATTCAGTCACCAAAGTAACACATATTTTTCATACAAATAAACACCAAAATATGAGAAATAAATATTGTTCATTCTTCTAATAACATAGCGGTATCAAAATAGAATGACGTCTTCAAACTCCAACTCAAGTAATAATCAAACCTGTAACAACGCATAAAATAATATTTATCAACACGTATGATGGTGAGCAGTTTCATACTTTTGAGTATATATAATATGAGCGAAATCCACAAACGTATATGAGACCATAAATAAAAGCATCAATCGAGGCATATAAAACATATGTAAATGAGGATCCTTTCTAATCGGTAACAACCGACATACTTGGATAATGAGGCCCTATTCTACTAGCACAAGGCTAAGTAGTTAGGGGAGCGTATGATCATACTTAATGAGGCTCAACAACAACATAAAAATAAACACCCGTGCACATAAAGCATATGAGACATATAACATACAAAAGAGCAAGTATTCTAAGTATCATACACCCTAAAGTTTGTGGTTTGAGAAATGTGTAAACTAAATCATTCTTGTTTTGAATAAGTATGCATTTTACCCCCAAAATATAAAAGGGAAAACGGGGGATGAAATGTACTCACGTTAACTAAGTAACTTGAAGATTGATTCGTGAATAATCGGAGATCGGGTTAATGAGCAAGACCTAGATTAAACGGGTCTTAAGTTAGTAGGTAGTCATGGATGGGTTTAAGTAAAATATGACAAGTAAAGTAAGTAAATGAAGTATATGGTTTAAAAATGTAAATATTTGGGAAATTAAAGATATGTTCTAAAAAGTAAGTTTACTCGAAACCGGGTCTTGGTATTTCATTCATAAATATTACTCATCCTATGTTAAGTAACTTATGTGGGTTATAATGCATTATTGCAAGACCCTTGGGTATATGAATACCAAAACAAGGTTTTAATCGAGTGTTCGGATTTGTCAATTTGGGTCTAGATAATTAACTAAACTCAAAGTCAACTTTCCAAAATGTTTTGAGATAACTCAATAAAATCAAAAAGACTTAACCAAGTATATAGCTCTATTGTGAAGAACCTTAACGTCCGTTAAGCGAGTATTTGGTTCACTGGTCCAAACTTGTTATAAGATCAAGTTGGATTCCGACACACCAAGTATGTTGATAAAATAACTTAAAAAATTAGTTTAAAATACATTCTTGAAGAAAAGTTGAGTTTCGGTGGCCAAAAACACATTTGTGTGTCTTAAGCAAGTGAACTGGGTTTAGTTCGGTTTTGGTTCGGTCCTTGACTCGGAATGATACCGAGGATGGTTTCCACATACCCAAATACCATAGAACTATAAAAATGATTTTAGAAGTTATAATATTCAAATCCTACATAAACATGTTTATTTAACTATTTTAAACAAAACTAGTAAACAGAACCATTTGAAACAAAACTAGTAAACAAGAGTCCGGTCTTGGTTCGGTCTTGATTCGGTTCTAATCTCGGGATAAAACCGAAACTAGTAACTTCATACCCCACACCATGGAACTCTTTAAACATGAATTAGAAAAACTAAACTACTTACAGTATAAACAAGACTAGTAAATCATTAAAGGAAAATAATATAATCAAGAACTACAAAGAGTCCTCCATGAAGTCTTGCCTTGTAGCATATCACCTCCCGGAGAAGATGAAAGCCGAAGGAAACAAGGGGTGCAGATTATATATATGTTGTTCCACAAGATTAAATTAGTAAGTAACAAAACAAAATTAAAGAATGTTGTTGCTTGGTTATTATGAACCTTGAAGATTAAGAATGGTGTTCTTGTTTGAGAGAGAAAGAAGATGAATGAGCAAGAGAAAAATAAAAGGGTAAGCTTGTATATATAGGGTAGTGGTCAAAGTTGTTTTCAATGGTTTATATCAAGACTTTCATGAGTTTAGGTTGGTTAAACAAGTCCATAAAGCAAACAAAACAACAAAAAACAGGTTCAGCAGCAGGCACTAGGCCATGCGCGACCATGGCTACCTCCCATGGCCGCGCGGCGCGGCGTGGCCAGGGGTGGCCTGGTCCGATTCGTTTCGCTAGTTGTTTGGTCGTTTTCGGGGCGTTTTAGGTGTTTTAAAGCGTTTTAAAGGCCGCTAAAAGGTGTTTTCGAAAACCGACAAGTGTGAGATGATTATGAAACATAAAAGTCAATTATTTTATATTATCGAAAGATTCGGTTTACAAATCGGGTCGGGTTTTGATACAAAAACAAATACAAAAAGAACCGAAAATGACGAATGTTAATCACCGATACTAGAGGAGACGATGTTGGAGACGCAACTCGATCAGGTGCTTCAATACAAGCCGAAGACAGAACCCGGTTCGAGCGATTCTAAAAAATCCGGTTCGAGCAAAGCCGAACGAGGACGGTCACACAAAAAGAAAGACGCGACCGAGTCTCATAAAAAAACAACTCAACTGTGAACCCCCGATGAGTATTTAAACCTTTCACGGGCATGGCGCGCGGTCTCGAAAGATCCCAAGTGTTGTATGTGTTGTTTAATATATATTTTTTTATTTATGTTCGAAATATTAAAGGTTACTAATATGTTTTCTATATTTTTATTTGTAGCCAACTATCATACATTAGGAATTTTTTGGGAAAATGTTCGGGAACTTTTTTTCAAGGAAATGGGCAAAGGGGACGACTACCAAACGACCAATTCTATATCGGGAAAATGGTCCGATATAAACGGTAAATACATGCTTTTTCTAGGGGTTTACAACCGGCTTCATAAATCGTGGGGTAGTGGTGCTGGTGATGCAAAAATTATTGTGGTGGCGTTGACTGAGTACCAAAGTGATTGGGGGGACTTTATATAAATAAATTGTTGTAATATTTTCCGTTATCTCCCAACGTTGTAGGCCCCGCAGGGTCCGGAAGTAGGCGACCTCTTTGATTGATCCTGAAACGCCGCAGTCGGATGCTCGAAACTTCGAATTAAACGAGGACGAAGTCGATGATAACGAGCAGAGTATGTAGAGTTGCCTTGACCGGGCGGCAGAAGAAGTCATGGAAGGGGGAAATGGGTGGGGTCGTCGGCAGCGGCTGCTTCAAGTGTGTAAGTTAGAGAAGAATTAACCGAAATTAACCGTCAACTTGCCAATTTTACATGACCTTGGGAGTCAACGTTTTCAGGTGACGCTATACAATTCCAATTACAATAAGGTGTTTCCCGTTGTACTGAACGAGAGGCAAATGGACAAAAATCTCGCTTTTTTACAACAACCGATCGCGAACATGCCCGAAGGCTAGTGGAAATAAAAAGAATAAAATTATTAAAATAATATATGCTCGACGAGTAATATTTATTTTTTGTACTAGTGATTTCTTTTAATGTATTTGTTTTAATTTTAATGGAGTATTTCTAATTTATTTTATGTTAATAAAATGTTATTTGGAAGTTGAAAGCGTTCAACAATCTATCAGTATGAAGCACCCTTCAAGAAAAAAACAAAACCCTAATTTACACTAAGAAATGAGGTAATTCGTAAACAATTCTAGGCCACTATTGTTTATGATTTCTTTAGGTAACTGAAACATGAAAAAAAAATTATTTTTTATTATAGCATTTTTTTTATTTGAACGCCGAGATCACAGGATCAAGAGGTTATTGTTTATTTGGACGATTGAGAACGAAAGACCATGTTGGTTGACTCATGTGGTCTATATAAATGATATCATGTAAAATCAGTTAACTAAAACTTCTCAGTTATCACTACAATCCATTTTATAAAAACAGAAAAGAAAAAATCATGTCAATAAGTCTTGGCTTAGTTGGCAAACGTTAGTTGCGTTAAGTGTGAGGCAAGACGGAATGGGGGATGTACCAAGGGTTCGAACCACTCGTGTGACAAGAATTTTGTCGGAATCTCGTGAGGATCTTGGTTAGATTCCAACAAGTGTATACTAATATTAAGAGAGGGCGCCGCTATTCTAGCCTTTTAAAATTTGAACTCAGGTAAGATGGGTGGTATGCGAGTTATAAGCCTTTTAAAGTCCATGGTAACTAGCTGAACTAAAGTCATTAAAAGAAAATTATTGTCGCGTAGTTCTCTTACCAAAACGTCCCCAAAACCGTTGATGCCGAGCTCTTCCTACGTTTCTTTTAATTTAACTCTTTTGTTATGCTCAAACTAACAGCCCAAGATAGCGACCCATTTAATTAGTTAAGCCCAAGTTGATTTAACTCAGCCCCAGAGGCCAGAGCCCACTATTTTTATGCCTATATTGAATTTATGTTTAACCCACATAATATTTTCTCATATATTTCACACCAGCCGCAGAAAAGAATTCATTTAGCACCAATCTAATTAGACATCCATAAACCGGTTAACCAATTATTCAAAAACTAGGTAATTTAATAACCGGTTAATGGTTAACAGTCAGCTAACCAATTAGACTGGTTAATCAGGTCGTTTACTACCCGTTTTTCAAGCACAAAAACCCTAACTGGTTCCGGGTATAACCAAATCAATTAACTAGAAAAAAACAGGATTAAAAAAATAATTAAAAAACCTAAAACCGGATTCGGTTAACCGACTTTGTAACCGGTTAAGCATTTTTTTTAGGCCAAAATGTACAACCGGTTATAAACCCTATGGTATAATCAGGTATAATATGGTTTTTACTGCACCGTGTAGTAACCGGTTAGGTTAAGTTTCCGGTTCCTAACCGGTTTGTAACCGTTTGTGCACCTCTAAATCTGAGGCTAAATTGAAGTCCAACAAATTCAGTGAGCTCTCGATTGTTCACATAAACCCTAATGTATTTTTTTTTGTTTTTTTTGTTTTTTTAATTTGTATAGTTTGTAATATACCGAACCATATGCACTAACATAGTATATAATGTACCGATTAACGAAAAACACCGAAGCACATGCTACACATTGCAAACAGCTCAGGCCATGAGTAATAATTAATTAAGTGCTTCGAAATTCAAAATTAATAAGATGTGTGCTTTAATATTAGTAATAATGTCATTACATTTGTTTTCTAGCTATCGTGATGTTAATTTTAACATCCATGTCATGGTCCACCGTGATTTAAATATTTAAAAACCAATCCCAAATTTACAACATTTATACCTTCAAACATCAAACAATCGTGTTTTTTTTTCACTCTCTAGTCATGAGTCATGATTAGACTTTAATATAATAGTTAATAATGACAAAAGTTCAACCACTTGTTCAAAAAGTGTCAATAATATTAAAATTTAAAGGACCAAATAATTTCTCTAGAAAGCATCGGAATTGTTCGTCCAAGTTGACTATTAAACAATTAGTGAACCATTTTAAAAACCAAATACCGCCTCGGGTTTCAGGAGACCAGCCAGAGCAAACATACTATGCATTATCTGTATACCAAGGGTAAACATATCTTGGTGTTCTTAAAAAAACTTATGGGTTCTTTTCAATTTTGAGAGATGTATCCTAGGGTACGCTTGGGATTTAGTTTAGAAGTAACATATTGATTTATTGATTTTTGCATAAAGGCCATAAGTTAAAAATATATTTGATAATCACAACTTTTTTTCTTTTTTAATTTTAGCTTCTCAATAAAATTAAAAAGTTTAAATTTTGGCTTTTTAAAATGAGTTTTCAAAAAATTTAAAAAGTTAATAAATTATTTTCAAACTCAATCCTAGACGTATTAGTGTTAACTTAAATATTAAAATTTTCAAAACGTTCAGTTTAACTTTCATAAAGATGTTGTCATTAAGTTTGTGTAATAATAATAATAATATAAATAAATAAATACATTAAAGATGTAACATGAGAGGTTCGCAACTTTTTAGGTGTTTCGCCACTGTAGTTTGATATATATCATAGGATTAAGTTATTTTATAAATGGAAACAAAAATAAGAATGATAAGAAAGATTTGTAGAAAAAAACATTTCAAAGAAGTAATGAAAAATTAATAAAGAATTACAACTCAAATATTAATAAAAAACAAAAAAATGAAAAACAGAAAAATGTTTCTACCTTCTTCTTCGTTCTCAAAGAGAAAAAATAATGTTGAGGAAAAAAATTTATTGTGTCTTTGTATATTTATCATTGATTGTGTATTTTTTCCCTTAACATTTATTGTGTCTTTTTTTATTTATTATTGTGTTTGTTGTTTATTTTCGTTATTGTTTTTTTGTTGTCGGTAATGTGTCTTTTCATCGTTTTTTTTTTAACGGGAATGGCAGGGAAAATATTTTAGTTTTTTTGTTCATTTTTATTTATATTTTAAGTTATGATTTTTTATTTTACTTTTTGAGCGAATTTTTTCTAAGTCAACAAATTTTTCTGAGAATTCTCATTTTGTCTCCCTTTATATTTTAATTTGTCCCCATATACATATGCCCCTTAACTTTAAGTTTCTCTTATATATGTTATATATGTTTCCCCCCCTCAACTATATATTTTACATATTTTGCCCCTCAAATTGTTGTTTCCCAAGTTTCACATAAATATGTTTTTGGCCTATCAACTTTTGTTTTACATATTTATTTTTTGGCCTCTCAGAACAATCACATCATTTTTGTTAGTGCACGGTTTTGTCGTCTCGAGTCTTTGTAATTTACCGTTTGTAATTTATTATTATTTTAATGTTAAGGGGTATTTATGGAAATATAATCCCATTAGTTATGTATGGCTCATTCGTTAAGGTTGTTTAACGAATGAGCCAATTCGTTATCTTGTACAGTCCATTCGTTAAGTCTTCTGGCCCGAAATTTAATTCCGATCAGAAGATGGAGAAATCAGATTGTCAAATATTTTGATTGTTATACCCTAAAACAGGCCGGAGGGCAATTAACAGACAAAACACCATCAAAAAGTAAAATTGATTGGGGTCTTTAGTTATTTAGATAAAAATAAATGTTTTTCATGAAGACAACTTACCCTGGAACAAAAGGGAAATACGAGAAGAAACGAGTCAAAGAGTCTTGAACACCAAATTCAAACCGTAGATGAAAGAACTTGAACAATCCTTATGAAATTGATAAAGGAGAAGAGGGGTATTGATATTAAGAGATGGTGGCTGATATTTTCAATAATATTTTAAGGTTTTATGATGTGTTTTGGTTAATTAAAACATCCTAAAATCGTCTATTAGGAAATAGTTCGTTTAAGGAAACCAAATAAGCTTATTATGACAAAATCGAACCAATTGACAATCAAAAATTGGTTTTATTATTAAAGGTAAGAATATGGACAAATAGTCCCTGATTGTTTGCAAAAAATAGTCCATGGCCTTTTATAAATGCGATTTTTAGTTAAACTAAGTTAAATACTAATATATACAAGTTTTTATTAAAACAAAATATTCGAAATATATTGTTGAGTCGGGTAAACGAATATGAATTCAATTACGAAACATTCGAGATGTTACAACTGTTTCACAATGAGATGTTCTTTATTATTCAATTCTTCGGATATCCCTTGTGATTCCTATTTGACATTTAAGTTCTTAAACGACTCCCCAAATAACAAAACTTCAAGTTCCTTAATATCTCTTTCGGGGTTAAAATAAATTTAATCCATATCTGCTAAACCCACCAAATTTATCCCTAAACTCATCCTCCCAAGAGGGAATACACTCTTCTGTCTGATTCTGCAACCAACATCCTCAAACTCGATCATCGGCTCGTTAAATGGTATTTGACTCATTAAGCCTAGCCAAAAATCCTCTATAATTAGTTCATACAGAATTGGTGTATTTTTATTAGAGCTATGGATGACACATAATAAATACATTAATATCTAATCTGGATGTGGTATGTGATCCATCATTACGCTAGATGAGTCTTTACAACCAAGAACATTCCTCATCTTATTAAATACCATGCAGAATCTGGGCTCGTAGTAACATTCCATTAAGATCACTGCAAAGATAACCTTAAATAGAAAATGATCATGCGCACCAAATAGTAGTAATGAACAATATATTAAAGAGAAACTAAACTAATTTAAAGCAATAAAACTAAACTACTTAGACTTCTACGACTCAAAAACAAAAACAAAACAAATAGAACGTATATATCAAGCAAGTCTAATCAAAGATATTGAACACAATCGCCAAGAGTTTATGACAACGGCGCCAAAAAGTTGATGTGCTAAAAGTAGTTATATAATTATTAACTAAATTACGCTAAAATAGACACTAAGTAATAGCCTAAACTCTTTAAAACTCGACTAAACTACTAACCGACAAGTGAACCGATCGATTCTAGTAAAGCTAAGTAAGTCCGGATATCGAACTCACGAGACTCTTTAAATTACGTAAATTAACTAACTAGGCTCAAGTGACTGACATGACTATTTATTTATTATTATTGGTTAAGGGTGTTTTAAATTAATAATATTTTAACTAATAAATTAACTAATTATAAAGGAAAAGTAGCAAAACACAAGACAATTTAGTTTGACTGACGATGATGAAAAACCAACTGGGCTTGAATCCCCTAAGTTGCAGTTATCAATTAATTTGAAAATATTTGTTATAGAACTGAGATCATAAATAGATACTTAAAAAAGAAAACCCGAACATGACCTCTGGCCCTTCTTAAGATGACACCTATGAGTTTCTAATGAGTTTTAAGACACACCAGCTTATATATTAAACTCCCTTACGGTTATTTAAATAATTATGCACGACTACCTTTATAATAAAATCCTACCTTACAGCGGAAATCAAAGGTAGTTTAATAAACTCAATTGACTCGATAGACAATGTTAACCAATCAAACCTAGATGAACTCCTTACGAAGAACTAAATCTAGCAATCTTAATAAACATAGATCTAACAAATAAGCTATCACTTTACAGATTTTTAGGCTAGCATCACACTTTTATTTGTTTAATTAATATTATTGTTCCTATGATCTTATTGCAAATCAATCATAAACTAGTCAAGAACACAGAGTAAATGACCTAACGCTATTCTATTATATGATAGACAATCAACAAGGAAACTGTGGAACAATAAAAGTCATCAAATAAAACCAAGCACACATATGCATCAATTAAATAAAATAAACTGTTTACCGATTCATAAAACATAACGAAAAGCATAATCCAAATAAAAATCAAACATTAGCGAAGGTTCATCATAAGCCTAGGCAGTCTATAAAGTTTAGCATAGCATCGGAAAATCACACAAAATAACAATAAAGAAAAACATGGTGAAAAATAATATAAATGAAAGATTAAAGGCGATAAAACCCGTAGTCTTCGATCTTGATCAAATAACACTTTACGGGAATAGTTGGGAGATAATGGTGGACTATTTTCAGTGTGTTCGGTTAGGAAGATGATAATAAAAAATAAAGATGGCAGAAATAATTATGTCATGAGGTGGTGCAAATGGGTTCCGGCGAAAAGTAATATTCATGTTTGAGGGCCGAGATGAATAGAATTCCTATGAGGAGTGCCTTGGAAAGAAGGAATTTATCGGTTCCTTCTATTGAGTGCGCTTTATGTGAGGTGGGAGGGAGTTGGCCGATCATATAACCACGAGTTGTTTGGTCTCGGCGATTGTGTGGGAACATATTAGTCGATGGTGCAAGATATCTCCAATCTATGGTTTTTTAGTTAGAGATATGTTAGAACTTCACAAGACTGTCAAGCTTAGTGAGGTCGAGAAAGAGGTGTATCACGAGATTATTATTGTTATTTGTTGGAGAATTTGGAAAGCGGGAAACGAAAAGGTTTTTGAAGGTGAAAGTAGAGGAGATTATTAGCGTATTAAAGCGCTAGGATTTTTATGGTTTAATAAAATATCCAAATATAGTTCGGTAGGTTGGTTAAATTGGTGCAAGTTTGATTTCATGTAGTTTGTTCTTGTTTGTGGCGCTGCTCTCCGAGTTGCTGAGGTCGTGCGCGGTTGTGTTGATGTGTTTTTTGATGTTGGTTGTTTATAAAAATTCACAGCTAGAAAAAAAGGAACATTCAAAATCATATATAAGTTTAAAATTAAAACTTTGTGTCGCAACCTCACTACATTGTGACACCAACTTAAACTACATCATACGAAGTTTTCTTTTTGTTTTTGCTTTTAACACGTAATTTTTCTGTTTTAATTTCGGTATCGTAACAAACGTAACCAAAACCGATACAATTAACGTCGACTCGCTGCCAAAATGCCAGGGTTTAACTGACCTAATAACATTTCATTTTAAATATGTTATTTTTTTAGTATCACAAGCTATACGAGTATTTGGGCATTTATTAATTTAGCTTTTGTGTTTAGTGCGGAGATCGTAACGAACCTAACTTGATCGATGCTAACTGAATTCGTGTCGCTTTGATCATAAGTTACATTTGTTTGTTAATACGTTAATTTTTTATTATAATTTATATGATTATTACTACTAATTTTTTAGGTTTGACATATTAATTTTTTCAATGCAGTATGGGTATTATAAAAATCTTAACCCTACCAGACGAATTCATGTTAATTAATTCATCGTCGTGACACAACAGATACAAAGCTAGTTAAGATTTAAAAATCATTTATTCCTATAAAAAAATCATCAACTTCACATTCTAGTGAAAGTTATCTTGACTAAAACATTAAGGGCGTGTTCGCTTCAGGGACTTTTTTAGAGGATTTGGAATTGGAATTGGAATTGGAATTGGAATTGGAATTGGAATAGAATGGAATGTTTGAGAATCCCTATCATGTGTTTGGTTGGTTAATATGTATTGGAATCGGAATCTTCTTCATTCTTGGGTTTTTTTTAAGAACGAGGACAAAGGCGGAAACGTTTTAGTTTTTTTACATTTTTCGTTTTTGATTTATATTTTGAATTATGATTTTTTTATTAATTTTTTTGAATTTTTTTTGGAGGGGTTTTTATTGTTAATAAGAAAATCCTTAACAATTCTTTCAAATAGATGAGATTTTAAAATCCCATGAAATGTGAGATTTAATGGGATTTAGTTTCCACTTCCATTCTTTCATTTAATAAAAAGAACATATCAATAATTCATGGGATTTATCCTTACAAATCATAATATTCCCTAAAGTTGAAAACCTCTTTGAAACAAAGTTCTTAATTTGTCCATTGTCGGCCCATAGTGTCAAGACACTTATTTCTAAAACCACCACCTTGTTTTACTGTTTCTTGATCCCAAGTGAAATTAAGCTGCTTATAAGTACTACATCTCTGTAACACTTAAAACAACATATTCAAACAATAACCACTTTCCATATTTAATTCCATAAATGGAAGTTAACTATGCAGTTGGCGCGGCGGCTCAGCCGCCAAGCACCGTCTCATCAACCAGCGGAACCCTCGGCGGCCATCTGGCGCGCCGGCTAGTCCAGATCGGCGTGAACGACGTGTTCTCGGTTCCGGGTGACTTTAACTTGACTTTACTTGACCACTTGATCGCCGAGCCGAGTCTCAACCTCATCGGCTGCTGTAACGAGCTGAACGCCGGATACGCGGCTGACGGCTACGCCCGAGCTAAAGGAGTGGGTGCTTGTGTGGTCACGTTCACTGTTGGTGGACTCAGTGTGCTCAACGCGATTGCTGGAGCTTATAGTGAGGGTTTGCCGGTTATTTGTATCGTCGGTGGACCGAATTCGAATGATTATGGGACGAACCGGATTCTTCATCATACTATTGGGTTGCCGGATTTTACTCAGGAGTTGCAGTGTTTTCGTACGGTCACTTGTTTTCAGGTGATTGATTCTTTTTTAATTTATGGGTTGTTGAATTGATTTGTTATGTTTGCTTATTGAATCGATCATAGTGATTCTTGGCTAACTGATTGATCATGTTTTAAGTTAGGATTTTCCATTTGATTATTATTGTTTTTAAATTACCAATCAACCAAAGCACGCACGATATATGTATTTCTACAAGGAGCATCCACAACAAATTAAAAACTCATACAAACATCGCCACATCAGATTCCAAACTTTTCTTAAAAACCTCAACTTTCTTCCATAACAACAAACCTCCACAAACCTTATTAAAAATATTAAATATGTATGCATATGTATATGTATATATAGTATGTGTGTATAAGAGGGGAGGGACCCGCTATGCAAGTTTGAAGCATGTTTGTAGCCATGGACTTTGTTTCCTTGGACTTGACACCACAACGGTGTTTTCTTGCCACATTAAGTTTGCTTCCTTGCCACATCACCCAAACCTTAAGGGGTGTGGCTTGTTGTAGATGCTCTAATAAGGTAGACTGGTTAGAACTTAGAACACACAAATAAAAAAAATAAAATGACTCTCTTTAAAGTTGAAAGTGGTGTATTTTGGTGACATGTCACCGTGATTGGTGGAAATAATTAAAAATCAAAAATGGAAATGTCAAATACAGAGTAACTATTTTTGTAATTTCAAAAAAAAGTTAAGTTTATTTTGTTTATATCCTCGGTTAAATAGGTATTTTCGAGAATTTTATATATTTCTTAACCATGAGAAACTGTTACTAGAACTTAATATACTTTGCTTACCAACGGGATCAGCTAAATCACAAACATTGCATGAATGATGTATGACAAAATTGAACAGGCAGTGGTGAACAATTTAGAAGATGCACATGAACAAATAGACACTGCAATATCAACAGCTTTAAAAGAAAGCAAACCAGTCTACATCAGCATAAGTTGCAACTTACCTGCAATTCCTCATCCTACATTCAGTCGAGAGCCAGTACCGTTCTTTCTTCCACCAATGTAAGTCTAATTACAATAATTCATTAACAAATGGTCAAAACTTTTAACTAATATTCGCAATACACCACATTACTTGTAGATCAAGCAACCCATTGGGTCTGGAAGCAGCAGTGGATGAAACAGCCAAGTTATTAAACAAAGCCGTAAAACCGGTAATTGTAGCCGGATGCAAATTAAGAGTTGCAAAGGCACAAAAAGCTTTTTTGGAATTCGCAAATGCTTCCGGATATCCAATAGCTATAATGCCATCAGCCAAAGGACTTGTACCCGAGCACCACCCGAATTTTATCGGGACATATTGGGGCGCGGTTAGCACCAACTTTGTTGGGGAGATAGTGGAGTCCGCTGATGCTTATATCTTTGTGGGACCCATCTTTAACGATTATAGCTCGGTTGGTTACTCGTTGTTGATTAAGAAAGAGAAACTTGTCAACGTGCAGCCTAATCGTGTGACAGTCGGTAACGGTCCGTCTTTGGGGTGGGTTTTTATGGCTGATTTCTTGAGTGCATTGGCTAAAAAGTTAAAGAAAAACAGTACAGCTTTGGAGAATTATCAAAGGATATTTGTACCTAGTGGTGTGCCTTTGAAATATGAGAAGGATGAACCTCTTAGAGTCAATATCCTCTTCAAACACATTCAGGTATGAATTGTTTCTTTATAAATCTACATTTTTGGTGTTTTTTCATTGACTGGGTTTATTTTATTCATAGGAAATGTTAAGTGGAGACACCGCGGTAATTGCTGAGACCGGGGATTCATGGTTCAATTGTCAAAAGCTACGCCTCCCCGAAAATTGCGGGTAAGTGTGGTTCTTTGTCTAAATTTTATTAACTAATAAGCATTCTCTCTTTTATTAGTTATTATAAATATTATAAATGTTATAAAATAAATATGCTGTGAATTTTGGTGTAGTTATGAATTTCAGATGCAATATGGATCGATCGGATGGTCCGTTGGTGCGACTCTTGGTTATGCACAAGCAGCTAAAGACAAACGTGTGATAGCTTGTATTGGTGATGGTAGTTTCCAGGTCAGTTACAATGCGTGTCCTCTGTTCGTAAACGCCTTAACGGGCTATAAACTTTATTTGGATTTGAATATTTGAAAACCATGCTTTGGGCAAATGGGTTATAATTTTAGAGGGAAAACAATGAAAATCACATGCTATGCGCAAACAAGCCATAACCTAGAGTGTAAACGGGCCGATCCAAGCCCGAGCTTGGCTCGTTTCGAGCTCTATTTCTAAAGCTCAAATTTGTTTGTGAGTAGTTCTTATATATATAACAAAATTTATATTATATGGTTATTTTCATCGTAATTTTCAATATAATAATTAAAAATATATATTTAATATACTACATAAAGTTATTCAGATAACGGGCTCGTTAATTTAGGCTAGCGAATCAGGTCGAACTCGATCAATGAAGGTCGAGTTTGGTCTCATATATCAAACAAGCTTATTTTTGGGCTTGACCTCATTAAGCTCGGCCCAATTTGGGCTTTAAGCGAGCTGATCTCGAAGTTGACAAGTGACTTAGCTCGTTTATGGTATGAACATTGTTTGAAAAAAAAACCCATTGTCGTAGCTAACTAGTTGTTCCTTGACGGAGTTATAATAAAATGTTGTGTGTCTTGTTTATAAATAGGTCTAGTGATTGTTAACATTTGAGGTTTGTACTTTGCCTTGTGTGAATAAGAGCTATGGTTGATTATTTCAAGTTGTGCTCCAAGTACGGTTGTTATTATAGGGCATAGAACTAAGGGTGTAAATTAACTGATCCAAAACCGAAATAATCAAAGCAAAATAAAAACTGATGGTTAGGTTTTATTTTTTTGAAAAAACTGGACTTTTGGTTACGTTTCGGTTTTGCATGTAATGAAAGCCGACAGACCAAATTGGAAATATAGATTTTCATTTATTATATTAATGTATAATAATTTAGTATATAAACTGACTCCGAAGTATTTTAGGCGAAATCTATATTAATCAATTAATTATCAACTAGTAAAAAAATTTAAGAGTAGAGAAGAGTTTTTTTTTTTCAACTTAAAACTTTCAAGCCTAAATAGAGGAAACCGAGAAAACTAAAACTAAACAGAATCCAAATCAAAAACCAAATTAATCGAAACTAAACAATTTTCAAAACTCAAAACCAAAATTTTGTTTTTTGGGTTCATTTTAGCTTAAACTGACCCGTGCACACCACTACATATAAGAGAAAATCTTGAAACCTTCTTTTAGTCTGTGTAGTTAAGGTTAAATAACTAACTTACCAATAAAAATAAATGTTTTTTTAGTTTAACTTAGAATTATTTAGCTTAACTATCTCACTACCTTTAACCGGGTATGACCCAACTAGTTAGGGCCTGGCCCATTAGCCCATCTTTCTTCTTATACAACGGGCATATATCTTCAAAATAAGTGTTAAAATATAAAATTTTCAAGTTAAATACTTAACATTTTGATAAATGATCGTATTATATCAACCAGAGAGGACGAAAATATCCTCTAGGCTTACCCTTGATAACGAGCACATACCCAACTCTAGTTTAATTCGTGATCGTTTGTAGAGACACGTTGAACTCTGTGTGGTTCTTGCTAACCGCCATGCAAGGAAACGAGCAAAAAATGTTGTGACCGTTGGTTAGAACCAATCAATTCTGAGTAACATGAACCATCCACTAGAACAAAGCATTGCAACCCTTGGATGGAACCCTTAAATAGATGTGATGACCATGAACCGAATCAAGGAGTGTTTTTTCAACCCTGGTAACTGTTACCACCCTTTGTGCAAAGGGAACCATCAAAACACCATATTACGTCAATGATCACATGCACCCTCCCCATGGTTATGAATTAAATCAAAACGGGACGTACAGAATCTGTTAGGCTAAGGATAGTGGGGCTTGGTTGAGCCCCAAGTGATCCAATATATTTGCGCCACGTAGGCGTTGATGTGGCACAGGATCAAGCCCCTGAACCAAGCCCCAGAGGGTGTAGTGGTTTATGTGATCAGGGGCTTGGTCAGGGGCTTGATGATTTTTTTTATTTATTATTTTTTTTTGTTATATACACAAATATAAATTAAAATACTTCATTAAAACATAAAGAAAAATGAAAATAAAAAGGAAAATAAAAAGAAAAATAAGAAAATACATATAAATAGCGCTTTTATTTTTGTGTTGTCAATTCCTTTCGAATACGTTCTTTTTCTTCCTCCATTAGCGCTTGGTCATATGGTGGTAGGTGGCTAAAGTCTTTGGCTAGAAAAGCCAAACTCTTGAAACGGTTTCTTTTGTGTCGAGCTTCACCAATCGAGTGGAGGCCACTTGACAATTCCTTAATTTCTTTTTAGTCGCCATCAACAACCGTTTTTTTCCCACGATCCCTACCCAGAGGGCGGCTACAACCTTGGTCTTTCAAATGACCTTCGGACAAGTTTAGGTCGAAGTCAATTTGATTCTCCGACCCGCTCGAAGAGACGTATGTGCCGGACGCACTAGTTTTTGTACGTTTTGCCCCATCGCTCATGTCCTCCGCACATAGTTCAATCCATTTCGAGCACTTTCTTAACACCTCCCACAAGTAGCCATCGTCAAACGTCTTCACCACCCCATACCTCCGCAACACCTCTTGTTTCCATTCATCACAAGTGAATCGGTAAACCGCGAGATCATCGGACCCACTCGGCCGGATTCGGTTAGCATTGCGGTTATGTATGTTGGTACACAATCCTACATATTTACGAGTATCGGTCCACCGACCCGATATCATATTATCGGTACGAACCCTACTCCCCACTTGATCATAAAAACATTCCCGAACCTTGGCCCAAAAAACTCGAGCTTTTTGAAAGTCGGCTATAAAATAAATAACAAAAAATGTAATAAGTACACATAAAACTTAAAAGATATATTAAACAATAAAATTCACGAAATAATTTATCCGCGTTCCGATCTTGGGATATTTCAATCCAAGCTTTCGCCAACGCAAGCTTCTCTTCTTTAGATCACGGAGTAGACTTCCGCTTCTCCGGTGCCGAAGGACCATCCGCTTCGCGGTCTTTTTCCCCTTCTTTTTGTGGGATCGTTTTGCCGGCTCCGGTTGTGTTTCCGGGACCAAAAAATCGGGTTGTGACATCCCAATGAACTCTTGAAACGAATCGTCGTCTATGTAGTTACATTCCTCGGGAAATTAAGTGTCGTTGATGTTGCCCCAACCCGACATGGTTTGTAAGTTGATAGATTCTTAAATTATTAGAGAGAAATGTACTGAGAATGGTGTGTTGTTGTTATAAAATGGGGGTAGTTATTTATAATGTGTTATTTATTAAAAAAAGGAATTAAAAATAGCCAACGGCTATTTTTTTGAAAACCCAAACAGCCTAACGGCTATTTTGCTCCCGCGGTCACACCCATGCCGGACCATCGCGCCCCGGCTCACCTGAGGGGTGTAGCGTTGTTCGGGAGCCACGCAGGCGGCCGCACCCCCCGCTCACCCCCTCCTACCCTCAGCCTTAAGATGTCCTTACACCTTTACTTTAAAACTACACAAAATATACAAATAATTGTATGTTTCTTTTTTATTTAAAGAAAAAAAGAAACTAATAGTATATGCTTACACTTATCTGTCAAACATATGTACTTCCAAATTATGTGTTCTTCTTATATGATTTCTCTTTTCTGGGTATGTTGTACAATATTTCATACTTTTTGGATGTCTAGAAATTCAGGTCTAAACATATATTAAAGAATTTAAGTATGATAATATATGTGCATTTAACAATATGCCTCTTTTAATTTCATATCCATCTTCAAAATAATTTCTCTAACATTCATTTCTTATGTACCTACATGTTGAAATAATAAGCGTGCCTTTCATATGTAATAACATTGACCATCAAAACGCTATTATCTTTCAACACTAACCTCTTCTACATTTGATTTACGCCTTACATCATTTTACATCCTTTGAGATGCGATATGTTTTCGTTTCCACATATACTATAAACATTCATGTGCTAGGTTGCTTGTCGGATTCAATAAGCTACTAACAGCGTATCCCATAAGGTCACTTTCTTGGTGTCTCACTGAACGAGTAATATTACGTTACCTATATTTCTTTTTATCTTATCACACATCAAATCATCGTTTTAAATATTACCTCTAAAAGGACAAAAAAAAATTGAACTGTAAGCACGAAGGCAAAAACAGAGTTATGCATGAGCCGGATGGGTCAGGTTGGGGATAGGTAAATACAGGCTGGGTTAAATTGGGTTGGGTCAGAACGCGTTGGAGTGTAAATAAGTTTGAGTCAAAATGAGACATCTTTAAAGAAAAGTGTCACTTTTGTTCAATTGAAGATGAGTTCAGATCAAAACTTGTCGTTTTATAAAAGAGAGAATATCACTAAAATAGTTGACGACTGAAATAGTAATCAATTTAACAATGGAATTTGTTAAATTAAAACTTAATTTGAGATCCCTCACTACAACAAAAAGGGCTTTTTAGGACGTTTTGTGTAGGACGCTTGTAAAATATGGTCCTAAAATCTATTTAATAGGACAAATGAACGTTTGGTGTCCTTTTACAATATACACTACAGAACCGGTGTCCTAAAAAGTTATTCAATAGGATGGATGATTCTTTTGGGTCGTATTATCATATAACTTAATAAGACACTTAAAATGTAAATCCTAATAAAGTAATCTATAAGACATGTAGTTGTTGGTGTCCCATTATGTGGTAATGTAATATGACACTTGATCACTTGAGGTCTTATTATAACATAAGTTAATAGGACACTTTGTAGTTAAGTTATATATGTTCGGTGTTATAGGACCCTTTATAGTCAAAGTCATATAAGAACATAACTTAATAGGACATTTTACACTATGGTCTTATAACTTTAACCTTTATAAGACGCTTAATCATCGTGGTGTTATTATCGCTTCTTTGTAATATCCCTAAATTCGCGTAAACCGAGTGTCACGTGTTGTGGAGTTTGTTATTATTTTCCGAATTCGTTTACTTGTCCAAGGGCCTATCGTTACTTCTTATAAGTCAGTATAATTAACTTTGGGAGTAAGGAGTTCAGTTGGCAACTAGGAGGGCTAGTTATACAACATTTACAAAATTAAAAACCTAATATTCCCTCTCTCCCTCCTGCTGCGATCGGACCAAAGAACCCACCCCCCCCTTCGTTTTTTTGGCTGAATAATATTGATTCCAGGTTCCTAGAGGTCGACTAAGGTGTGTACTAATCTCCCATAATCTCCTTTTGCTTAATCTAGGTCGTTACAATGATTAATTGCTTCGGTTTTTGCAACTAGGTTCAGATTCGGATATCTTTCCGTTGACCCACTTCCTGAGGTCTAAAGTAAGGGTTTTTGGTGCCAAAAGTATCCCATGTATGTCTAGTATATCATACTAAAATTTCATGGTCATTGGATTTGTTTTGGTGGGTCAATTGTTGAAATTCGAAAATTAGGGTTCTTGTCGGGTTTAAAATCGTAAGTCTTGCAATTGGGGCGTTGTTTGAAAGAATTGCCAACCCAATCTGTTTGTGGTGTCTTATGTTGGTATAAGGGCGGTAGGAAAAGTATTTTTTTTTTTGTTATAGGGGCTGATTTGGTTGGTGATCCTTTAATCGGTTTGTAAGAGCGCGTAAACTCGGTTAATTGTTAGATAACGTGGAAAATAATGAGATTGCAGACCCCACCAATTTAGGGGTTTAAATATTGATGGGTATACTATAATATACCAATTATTTTATCAAAATGGGGCTGGTTTGGTTGGTGGTTGGTTAAGTGGCTCGTTAACGCGTGAATTCGTAAATTGCAAGGGTTACCGGGTGTAGTTGTGAACCGTTAGCCCCAATTCAGTTGTGAGAAGATAATATTATGACATTTAAGGTTTAGGGGCTGAGGTGGATATTTTTGTTAGTGTATAGGGTTTCTGGTCGGTTTAATCAAGTCGGAAAAGCTTGTAGAGTTAGCTAGTCGTTAGCGGTCTAGTTAGTGATGTCACGTGTTATAACTTGACAGGTTTTTGACTTGGCTGAGCTTAGAGGTTCTCTAGCTATGGTATTTGAGTTTACAATCGTTAGGTGAGTATCATGATGCCCGTTTTCAAATGCTTTTGAAGTTTTGGGCCTAGCATGCACACTTACTGTTTATTTCCCCGTACAGCTTTTGAAGTTTCATGTATGTATGTTATTTGTATATATTTTTATATACGTATGTTTTGGTCTATGATTGAGGACGATTCGTTTTTATATGATTTAATTGATGTTTGGTGTGGCCACCGATTTGTATGTTTTTTTGTCAAGCCTTGACCGGGTCGAAGAGAAGTATAAAAATTCCTTAATTCCCCTGTTGGGGGTTAAGGTGAGGAGTCCCGGGATAAAAATTCCTTGATTTGATGAGATTATGAGTCCGAGGTCACTTGAAAGTTGAAATGCAACCTAACGCAGCCATGAATCTGAGTCGTTACAGTTGATTTAGTTATAAATTATAATAATTTGGTATTGTAGATTATAAAGTACAAATTTTTGTAACTTTTGGTATTTTGTTTAGGTTTACTTTGTGTAGGAAACGTTTTAAATATGTCTGCATTACTTTCTAGCTACTATCAACTTATTGTGTTTGGGGAGATATGCAAACAAATTAGGTTTGGTTATTGAGTTGTTATTGCCTTTTTTTCCGTAATACGAATTTGAAAGCGTATAGGGATACCTTTTAGTTCGTTTACATATTATTAATCTACTTTTATGTTGTTTTATGCAGAGTTGATTGACAGTTGGACTCATGGATTCTTCAGGTTCGGTGCTTTTTCTCACTATTCACGTTCTGTGATAATGATTCTATCTTCTCTATTTTGTTTTTAAGAGTCTATTGTCCACTTAGTTTAGGGTTATACTTTGAGTAAGACAAGCTGCCAAACAAGATGTTAAAAGGTAAATACATTCTGTGCAACTTACAAATACATTTTGTTTAATTGTTAGACGTTTGAATCATTTTCTTTTACATGTTTTTTCTTTGAATCAAGAACAATGACTTTTCTAAATAGAACTTTTAGTTTTTTTAATTAATACTAATGTTTGTTTTTATGGTTGATAATTGCAGGGTAGATGTCATGAAAAACATTGGAGCTAAGTTTTATATAAGTGTAATTTTCACTCAAAGAAACATATAGATTCATTGTGTAAACATTTGAAGTTTGGAATATGTTATTTATTACACAATTTTTATCTAGTATTTGAAATATGTTTCGTATTGAACTTCTTATTGAAGTTATAATATTCCGAGTTCTACAATTACAATTTATTTATTCAATTTTGTTTCATATATTATATTATATATCATGTATTTATTGGGACGCTTTTTGGGTTGTTAATGGATATATTATGCGACCATAAAATTGGTTTCTTAATCTTATTTGGGATATCAGGACTTTTTTGTTGGTACTAAAGTACCTATAATGTTACATCATAAAGGTCCTATAAATTATTTTTTAAGGACGCTTGTATGTGTATCAAAAGATTAAGACTTATTAGGACGCTTTTTGAGTTCCAAGACTTATTACGACCCTTTTACATGAAACGTTTTTCTCATTGGTCCTATTAAATGAAAGGTCCTATAAAATAGCATTTTAGGACGCTTTTGTGCGTACTAAAAAACCCTTTATGTTGTAGTGCCTCGTGCCCTTTTCAAACCCTAGCAGGAGGTTTGATTTGAAGAAGATTCAACGTTATTTATAGGGTGTTTTTTTAATTATAACACATGAAAAATTGATGATGTATAAAATAAGAACTAATTTTTTTTTAAATAAAAGCAAGGTAAGTTGACCAATATATGAGTTGAATATGACAAGTTGGTGCAAGAAATTCTCGCCGTCAAACTATATTGGCACAGGAGTAGGCTATATAGGCTATCAGTTATATCAAAACGAAACGATGAGATGACACAAGAGTTGATGTATTGCGTAGTGGTGTTTAAAAAAATCGAAATCCGAACCATCCTATCGAGCCAAGCTTTGCTTGTTTAATACAGGGGCAGACTTAGCTAATAACCAGGGGTAGCCCCCGCTTGATGTGTAATATATGAGTATTACTAGAATAAGGACTAGTCTGTTATTAGTCTATAGTTGAGGGTCAATTGTTATTAGTTAAGAGTTAGGGGTCAGTTTGTTATTTGTTTCTTTTGTTTGTTATATCCTGTAATGTAATTTGAAGATTAATCCATTGAATATAAAGTTTATCTTCTCCCTTAGCTTCTTCTCTCTCTACTCATTTGGATCTTATCAGTGGTATCAAAGCTATCAGTTCTCGGAGCTTGATTATGTTAATTATGTCGACTCAGAATCAGGAAGTTGATTCCACATTGAAGGCTCGTGACGAGGCAATCGTAGATCTAAGATATATGATGGAAGCAATGATGAAGCAACAAGTGGAATTGAGTGCTGCGATTACAGCAATGACCTCGCAAGATACTAATCTAAACAACGCCTCATCGAGCAGAGTTAATCAGTCGTTCGACACAGAACGAACGAATTTCATATCTATAAGGATCGGTAAGATCGATTTCCCTAGTTTCGATGGTACCAATGTTGAAGGATGGATCTATTGTTGCGAACACTTCTTCGCAATTGATGAAACTCCTGGGAATTTGAAACTCTGTAATGTTGTAATCCATTTGGAAGGAGATGTGATACAGTGGCATCAGTCACACTTGAGATTGACCGGTAGGATAGTGGCAGATTACCAGTGGCCAGAGTATGACAGACCTGTAACCAGTAGGTTCTCAAACGCCATGTTTGAGGGTATTATGGAGAATTTAACTTCACTTTACCAGGATGATCAGTTGGAAGATTACTGTACAAATTTTGATAGATTGCTTAACAAAGTAACTGTTCTTGAAGAGTACGTTGTTAGTTTGTTCGTTAAAGGTTTAAAGCCTGAAATTAAATGTTCGGTTAAGATGTTTAAGCCTAAGACCTTACACGAAGCATTCGGTTTAGCTAGAATTCAAAACATGAATATGATTGCTTTGTTTGATAAGCTTGGTAGTTTTGATGCTAAGAGCTGGTCAAATAAACTTAGCCATACTAATAGTAATAAGTGATTCTAAGGCATTAGGACTTAAGAATTCTAGCAAATCAACTCTGTTACCAACTCTTATTCCATTGAAGGCTATAGGTCCCACTGCATCAATTCCTAGTGTCTCTAATAGTAACACTAGAAGGTTATCTAGTAAGGAGTTGGAACGGAAAAGAGAGAATGGTGAATGTTAGAGGTGCACCAAGAAATTTTTTCCGGGATTTAGATGTAAGAAGTAACAGTTGTTTATAGTCGAGGTTGATGAGGATGCTAGTTATGTATAGGAGGATGTTGGAAAGGAGAATCAAGAGCTATTGATACCTTTGAATGCTATTATGGGCATTCCTTCATTTTCCACAACGAGAGCGCAATGATCAATGGGAACAAGGCAGTTATACATCCTCACTGATAAGGGCTCTACTTATAACTTTATGAATATTGATTTGGAAAAGAACTTGTTATGTCATATTAAAGAGGTTAATGGTATGAAGGTCACTATTGATGATGGTAAACAGTTGAATTGCAACCAAAAATGTCCTGAATTTCAATGGAGCATGCAAGGTAAGTGGTATACTGCTGAGGTATTACTCACTCCCTTGAAAAACTATGATATGATTTTGGGAATTCAATGTCTGCTATTGCTCAAGGATATCTTATGGAATTTTCATGAAATGACTATGATGTTTAGTATTAATGGTCAACTCTATGAGCTTAAGGGTTCAGAAAACGATAAGTTGTCACTTTGTACTGATGAAGTTATATGGAAAATGTTGCACAAGCCTGCTCAGTTATCTCGGGCTCAACTATTTAGTATGTAGTTAATACATTAACCTAATGACCATTCTACTCCTAGTTCTAAGGTAATCCAAACAAATCAGTTACACTTGTTTGATTATCTTCTTAAGGAATATGAGGATGTGTTTGCTATACATGTTACCTTGCCACCTTCTAGACCTTTTGATTACAAGATTCCCTTGAAAGAGGGCATCCACGGTTCCTTATGTCAAAGGCCTTCGTTACCCTGCTATACAAAAATATATTATAGAGAATATGACCTTGGAATTGAAAGAGGCAAGGGTGATTAGAGATAGTTGCAGTGAGTTTGCAGCCCCTGTAGTCTTGGTCAATAAAAAGGATGGTCAATGGCGTATGTGTATTGATTATAGAAGGTTGAATGAGGCTAATATCAAGGATAAAATTCCAATACTTCTGATAAAGGAATTGTTAGATAAACTCGGCAGTTCCTATATTTTCTCTAAGTTGGATTTGAGGTCCGGTTATCATCAAGTAAGAATGTGTGAGGATGATATTCATAAGACAACATTTCGAACACATGAAGGGCATTACGAATTCTTAGTAATGCTCTTTAGTCTTACAAACTCCCCAGCTACTTTCCAGGCCCTAATGAATCATGTGTTAAAACCATTGTTAAGGAAGTTTGTATTGGTTTTCCTTGACGACATCCTTGTTTATAGCAAGGATGTGGAGCAACACAAGAAGGATTTAAGCCAAGTTCTCAAGATATTAAGAGAAAATCAATTTTTGCTAAGAGTTCTAAGTGTACTTGGGGGGGGAGCAATGAAGCATTTAGGTCATATAAATTCCAATGTAGGGGTGAATACAGACCCTAAAAATATTGATGCAATTGTGAACTGGCCACCACCTCAGAATATGAAACAACGTAAAGGGTTTTTGGGCATTGCGGGATATTATAGAAGGTTCATAAGGACTTTGGAACCATAGCTAGGCCACTCACTGATTTGTTGAAGAAGGATGCTTTCTTTTGGAATGAATTAGCACAACAAGCATTTGATAGATTGAAGTTGGCTCTATCCTCAGCATCTATCCTAGGTCTTCCAAATTTTGACAAAACTTTTGTCATTGAAACTGATGCTTGTGCTAAGGGAATTGGGGTTGTTATAATGTAAGATTTACATCCTGTAACATCTCATAAAATCTCATATTTGTTTGGGGATAAAAATGTCAACTTTGAAAGTCGAAGGACCCAATATTTTTTTGATATGGTACAGAATTTAAATAATGATATATATGTATATATATCTGTGTGTGTGTTTGTGTGTGTATGTATGTATTAAAGCTGAAAGCATCCCATATTAAGGAAATGAGAAAAATGAATCCATCCCACATAAAACGTAAGAAAAATTTGGAAGCTCTTTATAAAGAGATGAGTTTTCATAGTAATATTCTTATATGTCAAACATGCCAAACTTGGAAGCTCTTTATAAGGAGATGAGTTTCCCTAGAGAAGGGTGCGAAACACCCAACATGCTCGGGCACGGTCTTGGGCGATGGGCGCAATGTGGCACTTTAATGGGCACTTTGCACTTGCCATGCTCGCATCGCCGCAAGCCGCTTGAGAGCCGCATTAGTATTTTTGAAAAATGGAAGCAAGACCAACACGTGAAAAGTTATTAAAGTCAAGGGACTACAATGAAAATTTTAGTTTTTAAGACCCGTCGCGATACGCGATGGATAAGAAGACAACCCATCTCCATACGCGATAGGTATATCACAATGACCCTTAATGGGCGGTGACGCGATACGCAACCATCCAAACTTTTAGGCGAATGAACTCTGGACACGTGTCCAACCACGTATCTCCACGTGGCAACACGTGATGGCAACCCAAACTTCCATCGTGTTACGCGATGGAATATAATATTGAGGCAGTGGAGAGATCCATCGTGATACGTGATGTGTAAGGAAACTCGGCCTATAAATAGGGTTGTCGGACTCTGAATTCTTGCATCCCAAATCCACTTCACACTCACTTTTCTTGAAATATGTGCCACGATCCCGACATTCCAACGTGCGTTTCTCGGAGTACGTCCAAGGTGTAGAAGTTATGTTTGTTTTTTCTCTCGATTACCCGACGACAAGTAGAAGTGCTGCCCGCGTCAAGCCCAGAAATTTCTTATAAGCTTATGACCGATAATTATTATATATGGCTTAGACCATAGTCGCGGGTATTGTCTATACTTTGATTAACTAATAAGTGAAACATAGTTTTCATAAGATGAGGGTATAGATAAAATATTATTCATTATGATTATAAAGATTTTATAATGTTTCTTAAGAAACATTAAACATAGTATATACGTTTCTTCATGACGAAAAACATAGTATTTAAATTATGAAACCTCTTGGACTAAAGGTCCAAGTATTTTATAAAAGAGAAATTCTTATCAAAGTAATGATTATGCAAATATACTAAATGTGTAACATTCGTTAATTTTTAAATCTGAAAACCCGACTGAAGAAACACGGATCCATTCCCCTTACAGGTCCTGGATCCAATGAGTCCACAGGGATGGGTCAAATTAAACTAACCAATGATATGAGCACAACCTCCGAAAGTCCAGTGACAGAAACCTGCAAAACAAGCACCGTGAGCTCGTTATGGGAAGGACGAGATAGGGTTCTTCCTGTAACGACCCTACGGTGTGAGAATAAGTACAGTTCTGATGGAGAGAAAGACTTGATTATTTAGAGTAGATAGTGGAGAGTGAATGTGTTACCTCATGGAGATTATGAAGTATTTATAGCCGATGAGTGTGGGAATATTATTGATCCAGCTGTCCCTTTCTAGAATATGCCTTCGTAATCGTTTGGACACGTGCCCTCTTGTGATAGGTTAGGTTATACGGCCTATGTGCATGGTTGCAACAACCTGGACACGTGTCTTCATGTGATAGGACGAGATAATCCTGGCCATTTGCACGGTTATAACAACCTGGCCAACTGTCCTTCATTCATTGGCTGATGAGTCACGTATTTTCCAAGAAAGGATCTTGGTAAATCTTCTAGAAGGTAATTAGTTAATTACAGCTGTCCTATGACATTGCCTTCTGGTCATCTTAGCGGGTGGGGATACTACCCTGCGGATGACTTCTGAGGGTGCCTGGATGCTTCCGCACATAGTCTCGAGGACATATCCTTGTTCTTCCTTTATTGAGTCATGCGGGTGATCCATTTGTTCCACCGGTGAAATATGAGGAGTTTCCCTCTAACTCGCGGGTGGTACTTATGGGTATTTGGGTCTTTTTAGTACCCTGCCTCTATAAGCCCCCCAGTTCATTGTTTCTTCCGCGTGAAGCTTTTATGCGGGTGAAATTTTGGACTTAAGATATTGTTTTGGGGATTTTTGGAATTTGCAAGTTGTGGTGGAGATATTTTTTGTTGGAGTGGATAACGATGAAAAAGTACGGAGGGACATTCTACCGGCTGTCGTACAGTTGACGTGACGTCTATGCCGGCTGTCACTGTACCCGACTGTTCACCTTTTCACATTTTCGTTTTTCCCGCGTGACATGGCGCTGTTCCATTGGACCAACTATTTCTCTTTCCACTGTTCATGTCTCATCACATTTATTGCGATGAGTATAAATAGCGACGGTTAAATTTCTTTTGAAGTTTTATCGCCTTTGATTTCTCATTTCTTCTTTGTTTTTTACTCACGAATTCCTGATTAAACATTTGATTTTATTCAAAATTGCTCGTTGCTTTCCTTTTACCTCTGAACTGATGGCCGGCGATAAAAGGTTATCATCGTCACCTGACATTGATACTGTAGAAATTGATTGAAATACAACCAATTATGAAAAATTAGTCTATACTTATGGGATTCCATCGGAGTGTGACCGGAGTTCCTTGCTGCTGGGTCTGTTGCTAGTAGACCCCCTATTGGTAAGATGGAAGTTTATGCCAACTTCTTCTCCCATGGGAATCTTCAATTTCCGATAACCAAATTCCTTATGAAAGTACTTAGTGCCTATGGGATCCATCTTTCCAAGTTACATCCGCTCGGACTTACACGAATTTGACACTTCGAATTAGCATGTAAGGCTAATGGGATGGTGCCTCGTATTGATCGGCTCCCAGTCTTTTACCGGGTAATCGATTGTGGCGGATGGTTCAAATGTATTCCGATATCTGGGAGGATTATCGGAATTGAACCATCCAACGGTGCTCATGAGTGGCGAACTAGATTCTTCTGGATTTCAAAAGACGTTCCGGTTGCCATGGTTCGTCGTTCAGCTAATGAGGCGCTGTCGGATGTTGTTACAGCTTCTCACGAGGGCCAGGAATGGTTGCGCATTTTGATGTCTAATCCTTCTCCAATGTGGGCCCTTCCGGAGGAAACCCTAGTGTGGGCGGGCATGAGTCTCTAGTCGTCGTATCCCGATTTGCAACCATTCTTTATGAATGTGGATGAGAGTAAGTCTTATACCCTTTGTGAGTTTTGTTTTTTGTAAAACCTTTGTTTGAAATTTCGTTGTGTATGTTTCAGGTTAAGGGACTATGTTGAATGCCCTTTTTGACGATAAGGGTTGTCCTCAGAAACGCATCAAAGACGTGAAAGTCTTGCCCATTTTGGACAGGACCCGAGATCATTTTCTTTTTCCGATTAAGGTGTGTTCGGAACCTATATCTTCGGAAGCCATCTTCCAAACAGGTGCGTACATCCTTAATCCTCATCCGCTTAATGCCCTTACTTTCGATGGGGTGATCGTCATTCTGTCTTCGAGTGACGAGTCATCATCCCAAGAAGAGTATGATTCTGATGTTGGTCTGAAATCTCATTTGTCTCGCATGCGTTGGTAGAGTTGGAGCGAAAGAGAAAGCTTCGGTTCTCCAAAGCAAGTGATGTGGATGTAAGCCATGCGGATGCTGAGGGAGAACCATCGAAGAAGGCTAGCACACATCGCCCAAAAGAACAGAGGGTCCGCCTTTCTGATCGTATCAAAGTGATGTCCAGTAACTCAATGTGAAAACTTTATCCTCCCATTATAATTTTATATGTTTTTAAACATCGTTGAAGAAACGACCATCTCCACCACCAGAGGCTGAGAAACAGTCATCTCCGCCGTTGGAAACGGAGAAGCCGCCGTCTCCACCGCCGGAAACTGAGGAAACCCGATTCCTCCACCAGAAGTGGAGAACACAGCATCCCCTTCACCAAAGACCGTCATATCAGGTGATGCTTCTGGATCTAGGAGGCAGAGACCAGTTCTGAATACCGAAGGACTGGTGGCGCACGATGCGCCTCACCAATCATCGTCTCTCCCTCCTCTATCTCACGTTTCTTTCTCCTCCTCAGTACGTCCCCAATCATCAAGTTCTGACTATTATGGGGTACCCAATCCAGGTGAGGATGATCACCTATATATTCCTCACTGGACCATCGCGAAAGGATCCCATTTTACAGACCCGGGCACTTGTGCTACGTTTGTTTGCCAATGTGTTCCTCCTGCAGAACGGACTTTTCAGCATGGTCGTTCCCGCCACGATCTCCGCGTGGATTTTTTTTCTTCCCTAGCCAACACCATGGCTAGTGGTCAAGAAATTTTGCGGGAATGGCGGTCCATGGATGAGAGGTGGGGTGAGATGTCTTAGGCCGCTGAAGTGGCCAAGAAGGAAGCTGAAGAGCAGCGTCTGAAATCTAACACTTCCAAGTGGGAGCTGACAGATGCTAATATTGTCCTTAGGGCCGAGAAGGATAAACACACCGCTGCGGCTCGCCAATGGGAGGAAGCTTGCAAAAAACAAAATACCATTCTTCAAGCTGCTCGGGACGAGGCCCAGCGAAAAAAGAAGGACTTGGCCAAGGCTCTTGATGCAAACTCAGCCTTAGAAGCCCAAGTGACCCACCAAGGTACCATTATTCAAGACCTTGATGCGGAATCTAAATTGTAGAAGGAATGGGCAGACCTCATGGAGAAGAGAGCTGTTGATATGCAAGCCGCGTATGATTCTCTTCTTCAAGCGCGTGAAGACGTGGAAGCCCGTGCAGCCAAGCACTTGGAAGACAATCAAAGAATGGCTGACGGGTTCCGTGAGCTTCAGGGAGGACATAGCAAGATGAAAAGGAACGTCGTTGGCTCTTAGAGAAAGGCCTGGCCTCGGTATGTTATTCTCTTTTTCCTTTATTATTTTTCTTAATCTTGATCATGCCATCAATTACGAGTCTCTTTTTCTTGGCGGGTTATCAAGCATATTAAAGAAGGGCCTGAGCTAATGGTCAGTCTCGCCTTCTTGCTCAATGCTTCTTCCCAATCCGGCCGCCTGACGGGTTTCAATGAAGGATTACAATATGCTCAGGCTAGTCGCCCAATTGAAGAGCACCCGCTATACGGTCTCAATGTTCATATGGAATACGATATGCGCCTGAACGAATATGATAATCTGTCATTCCCTCTTCAGGCTATGCTACCCGAATTTGCATCGGCGGGTGACAGCTTGCATCGTCTGAAGGAGTATCTTACGGAAGGATCTGAAGGGACTCCATCTACTCCGCCTTCGTCTCCACAGACTCATGATCATTAGGATGCATTTGCCCCTGCTTCTTAGGATAATTTATACTGTTGTAACTTGTTTTGATTTTCTTGTAATATTCTCTTTGATATATATAAGAAAATTGTTGTCTTTTAATATTTTTGATATTTCAGACTTAAGATATTTTGTGTGAGTCATTTTTGAATCTTGCAAGTGGGTGTGGGGGGAAGTGCCGTTCTAAGAAAATAGTGAAGGGACAGTTAGAGCGACGTGTGTGTCATCCCTCTACAGTCTTTTTTTGCTTTTTCGTCTTTCCCACCTAACGTGTCACCATCTGATTGGGCCACACTTTCTCTCTCCATTGGCAGCCCATCCATCGCATTAATTGCGATGTGTATTAATAGGGCGTTTCTCATTTGACTTCATTCTTATCTCTTTCAACTCTTTTTTTTTCTTTGAACTTTTATTGATTCTCGGATCTGCACCTCGCAAATATTTACAAGTATTCATTGCTTCCAGTTATCCATTAATATAATGGCTGGAGAAAAGAAAAGCAATCCTTCTATTGATAACATTGTTATCCATTGGAAGAAAAGAGACGTCGATGATATTTTAAACATCTACAGCTTGGCACCGGAATGGGAGCCAGGGTACCCGGCTGACGGTTCCACTGCCGATAAGCCTCCGGCCAAGAAGATGGTTGTATACGCGGACCACTTTACGACAGGAAATCTTCGATTTCCCATAACAAAGTTTGTTCACGCCGTCCAAACGGCGTATGGGGTCCACTTGTCACAGGTCCATCCTTATGGAATATTAAGGATTCGTCATTTCGAATTCTTTTGTCAGGCCCATAACTTGGAGCCCTCAGTTGGCAGGTTCGTCATCTTCTATAAGATGACTAGCCGTGGTGGGTGGTATAGTTGGGCCGCCACCAGAAAGGGTGTTATTGGTACTGAATGGTACCAAATCTACATGAGTAGCGGCCAAAATTTTTCTGAATCCGGGAGGACGTCATTCCATTTACGATGACCTAGCGCAGGTCTGACGTTGAGATGCTCGTGGTCCGTGCCACCACGCAAGTGAATCTTCCATGGTTCGAAACTTTAACCCGCACTCCTACCCCCTGCGTGCGATACACGAGGGAGCACTGGTGGGTGCTAAAATGAGTCGCCTATGGCCCTTTCCTGATTTGGAACCATTTTACGAGAAAACTAATCAGAGTAAGTGTATTTTTATTCTCTAAGGTTCCGTTTAGGTATTGAATGTTTGTTTGTGCAGGTGAGGAATCAATCTTCAGCTCAATACTGGATAATGAATAGGGCCTTGTGGTGCGTCGTCCCATCGATCCAAAGGACGCACCTATTCTCGAACGCACTCGCGACAATTTTTTGTTCTCCACCACCCTCCGCGCGGATCCTGTAGTTTCCGAGGCAATGTTTACCAAAGGTGAGGAGATTGTTGCGAAAGGTGACGGAGTACTGAAACCTCGTCCTCTTACTTCACTTACTTCTAGATGGGTGATAGTGCTTCTTTCTTCTAGTGAGGAGTCGCCATCCCGTGAAGAAGAAGAATTATCTGTCGATACTACTGACGCCAAGAATATCATGCGTGAAACTGTAGGTTTGACCCGCAAGCGGAAACAAAACCCATCCACCAGAAAGGATGTGGATGCAGGAAACGATACAGCTGAGTTCGCTACTGATAACGATGAACATCAGGATATGGATGCGGATGCTCCCAAACCAGCTGGGAAGGGAAAAATCAAAACTGTCTAAACTTGTTGTTCCCAAAAAACATAAGAGAACAAAATTGGGAGACCGCATCCATCAGCTTGCACCAACTCTTGTCGTACCAGGTAACGTTCTTGATAATTTCGCATTTTGATTATTTTCCTTAATAATACAACTTTCTGAAGGAGTGGAGTGTTTTGTAGGTTCCTGGAAAGAACATGTCAAGGATCAATCTGGTCATGAAGAAACGACGCCACCCACTTCTCCGTCAAGAACTATTAAGGACCCCATTACCATTGAGGACACTCCTCCTGGTAAGGGTATACATGATGGTGCATCTAAGGAACCTCTCATCTCTTCGCCTCCTGATTCCCCTCTCGTATGGTGGATCAAGAGGGACTAAGTGTTATAGCCAGTGGTCCTCAAGCTTCCACATCCCATTATGAGGAGGATCCCCTGGTACACCGCCCGCATTGATCAGTGTGTCCGGATACCACGTTTGCAAATACTGCTGTATGCCATGAGTATATGCAACAAGGGATTCCTCCTGCGGAGAGGGAACGCAAACGCGGGCGCCCTCGTTTTGAGCTGGTGAACTCATACTCTTATACTCTAGCGAATGCCATCTCTACAAGTCAAGAGATCTTTCAAGATTGGCTAGCTGTGAATCATACATGGAAGGACTTAGAAGCCGAAACGGCAAAGGCAAAGAAGGAGGCTGAGGAAGCCAAGAAGGAAGCCGAGGGCCATCTCCTAGCTGCCAATACTACTGGGAGGCAACTAGCTGATGTGAACAAAGCGTTAGAGGCGGAGAAGGCTCATCGAACCATTGCTGAGGAAAACAATGCTTTCTAACAATAGCAAGTGGATACTCTGAAAGCCGAAGCGTCCGCTATGAACGCCTTGCCGCCAAGAATAAGGAGCAGGCCCTGGAATGTGCTGAGCACAAAACGGACCTCATCCGATCTAAGGCGAACAAGAAACGACTGATGGCGGAAGGAATTCCTCGGGTAACTTCTCCTTTCGCAGTTCCTTTTGATGGATTTGATCTTTACTGTTTCCTTACACTTCCTTTATCTCAGGTTATTGAGCACATTCATGAAGGTGCTGAACTTGGGAACTGTCTCGCAGCCTTACTTGTTGCATCTTCACAAGCTGGCCGCCAAACAAGGTTTCATGAAGGTGTGAAGTTCGCTGAGGATAAACGCCCACTTGAAGAATTCGAGCTTCACGGCCTAAATACCGCCAAGATTTATTCTGAAAAGACAAAAGCTTTCGACAATCTTAAATTTCAAATTGAAGAAACAGTGTCGGAGCTTGCTAACCAAGATTATGGCGTTGATCTTTTGAAGGCATATTTCGCCACTGATTAGAAAGATGATAACGAAGACCAATAAGATGAAGATGCGGATGGGGATGATGAAGATCCGCCATTGTAATTAATATATTTTGTAATCCACGTGTACACATCTTACTTGTAATCGTTGTATAACTTTTCCTTCACACTTTGTCTTATGTATATAATATAAGTGTTTAATTGTAGGATCTTCTTAATTGCCAATAATGGATTACATGTACTTTTATTAAGGACCTGCGGATCCTTTCTGGTACACGGACCAGGAGACGTTTGTTGCTCAGTAATTGTAGACCAATTTAGACAAAGGTTTTTAATAAGGAAGGCACGCAGGCCGAATATATTACAAACTATGACATTTAAATGTCTCTTTACTAGTCTACTGGGGCGCGCAGGCCAAATAAAAAAGTAATTGATACAAGATTAACTCAAATATAACACTTTTTAGTTGTGCAACATTCCAAGTTCTGGGAATTTCGGTCCCATCCAACTTTTCCAACTTGTATGCACCCTTGGCAAATACTTCTTTAACTTTGTAAGGGCCCTCCCAAGTTGGGTCCAACTTGTCCGGAGGCTCTTGGGCAGATGCTTCGTTATTGCGGAAGACAAAGTCTCCCGCATCAAAAGTGCATTTTGGACCCCGCGAGTCATGATACTTCTGTAATTGACGTTTATAATTATGCTCGCGGATTAATGTTAACTCTCTCCTTTCTTCAAGGAGGTCTTGTGACACCCGGTAATTTTTCACACTCTAATGTATATATTTGATTTAAATTACGTATTATTTATATAATTTATATGAGGTATAAACCATAGTATACTTGAAATGTGAACGAGAACAGTCGTTATGCCTATAGGATCGTATAAAGAGCCGATGAGAACGGCAATATGATAAAGACAGCCCAGTAATAGTCAGAGGTGACAAACATATCAAGCTAAATATATATCTATGATCCAATATAAGGGGTAATGGTAAGACCATGCCCAGTAATGTCCTAATTCCCTAATTTGGACCAAAACGCCACAAACGTTTAAATAATAGAATATAGTCGCTGAACCGGCCAAATCAATGATACATTATACAGTGAGACGACCAAGATATTAAACTATGAAGGAATTAAAGGTATACTAGTCAAAATAATATGAAGTTAAGAATTTAAACAATCCATGAAAGATTACAATATGGAGCACTATTTAACCGAATATAACTCCGGGCTAAATTTAAATATACATCATACCGGGAACCGAAATAAATACCGGGTTCCATACCATCTATAATACTTTATAGGTGACCAAATAAATTAAGAGAAGCTCATAATACCCAAGTCCAATATAAATTCCATAACTTGTTTACTCGATGATCAACTCGTCCTAACGACTATCCACTTAAGACCCGAACCAAGATTGAACTTCGCACTACATTTGGACAACCAATATATTTATTAAATGACCATAATACCTTCCCTTTGCAGCCCAAAGCCGAACCCCAACCTCTTCCCATTCAGTTTTAATGTACAAGGAACAAACACCACATTAAATCTTATAAACCATTATCCATGCATCCATATGTATCATGATCATGTATCATCATCATCTTCAACATCATAATTGTGAATGTACTACATGATCAAGCAAAAATCTTCCTAACCATTCCCTATGGCCGCCTCCCCCATTCCCTCAAATAAACAACAATAAACACCATACTTTGATCACTATTGCACTTGATTTGATAAGATTATAATCCCCCAAACCAAGGGATGTGTTCCCTTGGGTTTTCCTATAAATAAGACCAAGTACTTGGATGGAAAACACCACACACAAACTCAAGAAACATAGCTCCAAACCAACCTCTTCTTCTCTCGGCCGAAGGCAGCAGCAGAGCACCACCACAGCCGCCTCTTTGCAACCCGTTTTCTCTATAATGCTGCTCTGAACATCTTGAACCCTATATATCGTTGGAAAGCTAGAAGAAATCCTTAAACCGTGGTAGAAAGCCTTGAACGGATCTCTGCCCGGAAGACTCGGTAAGAAGCTTTGAACCTTCAAAGGTCACTACTGGAAACTGCATTTTCCAGCAGTACCCCCCTCTCTTCTTTTGTTCATATCTCACAAACCACTTGGTATTTTTGGGTGATTCTTGTTTAGGAATCCAAGGAAACTCGCAAGGATCACGAACCACCTTTTGAACATCCATTTCCGGCTTCATTTCAGCATTAGGTAAGCCGAAAACTCGAGTTGTAACAGTTTATGGTGGCTGGAAAAACACAGATTCTGTCCAGCCACGGTCTCATCATTTTACTTGACCCTAATCCACCTATTTCATGTTATTTGAACATATTGTAGACTCTTAACATCGTGGTTAACGTCAAGGAACTTGGATCTCGTCTTAAATCGCTCAAAAACCGACATTCCCAAGGTACTAATGCCATATAATGTTTAGTAGAAAAACATGGACTAAGCCTAAGATACATATACATAATGAGGTGATTAGACATAAACATAAACTTGAAGTGTGTTGAAATGACATATAATTAAGGATAAATCATGTTAAGTAAAAGATATAAAGGATTTAAAGGGTGTTTAAGGAAGGTTAAGGTTAATAGAACACCTAGTTAAGGTAAAAATGATCTTGAGTAGTAAAACCCACTTATAAATAAACAAGATGATATAAATGTAAAGATGGAATTTTGGTTATGTTAAACTTTAAAAAGGGTATAACTAACGTATTAAAAACCGTATCGGGTTTGTCATAAAAGTAAAAATAATAATAGTAATAATAATAGTAATAATAATAATAATGATAAAATATGAGTACTAGTAATAAAGATAAAAGTATAAATAAAAGTGCACATTAAACATAAGGTGCAATCCTTGCATCAAGTCTTGGAAATAAAAATAACGATGATTGTACGGGTAAAATACAAGGTACACTTATATTCCTATATACACAAATGAAAATATAAATACCCATGTATAATGTTATAAAAACAAAGGATGTGATAATTATATGTTACGAAGACGAAAATACTAATAATACTTATCGTATACATGAGGAAATGATATATACAATTAATACACATATATTCCTATATATGTGCCATACGTATAAATATAAAATACGGGTTTTTGTGATGGACATTGCGAGTAACTGGAAGGGTGGAGGTGCCGGTAGTCGGGACGTCCTGTCTAGGCTGGTAACTGAATATATCATAGATGGGCCCGTTACCTACCTGGGGACTAACGATGAGAGCTCCAAAACCTATTAGGCTAAAGCATGTCACGAACGTCATGATTACCGACGAATAATTTGTATCGAGCATTCCCTAATGCTCGGAGGATATATATATAAAGAGGATATAACGGAAATACATAACAAGTATAAGACGTTGTCTAACGTCCGTATCGCTAATATATAAAAAGTATACATATATACCGTCACCTCATAAGTATGTATCGGGCTAAGTATTAATAGTTATATATTATGTACTGAAGTGCATACGTATACGATATAATACAGGAAACTCACCAAGTATAACGGAACATTATTCCTCATTTAAGGTGAGTCTCACAGCCCCTATTTTCACTATTTTCACTATGTTTTAAACTGTTTTCGGGGCGAGGGACACGTGTTTAAATATGTTTTATCATGGTGTATATCTTGATTTACAATGTGCGTGTACATGAGATATTTGGCGCGCTCATGGTACATAAAGTCCCCGGTATATATTGTAACCATAAACTATAGGCAACTATAGCCGAGGAACTCTACGGGTAGTACTACTGGTCTGACCAACCCACTCGTAAGTGGTCGCGCCACTTTATAAGACGGGTGCTTAGTTTTCCGATTTATTTATTCCCTCGTGGACTCGTGGGATGTTATGTGGGGCTTTATGGTGTATATATATAGTCAAGGAATGGTTACGAACTCATGTATTCACGTTACACTGCAAGTCATGGATACTGCATTCATGACGTTATGAGAATTATATTATAAAGCATTTTATCGAGTCACAAAACTTGTGAACTCACTCAGTTTATACTGATTAAATTATTTTACGTGTCTTTCAGGTATTTAGCTACGTGGAGAGGTCACGGTGTCCACTACGGTTTTATGTTTAACTATGGAAATTTCATGTATGAGGATTTTATATTTTGGAGTTTTCACGGTTATATCTCCCTTCGGCAGGACATAACTGTGAAATCTCAATATGTTATGTGTAAACTTTTTTTTTATGGATATTTTTGTAAAACTTATATTATGAATGAAATCCTCATGTATTTTATCATATAGTTGTTGCTTAACCGCGCTCTCGAAAAACCTTTCATGAGTCGCACACCGGTTGTTTCCGCCTATGGACCGGGTGTGACAGACTGGTATCAGAGCCATGGTTATAGCGAACTAGGATTCAACCCTGAGTCTAGGCTATAACCCCTTAGATTCCCTCATGAAAACGTTTTTCATGCATGACATGTTTTCAAAACTTGCATTACACGAGAGTGCACGTGTCTTCACGACACCTTTATCGCAACTAATGGTCTAGTATAGGAATGACCAAAAATAAGGGATAGAAAAAAAAAAAGCGATATTATCACTAATTAAACCTTAATCATTTCAGCGATGGCCTTCCCGAACAGTGATCCATATCATGGCCTAGCCATCACTGACTCCGACTCCGGCTCTGACTCTAACACTGATAGCAGCAGTGTCCATATGAGCGACGTTGTTCCAATTCCTGATGATCCTATAGAGATCTCCGATGACGAGCCTACCGAGGTAATCAGGCTCGATGAGGACGACAAGGTAACTTATGACGACGACGACCTTGAGGAGATGCAGGAGCTGGCTGCAGTGCCCTCCGAGGAGATACGAGCCGCCGGGCTGAAAAGGTATGCCACGGACTCCGACGATGAGGTGCCCCGGACTATACATGAGGTAGGCGAGTCCTCACGCCCCCAAGGGCGCGCTACCTCCGATGATACAGAGGTCCCCGTACCACCGACCGCAGCAGCCGCCAAGGCTGAGAGAAAGGCCCTTGATGAATGGCTCATGGATTGGGAGCAGAGGGTCGAGGTGTTTATGGAGAGCGTGAAAGGCAAGGCCTGTGAGACCAGTCTCCGCCTTGATAACCACTATGACTTGATCTCGGACGCAAGGATGAGAGTGCTAAAGTTGGAGCATATGGTAAGAGATGCATTGCACTTAGCTGATGTGGGAGCGAGGCGGGCCGCTGCCGCCCGAACGAAGGGTGATGAAATTGGAAAATGAGGTTAAGACAATTCAAGCCTTTTTGGGAGACGTGTTTCCACCACCGCCACCACCGATGCCATGAAGCGACTATAGACTAGTATTAGCGGGTAGTAATCATATGTATGGGAAGTAATATATTACGGACTACGACCCGATCTTTTGGCAAAACGCTTGTATGTTGTAGGAGTTTGTAGTAGACTTAAACATAAACTTATGTAATCAAATCTTTTGATGTAATGAAGTTATGTTTATGATATATGAGTATGAGTATACGATGTGGTATAATGAGATGTAATAATAAAATCAATGTATGCGAGTATATGATTAATAAGTATGACTATAAGCAAATATATGGGTGTGAATGTAATAAGTATCGAACCCTACAACTACTTACATACAAGCGTGATGCCAATACTAACCGATCCTTCTTATTCTCAACTTGAAGGAAAATGCCAAGGAGAAGGAACGACAGTTTACCTAATACACCTGCGCAATTACAAGAAGTCATAGCGCAAGCGATAGCCGCCTACGAAGCCAGTAGGGGCGACTCAAGTCAAGAACGAAGGAATTCCGCAAACACTGAAAATGTAGCTCCAGAGACTGGCGGTGAGGAACAAGGATGTTCCTACAAAACTTTCATGACATGCAAACCGTGGTCCTTTAAGGGAACGAAAGGAGCCATAGGAGTTATCCGTTGGATCGAGATGACAGAATCTGTGATAGCAATCAGTGGATGCACAGAAAAACAGAAAGTGTTGTACGTGACATGTATGTTTCAAGATGAAGCCCTATCGTGGTGGAATTTACAAGTACAAACCCTAGGCCGAGACGTGGCCTATGGCAAGACCTGGAAAGAGTTAAAGGAGATGATGGAAAAGAAATATTGCCCAAGGACTGAGATGCAGAAGTTGGAAAATGAGTTCTGGACGCTCACCATGAAGGGAGCCGACATCACAGCATATAACACGCGATTTCACGAGCTATGCCGAATAGTTCCTCATATGGCCACCACTGAAGAAAAGAGAGTTGAAAGGTACATCTGGGGATTAGCAACAGTTATCAGGGGACCAATCACGGCCACTAGGCCTGCGACCATGGCCGAGGCTGTTGAACTAGGTCTGAGTCTGACTGAAGATGCAGTACGAGCTGGCACCCTAGGAAAGCCAACTCAGAAGGAAGCAAGCCAACCATTCTCCCAAAGCGGCAACAGCCGCCATAACAATCACAAGAGGAGCTGGGCCTCTCGTAATCAAGGGTCAAGTTCCAAAGAACCCCCTGTCAAGAAACAAGAAACTGTGAAAGTGTATGCCGCCCAGACCACGGATCAACCACGGAAGACGTATAGCGGGTCAAACCCGTGGTGTGACAAATGCAAGTATTATCATGTTGGTGACTGCTCAAGTATTGTGTGTAAGCATTGTCACAAGAGAGGGCATGTGGAAGCTAAGTGTAGAATTAAGAATGGTGCAGTAGTTGTGAAGCACGAACCGGGGAAAACGACACCACGAGCTTGTTATGGGTGCGGAAATACGGGTCATTTTATCAAGAACTGTCCGCAGATGAAGAATACAGCTCAAGCTAGGGCTTTTGTTATCGGGGCGGGTGAAGCTAAGGAAGACCCAAATGTCGTCACTGGTACGGTACTACTTAACAACCACTATGCGTCTGTGTTATTTGATACTGGTGCGGATTTAAGTTTTATATCCACTGAATTTAAAGACCTACTTGGTTTAGCACCTAGTAAATTAGCAACGCCTTATACTATAGAATTAGCTAATGGCAAACAGTTACGATCAGACGATATAGTGGAAAGTTGCGTACTAGTGATGGGAGAACATGAATTTAACGTAGATCTGTTGCCGATAGATTTAGGAAGTTTTGATGTCGTTTTAGGCATGGATTAGTTAGCAAAGAACCATGCTGAAGTTAATTGTTATGACAAGCAAATCCGCATACCCTTGGCAAGTGGTGAAACGCTAACTATTCAAGGAGAAAGACCTGGCACTGTGATGAAGTTAATTTCGTGTATGAAAGCACGAAAGTGCTTGCGAAAGAAGTGTCAAGCTTTCTTAGCCCACGTGGTGGAGAAGAAGGATGAAGAAAGGAAGATAGAAAGTATACCTATAGTAAGAGATTTCCCTGATGTCTTTCCAGAAGATCTACCAGGGTTACCACCTCAAAGACAAGTGGAGTTTCGAATCGATCTAGTACCAGGAGCTGCACCAGTAGCGCGAGCACCTTATCGATTAGCTCCCTCGGAAATGCGAGAACTATCGAATCAATTACAGGAGCTACTAGACAAGGGTTTCATATGCCCGAGCTACTCACCTTGGGGAGCCCCGGTACTATTTGTCAAGAAGAAAGACGGTTCGTTCCGTATGTGTATTGATTACAGGGAACTTAACAAACTGACCATCAAAAATCGGTACCCTTTACCGAGGATTGATGATTTGTTTGACCAATTACAGGGATCTAGTTTCTATTCCAAGATAGATCTACGATCCAGGTACCATCAGCTGAAGATACACGAGGACGATGTACCAAAGACTGCGTTCCGAACGAGGTATGGTCATTATGAATTTCTAGTCATGCCTTTTGGGCTAACGAACGCACCTGCCGTGTTCATGGACTTAATGAATCGAGTGTGCAAACCTTACCTTGACAAGTTCGTGATAGTGTTTATAGATGACATATTAATTTATTCCCGAACCTAAGAAGAGCACGAGCAACACCTTCGATTGATTTTAGAATTGTTGAGAAAGGAGAAGTTGTATGCAAAGTTTTCAAAGTGTGATTTTTGGCTAAGAGAAGTACACTTTTTAGGCCATGTCGTCAACGAGAAGGGAATTCATGTTGACCCTTCAAAAGTAGAGGCCATTAAAAACTGGGAAGTGCCGAAGACGCCGACGGAAATACGACAATTTTTAGGTCTGGCAGGCTACTATCGACGGTTTATTGAAAATTTCTCGAAGATAGCACAACCCCTTACTGCGCTCACACAGAAAGATAAGTCGTTTAATTGGGGAGATAAACAAGAAAAGGCGTTCCAGTTTCTAAAACAGAAACTTTGCAGTGCACCTATTCTAGCCTTACCAGAAGGGATGGATGACTTCGTAGTTTATTGCGATGCTTCGAATCAAGGACTTGGTTGTGTCCTTATGCAAAGAAATCAAGTCATCGCGTATGCGTCACGACAACTCAAAGTGCACGAGAAAAATTACACCACTCACGATTTGGAATTGGGCGCATTGGTGTTTGCACTTAAGATATGGCGTCATTACTTATACGGCACCCATTGCACAATCTACACCGATCATAAAAGCCTACAACATATATTTGATCAAAAAGAATTAAACATGAGGCAACGACGGTGGGTTGAATTATTGAATGATTATGATTGTGTAATCAAGTACCACCCTGGAAAGGCGAACGTTGTAGCAGACGCTTTAAGCAGGAAAGAAAGGGTGAAGACATCACGTGTTAAAGTCTTAGGGCTAACTATAAGTACGAACCTCACCACCCTTATCCACGAAGCCCAACGAGAAGCTTTGAAACCTGATAATATCAAAGACGAGGGTCTCCGTGGTATGGTTGACAACTTAGAATCCAAAGAAGACGGTACCCTGTACTTTGCCAACCGAATATGGGTTCCCCTCAAGGGAGGATTACGTGAAAGAATACTTGATGAAGCCCACAAGACGAAGTATTCCGTGCACCCCGGTGCAGATAAAATGTATAAAGATATAAAGGGATACTATTGGTGGCCTAATCTTAAGGGTGATATAGCAAATTATGTGGGAAAATGTTTAACTTGCGCAAAAGTCAAGGCGGAATATCAGAAACCATCCAGATTATTACAACAGCCCGAGATTCCCATGTGGAAATGGGAACAAATCTCGATGGATTTCATTACGAAGTTACCTAGGACTCCAGGTGGTTATGACACCATATGGGTGATAGTCGACCGGCTAACCAAATCCGCGCATTTCTTAGCTATCAAAGAAACGGATAAGATGGAGCGGTTAGCTAAACTATATATAAAAGAGATCGTGTCAAGACATGGAGTCCCAGTCTCGATTATTTCCGACCGCGACAGTCGATTTACGTCTCATTTTTGGAAGTCGTTACCAAAAGCTTTGGGCACTCGATTAGATATGAGTACCGCCTACCATCCCCAGACTGACGGCCAAAGCGAGCGAACTATACAAACATTGGAAGATATGCTAAGAGCGTGTGCAATTGATTTTGGTGGTAGCTGGGATGTTCACCTTCCTTTGGTGGAATTTTCATATATTAATAGCTACCACACGAGCATAAAGGCTGCACCGTTCGAAGCTTTGTATGGTCGTAAGTGTAGGTCGCCCTTGTGCTGGGCGAAAATAGGCGATAGACAAATGACGGGTCCCGAACTAATTAAAGAAACTACTGACAAGATATTTCAAATAAAAGAACGACTGAAAACGGCCCGCGATCGACAAAAAAGTTATGCGGATGTGAGACGCAAGCCTTTGGAATTCCAAGTGGGAGATAAAGTTCTTTTAAAGGTCTCGCCATGGAAAGAAGTTCCAAGGTTTGGAAAGCGGGGCAAGCTCAGCCCAAGATATACCGGACCATTTGAGATCCTGGAAAGGATAGGTCCCGTGGCCTATAAGTTGAAGCTACCTGAAGAACTTAACGAGGTACATGACACATTCCACGTGTCGAACCTTAAAAAGTGTCTATCCGATGAATCTTTAATCGTACCCCTAGACGAAGTACATATTGACGAACAATTACATTTTGTTGAAGAACCGATAGCCGTTACCGACTGGAAAGAACAAAAACTACGAAGAAGTCGGATTAAGTTAGTGAAGGTACAGTGGAAATCTAAAAGAGGACCCGAGTTTACCTGGGAAAGAGAAGATCAAATTCGAAAGAAGTACCCACACCTTTTCCCAGACCCAACTATAACGGATAACTAACAACAAATTTCGGGACGAAATTCTTCCAACAGGGGGAGAATGTGACACCCGGTAATTTTTCACACTCTAATGTATATATTTGATTTAAATTACGTATTATTTATATAATTTATATGAGGTATAAACCATAGTATACTTGAAATGTGAACGAGAACAGTCGTTATGCCTATAGGATCGTATAAAGAGCCGATGAGAACGGCAATATGATAAAGACAGCCCAGTAATAGTCAGAGGTGACAAACATATCAAGCTAAATATATATCTATGATCCAATATAAGGGGTAATGGTAAGACCATGCCCAGAGATGTCCTAATTCCCTAATTTGGACCAAAACGCCGCAAACGTTTAAATAATAGAATATAGTCGCTGAACCGGCCAAATCAATGATACATTATACAGTGAGACGACCAAGATATGAAACTATGAAGGAATTAAAGGTATACTAGTCAAAATAATATGAAGTTAATAATTTAAACAATCCATGAAAGATTACAATATGGAGCACTATTTAACCGAATATAACTCCGGGCTAAATTTAAATATACATCATACCGGGAACCGAAATAAATACCGGGTTCCATACCATCTATAATACTTTATAGGTGACCAAATAAATTAAGAGAAGCTCATAATACCCAAGTCCAATATAAATTCCATAACTTGTTTACTCGATGATCAACTCGTCCTAACGACTATCCACTTAAGACCCGAACCAAGATTGAACTTCGCACTACATTTGGACAACCAATATATTTATTAAATGACCATAATACCTTCCCTTTGCAGCCCAAAGCCGAACCCCAACCTCTTCCCATTCAGTTTTAATGTACAAGGAACAAACACCACATTAAATCTTATAAACCATTATCCATGCATCCATATGTATCATGATCATGTATCATCATCATCTTCAACATCATAATTGTGAATGTACTACATGATCAAGCAAAAATCTTCCTAACCATTCCCTATGGCCGCCTCCCCCATTCCCTCAAATAAACAACAATAAACACCATACTTTGATCACTATTGCACTTGATTTGATAAGATTATAATCCCCCAAACCAAGGGATGTGTTCCCTTGGGTTTTCCTATAAATAAGACCAAGTACTTGGATGGAAAACACCACACACAAACTCAAGAAACATAGCTCCAAACCAACCTCTTCTTCTCTCGGCCGAAGGCAGCAGCAGAGCACCACCACAGCCGCCTCTTTGCAACCCGTTTTCTCTATAATGCTGCTCTGAACATCTTGAACCCTATATATCGTTGGAAAGCTAGAAGAAATCCTTAAACCGTGGTAGAAAGCCTTGAACGGATCTCTGCCCGGAAGACTCGGTAAGAAGCTTTGAACCTTCAAAGGTCACTACTGGAAACTGCATTTTCCAGCAGTACCCCCCTCTCTTCTTTTGTTCATATCTCACAAACCACTTGGTATTTTTGGGTGATTCTTGTTTAGGAATCCAAGGAAACTCGCAAGGATCACGAACCACCTTTTGAACATCCATTTCCGGCTTCATTTCAGCATTAGGTAAGCCGAAAACTCGAGTTGTAACAGTTTATGGTGGCTGGAAAAACACAGATTCTGTCCAGCCACGGTCTCATCATTTTACTTGACCCTAATCCACCTATTTCATGTTATTTGAACATATTGTAGACTCTTAACATCGTGGTTAACGTCAAGGAACTTGGATCTCGTCTTAAATCGCTCAAAAACCGACATTCCCAAGGTACTAATGCCATATAATGTTTAGTAGAAAAACATGGACTAAGCCTAAGATACATATACATAATGAGGTGATTAGACATAAACATAAACTTGAAGTGTGTTGAAATGACATATAATTAAGGATAAATCATGTTAAGTAAAAGATATAAAGGATTTAAAGGGTGTTTAAGGAAGGTTAAGGTTAATAGAACACCTAGTTAAGGTAAAAATGATCTTGAGTAGTAAAACCCACTTATAAATAAACAAGATGATATAAATGTAAAGATGGAATTTTGGTTATGTTAAACTTTAAAAAGGGTATAACTAACGTATTAAAAACCGTATCGGGTTTGTCATAAAAGTAAAAATAATAATAGTAATAATAATAGTAATAATAATAATAATGATAAAATATGAGTACTAGTAATAAAGATAAAAGTATAAATAAAAGTGCACATTAAACATAAGGTGCAATCCTTGCATCAAGTCTTGGAAATAAAAATAACGATGATTGTACGGGTAAAATACAAGGTACACGTATATTCCTATATACACAAATGAAAATATAAATACCCATGTATAATGTTATAAAAACAAAGGATGTGATAATTATATGTTACGAAGACGAAAATACTAATAATACTTATCGTATACATGAGGAAATGATATATACAATTAATACACATATATTCCTATATATGTGCCATACGTATAAATATAAAATACGGGCTTTTGTGATGGACATTGCGAGTAACTGGAAGGGTGGAGGTGCCGGTAGTCGGGACGTCCTGTCTAGGCTGGTAACTGAATATATCATAGATGGGCCCGTTACCTACCTGGGGACTAACGATGAGAGCTCCAAAACCTATTAGGCTAAAGCATGTCACGAACGTCATGATTACCGACGAATAATTTGAATCGAGCATTCCCTAATGCTGGAAGGATATATATATAAAGAGGATATAACGGAAATACATAACAAGTATAAGACGCTGTCTAACGTCCGTATCGCTAATATATAAAAAGTATACATATATACCGTCACCTCATAAGTATGTATCGGGCTAAGTATTAATAGTTATATATTATGTACTGAAGTGCATACGTATACGATATAATACAGGAAACTCACCAAGTATAACGGAACATTATTCCTCATTTAAGGTGAGTCTCACAGCCCCTATTTTCACTATTTTCACTATGTTTTAAACTGTTTTCGGGGCGAGGGACACGTGTTTAAATATGTTTTATCATGGTGTATATCTTGATTTACAATGTGCGTGTACATGAGATATTTGGCGCGCTCATGGTACATAAAGTCCCCGGTATATATTGTAACCATAAACTATAGGCAACTATAGCCGAGGAACTCTACGGGTAGTACTACTGGTCTGACCAACCCACTCGTAAGTGGTCGCGCCACTTTATAAGACGGGTGCTTAGTTTTCCGATTTATTTATTCCCTCGTGGACTCGTGGGATGTTATGTGGGGCTTTATGGTGTATATATATAGTCAAGGAATGGTTACGAACTCATGTATTCACGTTACACTGCAAGTCATGGATACTGCATTCATGACGTTATGAGAATTATATTATAAAGCATTTTATCGAGTCACAAAACTTGTGAACTCACTCAGTTTATACTGATTAAATTATTTTACGTGTCTTTCAGGTATTTAGCTACGTGGAGAGGTCACGGTGTCTCACTACGGTTTTATGTTTAACTATGGAAATTTCATGTATGAGGATTTTATATTTTGGAGTTTTCACGGTTATATCTCCCTTCGGCAGGACATAACTGTGAAATCTCAATATGTTATATGTAAACTTTTTTTTTATGGATATTTTTGTAAAACTTATATTATGAATGAAATCCTCATGTATTTTATCATATAGTTGTTGCTTAACCGCGCTCTCGAAAAACCTTTCATGAGTCGCACACCGGTTGTTTCCGCCTATGGACCGGGTGTGACAGGTCTAGGTTTATCCGCAACTCTTTGTAGTTGTCATTATTCATCGATACTCGTGCGGATGGAACCCCTATTTTAGCCGGGATCATGGCTTCAGTACCATAGGTTAAACTGAATGGCGTTTCATAATTACTTGAATTCTTATGAGTGCGAAAGGCCCAAAGTACATGGGGCAGTTCATCAACCTAGCCTGTTCGTTTAAGTCTCAATCTTGCCTTAATCCCTTCTTTGTTTGTTTTGTTGGTCCTTTCTACCTGAACCTTGGCTTGCGGGTGAGCTACAGAAGTGAAGACTTGAGTGAGTTGAAGTTCTTTTAGCCACGTTTGCAATCCACTATCCGCGAATTGGGTCCCATTATCACTGACCAATTTTTGTGGAAGGCCGAAACGGCAGATAATGAACTCCCACAGAAATTTCTTGACGCTTGAGGCAGTGATGGATGCAACCGGTTTAGCCTCTACCCATTTGGTAAAATAGTCTATAGCCACGATCAAGAACTTGACTCGTCCCAGGGCTTCAGGGAATGGACCCATGATATCGACCGCCCACTGTTGGAACGGACAGGCAGATGTTACCGGCACCAACTCATTTTTCGGACGCACTTTCTAATCTCTTGTACAGCATCCATGTGCATCCCCGGCCAGTAGTATCCGGTGTTCATGAGTTTTTCTACGACCATTCTTGGGCCCGTGTGAAGACCACAAATACCTTCATGAACTTCCCTTATTAAATAATTCGCATCCTCGGCGTCCACGCATTTCAGAAATGGGCCAAGGAAGGATCTTCTGTATAGGACACCGTCTTGCATTTGGTAGTTCAAGGCCTTGTGTCTTATCTTTTGAGTCGCGGATTTCTCTTCCGATAGAACTCCTGACGACAAGTAAGCCATGATTGGCGTCATCCAGGATTCTACGCGGGCGGTTTGAATCACTAAAACTTGGTTCCGCGGAACAGATTGTCGATCAAGGACTTCAATGCGAATGCATTTAGCGAAGTGCTCAAAGTTTGTTGAAGCCAACTTGCTAAGGGCATCCGCCGACTTATTTTCACTTCTTTTCAGAACTTGATTATTTCCTAACCACGTTGGGCCGAGACCTAAGTTATGTATTAAGTGGATAATTAAGTTATAAAATATTTTGTGTCAACGTGTTCACCAGCATGTGTTGCTGACGTATTTTATAACTGTTTTACAAGTAATCAAGAATAGGTGTTTGGAGATGATGGATAGCCGTTAGATGATCTGATGGCTCAGATGAAGCTTTTTGATATTAAAATAATGTAAATTATGGTTTTCATGTTCAAACACTTTGTAACAAACTAACGGGTGTTTAATCCCCGTCTTCTGAAATATATTAATATTTTAACCAAGACTTTTGCTTTATAACCCTAAACTCTGATATATTTACAAAACACGTACCAACTATTGATCACACTTCTAGGCCCTAAATTGGGTGTGACACATCCTTTAGCTTATATCATCAAAGCACTTTCACCCAAGCAACAGACCTAATCAGTTTATGAAAATGAGTTATTAGCTATTTTGTTTGCTGTCAAACAATGTCATTATTACCTTATTGTTGGTCATTTCATTATTAAAATTGATTAGCAGAGTTTGAAGTCTTTGATGGATCAGAAATTCACCACTCCCTTACAACACATTTGGTTGGCTAAATTGATGTTTTATAATTATGAGATCATATACAAACAAGGAAAAGAGAATTTGGTGGCTGATGCCTTATCTAGATGATATAATGCTAAATATATATGTTTCCCTTGTTTATTTTATTTAATATTTTAATTGTTTTTGTTCGCTTTTAGTCAAGATTTGTATACTACTAACGTTTTTGTGTGTCGTAGGTTCCGGGATTTGATCATGATTAAAAAGGGCGAAAAACGAGCCGAAACGGAGATCCGGAACGCGTCAGGAAGAACCAGAACAGAGAACCGGTCAGACCGGGCCGGTCTGACCGGCCCCCTTGGAAAAGAAAGCCGCGCCGCGCGGAGGGGAAAGGAAAAATCCCTTAGTGCGGCGCCAAGGCAATGCTGATGGGTTTTTAACTCGTTTTTGTTTATTGTCGAGCCTGGTTTTCGCTATTTAAAAACCTTTAACTTAAACCTGACATAACCTGAAACCCTTGGCCTATTTTGGAGAGTTCTTGGAGCTATTTTACGCGTTTGTTGGTGATTTTGAAGGAGGGAGAACATCCTGTGAAGAGCTACACGTTCACGTTCGAGTTTACGGGTTTTATCATCTTCGATTCCCCGTTTCTTATACTTTCACCATGTTTTCGTTATTATTTGTTTTGTTTGATTTAAATTTTAATATGCTAGGCTAAATTCCATAGACTGCCTAGGTCGTGATGAACCTTAGTTCGGTTTGATTTTATTTGGATTTCGTTTCGTTATGGATATTATGTTCTAAGTAAACGGTTGAGTTTTATTTAGTTGATGCGTATGATTGCTTGGTTTTGTTTACTTGAATTTATTGTTTCACATTGCCCTTGTTGATTGTTTCATAGTATAGGGTTTTGTTGGGTCATTTACTGTGTGTTCTTGACTAGTTTATGATTGATATCGATTAAGATCATAGAAACAATAAAATCAACTAAACAAATAAAAGTGAGTTGCTAGTCTAAAAAGCTGTAAAGTGATAGGCTATTAATAGATCTTTGCTTGTCGGGATTGCTAGATTTAGTTCTTCGTAAGGAGTTCGTCTAGATTTGATTATCAGCTTAGTCTATTAAATTAATTGGGTTTGCTTTGCTATCTTTTGAATTCCGCGCTGTAAGGTAGGTTTTCGTCATAAAAGATACTTAGACATAAGCAATTAAATAACCGTAAGGAAGTTTAATATAAAACTGGTGAATCTTAAAACATGTTAGAAATCCATAGGCGTCTTCTTGAAGTTCCAGGGTCCTGTCCGGGTTTTCTGTCAATGGTCAATCTTATGATCCCGGTTCCGTAACTTGCGTTTTTCCATTTAAATTAATAACCGTAACTTTGGGGATTCCGGCCTGGGTAGTTATTTTAATCATCTGAATTAATCCAAGTTTTCTAAATTGTTTATTAGTTATATTAATTAGGGTTTGTTCTATTATTATATTAATTAGTTTATTAATAGTTTAATTAAAGTAATCATTAGTTAATTATTATTAGAGTTTTAATTAATTAGTTTTAAAATCCCCCTCAAATATTATTAATAAATAGTCGTGTCTTGTAGTTGAGTCTAATTTGCTAATTTCGTAATTTAAAGAGTCTCGTGGGTTCGATATCCGGACTTACTTAGCTGTACTAGAATCGACCGGTTCACTTTCCGGTTAGTAGTTTAAGGGTCTAGAGTATTACTTAGTGTCTAGATTAGTATATTTTTAGTTATTTATTTTATAACTACTTTTAGCACATCACTAGGGTCCAAGGATCAACCTCATTTAACATTACTGTTTCTGCATTAGAGCCTTATTGTTGCAGAAGTTACAAAATAGTTTGCTAGAAAATGTTGATATGCAAGCTATTATTGATAAGCTTTACAAGGGGTGAAAAGTAAAAAAAAAAAAAAAAAAAACTTTACTTAGGATGGTCATTTACTCAAAAGGGAGTCGAAACTGGTTGTGGGGAAATGGGAAGATTTGAGGGTGGAAATCGTCCAGTTGTATCACGCAGGTATGCATGCAACATATCAAAGGGTTAAAGAAATTTTTTATTGGAAAGGTCTAGTGAAAACTATGAGACAAGTGGTAAGGAATTGTGATGTTTGTAAATGGGCCAAACTTGAAAATGTGGCTTATATGGGCCTGTTACGACCGTTGCTTATTCTTAACTAGGTATTTTATGATGTTTCTATGGATTTTGTGGGAGGGTTACCAAAATCTCATGGTAAGGATACTATATTTGTGGTTGTGGATAGGCTGACTAAGTACTGTCATTTGGATGCTTTGAGTCATCCCTATTCAGCTAAGGATGTCGCCTAGACCTCCTTAGATACAATTTATAAATAACATGGTTGTCTGCTGAGTATAGTTTCAGATAGAGATCCTATCTTTGTGAGTGGGTTTTGGAAGGATTTTATGGCTTTGCAAGGAGTTGATGTTGTAATTTCTACTACCTTCCACCCTCAAACAAATGGGCAAACGGAAGTCGTCAACCGATGTATTGAGGGGTATCTACGATGTGTGGTTATGGATAGACCTACTACTTGGGCTAAATGGTTAGCGTTGACAGAATGGTGGTATAATATCTCTTTCCGTTCTTCTTTAAAGATGACTCCATGCCAGGATTTGTAAGGGTATCCACCTCCCTTACATGTTCCCTATGTTCCAAAAGATTCATTAGTGGCTGTTGTTGATGATCTTAAGACTGATCGAGAAGAAACTATTAAATTGTAAAAGACTACCTTGTGTAAAGCTCAAAATCGCATGAAGCAGCAGGTTGATAAACACAAAAGTTAGAGAGAGTTATTGGTTGGTTCATGGGCTTATTTGAAATTGCATCCATATATGCAGAACACAAGTCGTCTATATAAGCATTTTAAACTAACTCCTAAGTATTTTGGTCCTTACTTAATTCCTGAAAAGATTGGGAAGGTTGCTTATAAGTTGGATATGCCTTCTAATGTGAAGATCCATCATGTGTTTCATGTCTCACTTCTCAAACAAATAGTTGGGCCTCCTACTACTGTGGTTCCGATTCCTGGAGATTCAAAATTCCACTTGTTACTGAATTGATCATTGATCGTAGAATGGTGCACCGTGGTTATCGTGCTACTTTAAGTGTGTTGGTTAAATGGCAAGGTAAGGATTCGGAATATGCCACTTGGGAGTATATGGATGATTTTCAGGTGAGGTTCCCAGATTTTACTCCTTGAGGTCAAGTCGTTGCTTAAGGAGGGAGTATTGATGTGTAATAAACGAGTATTACTAGAATAAGGACTAGTATCTTATTAGTCTATAGTTAAGGGTAAGTTGTTATTAGTTCAGAGTTTAGGGGTTAGTTCATTACATGTTCCTTTCATTTGTTATATTTTGGTTGAGTCTGTAATTTGGGGATTTATCCAATTGAATAGAAAGTTTCTCTTCTCCCCTAGCTTCTTCTCTCTCTACTCGTTTGGATCTTATCACCGCTACCCTTCAACTTTTCGTTGGTAGTGAAAATTTATTTTTATTTAGTCCATTTTTGTATTTCCCTACCCCTGGAAAATATAATGTTAACCCTGTTTGTTTAAAGTCCAACCAAATTAAAAGTTAAAACCAATTAAAGCCCAATTAAAGTTTAAGACTAACCAAATTAAAGCACAAACCAAATAGAATCATTGCTCGTTGTTCCCTTATGCTTCGAAATTTGGACCAGGCCGGACATCAACATTCAACAGAACAAAGTTTCATTCAGGCATTATTGTCCACCCCACACTGCTTCCACCCAGCGCTGCCCCAACCCCATGTTGCCCTCCTTCGCTCGCCGGACCTCCACGCTGTAGCCGAGTAGTTGATTGTCAGAGTTACCTCAGTACCTCTTTTGCGGTTCGACTTCTACTTGTCCAGTTTAGGTATTCTCTACTTTTATCAAAAATTGTAATTGTTAATTTATTTATATAAAGGCGAAATGGAAAAAATAATCCCACATTTGTATATTGGGCCTATTGGCCGACGATAATCTCCTCTCTAAAAATCACTGCCGACGGTCCAACCTTTTAACTACTTTTGTCTCAATAGACGGACCGAAGATCAATTCAAACAGCTTACCATGTAGGACATTGACCTAGATAACGTTATAAGTAATATATTTTTTATATATATTATTATTGATGTTGATGGACTATTTAAGTTTATTGAAATTTTTAGGATTAAATATGTAAAGTAGAAATAAGAATGGACTAAATATTAGTATTATTTGTTATTAAAATAAATAAATAATAATACTAAAATGAATATATATTTAAATTTTCAACCACCTTCTCTCTATCTGCTGTCATTTTTATCTTCCCCATGCCCTAACCATAAAGTGTGTAAACAGTTGCCGTCGTTCTCTAAACCTACCGCTCACATCCACTTCACCACCACTAATGATAATAACAATCTTAGATATGTCATTACTATACCTTACAAAGGCTTCTCTTTCTTTCAAGGTGCGACGTTTATGGATTAGGGGATGTTTGGGTGTGCTTTAAAAATTGTTTTTTTTTCCTTATTTGTTTTTTGAAAAGAAAAAACAACTTTTGAAAAGCTTTAATTTGAAGCTTGTTGAGGAGCTTTATCAAATACATATTGTTTTTCAATAAGCAAATAAACAAGTTTTAAAAGTTACCTAAACACCCTCTTAATGGTTTGACACTTTTCACTTTCAGCTTACTTTTTTTTTTTAAATATGATGGTAGGTTCATGAGAGATGATGGACCATGACAATCCAATTTATTATACAAAGACTTTTTCTTTTCCTGTTAATAAAATGTGTAAAATAAATACAATACTATCTTACTTTTAGCTACTAATCATGTTAAACTTGGTGGGTGGATATGTCGACAAACTAAACTGACATTGACTAAATAAAACTGGAATTAGCATCGATATTATCATAACCGATATCGATATTATATTATCATAGATGGTATCGATACTCGTTTAACTTTGATAACAATGTTGGTATTCAACTTTATTGTAAAGATCATTTATTGTTCTTAAGAGTTTAACACGACTCAACGCTCGTACTCTAAAACATATTCTTTTAATGATTTATTTTTAAGTAAAGTGAAAATACACAATGTTCTTTTTACCATGTCTTCACAAACGACATTGGCTTTGAATAAAAAGTTTGACACGGTAAAATTTTAAATTCGGGTGAAAATGTTTCTTTGGTAACAATAGAGAGTCAAAAGTATTTAGATCAGGGTGAAAGTGAGCACTCTGGTTACAAAAAGGTTTTCTACGGGTGGCATATTCTTTTCTAATTGGCAAAACTTTTCTAAAGTTCTATAAGGTGTGTTTGGGATTGCTTATTTAAGAGAAAAAAATGACTTTTTATTAAAAGAACTTATTAACGTATGAATTTTTTAAAAGAAATTTTTAAAAAAGTGTTTGGATTAGCTTATGTGTTGGAGAAAACCAAAATGACAAAAAATGACACTATCTTTTTAAGAGTAGTGTAATGAATATGAGGGTTAGAGCATTCTCAGTCCATTCTTCATCCATATCTTTATAATTACACTAAAAAACACTACATTTCTTCCTCATGTTCAATTAAATAATATTTTTTATATTTTTATCATTACAGTTTTATCTCTCCTCTACTCACAACCAATCCAACAAATATTAAAAAATAAATAGGGGCAAACAATGTTCCCTAAATGTTTTCCCAAATTTACAAAAAATCACTACATGTTTCTCTCTACCCTATAATTTACACTCACAGTCACTCACAACTTCACCCTATAATTTGCAAACTCCGCACACATAATTATAGGGGATGGGATGAGAATGCTCTAAGGTGTAATAACTAAATAAAATTCATTAAATTTATAAGTTACAAGTTCTTAACTTTTCAAAACTCCTTTATTTTGCATTCTCCGTAAGTTAAAATCCATAATGCCTTATGGTTTGTCAAACACCTTATTAACTTTTAAAATGTTTATAAGTTATAAGTTGATGAAAATAAAGAATTCCAAACACTCCCTTAGAGTTTGAAACAGATGGCTCTGGTTAGTGGTAGGTGCTGGTAACATCAGCTTGAGCATGGCTAACCGGGGTGCTGGTGCTTTTTCTGTGTAGAATGTGGATCTTAATACTCCTTTTAGAGAAGTTATTCAATCTGCTGATTTTTCTACCTTAGTTCTGCCTAGCTTATCCACAGAGGCTCAATCTATTTTGTAAGATATCTCTCTAGATTCTGACATCCCAGATAGACTAGTTTGGCATCATTCCCCTTCAGGTCTTTTCTCCTCTGCTTCCTATTGGCATTTTCCCAGAATTCATGGCCAGAAAAGTCCTTGGTGGTCAACATTATCGGTAGAGAACGCTAGCACCGTTCGCCAAACACTCGCATCGTTTTGATCATTTGTAGGAGACGCATTTACTAGAGATGAAACCACAATTATGGGCGGAGCTTCAGCAGAGATGATATGATTATTACAGCCCAGGGCAACGCACGGGCCGTAATTATTTGTAATAATTTGTATTTGTGTATAAGTATTCAAGCAAGTAAACCAGAATACCTCGCTGCAACACGCGAGTGCTTCAGTATCGATCTCCGCCTCTATATACAGGGTAACTTTTCACATATTTGCTAACTGTTGTTAATTTGTTACAATTTGTAATTTTGGATTGTAGCTCGAAGAAATGTGATGCGGATTAGCAATATCTCTGAAACAAAGTACGAAGTGTTGATTTCAATTACTTTGTGAATGAATGTATGAATATGTGTTTAACATTATTTACAGTTGAGAAAATACTAACATGTACTGAGTTTGTTGAGTAATTGTGGAATTTGTTTCTATATGATATTTTTTTTCTATGTGATTAATGATTATGATATTGATTGTCATAAATTTGGTAATCTTTGAACTGCAAATGTAATTTAGTTTTTAGTTTTCTTTTTATGTTATTTATATGTAAAGTATGTGGTTGCTAATATTATTTGTTCCTGTCAAGAGGACGTATGTGCATTTTTAGTACTTTACAAGTTTGTATATTATGATGACAAACCATTAAATGTTTGCAAATCTCTATTTTAGAGGTGGTTTGTTGAGTCTATGATTATGATGAACCACATAATGAATCTATCGGCTTTCATGATATTGATGGAAGTCAAACCATTAAAAAGAGGAAGATATGTAATTTGATGGTTATGTAGTTTCATTTAATCTAACATGTTGTTTGTTTTTAAAGACAAAAACTGTCTGCGATCTGATTTTATGTCTGCAACTGAAGATGTGGTCTGAAGATCTGCAATATGAAAATATAATACTGTTTGTTTTATCAACCGGATTTCATCTGCATAAGCTGAAAATTAGTTACCTATCGTATATATCACAGTAGATAAAAGTCATTTAACGTCTGTAGACTACTAAAATAATTGGTGGTGGTGTACAAACTATGGAAGTGGGTGGTGGTGTACGAACTATGGAAATGGGTGGTGGTGGTGGACGATTGGTGGTAGACGATTGTGGTAGGCGGGGAACGGTGGTGGTGGAAGGTGGGTGGTGGTGATGGACGGTTGTGGTGGGTGGCTGACAGTGGGTAGTGGTGGTGATGGACGGTGGTGGTGGGTGGTGGTAGTGGACAGTGGTGGTGGTGGTGGCGGTGGTGGTTGACGGTGGGTGGTGGTAGACATTGGATGCTAGTAGAATGTAAAAAAGTTTGAAGATGGCAGATATTAACTTATTATTTAAGAACATAAAAGCAGTTTTCAAATTTTTTTTTTTTAAACTGTCGTCAGAGGCTTATATTTGCGCGCCCAATGTTTTGGTTTATAAAATGTGGTTTCATTTTATGTTCTTAATTAAGCAGTATACATGTTTTTGTTGTGAGCTTCGCTTGCATTTTAACCTTGAAAAACATTTAAGTGTGTGAATTCACTTTAGCAATTTCGGTTGAGAGTCAACATCATGCATTAAAACTTAGCAACGTGTTAGGTAATTAGATGGGTTTGTAGAAACTAGGAAACTCAACGCCACCGTTGATGGTGTTGGTTTTACTTCTATAACTTAATGTATTGTTATACTAAAATAAATATGTCGAGCTCTAATGGTGCGCTCACAAAAGTATTATTTTTGTTTAGGTGAACTTGGGTTTTGGCCGAAATGACTATTTTTGTTCCGGCAAGCATGGGTTTTGTCTGGAATGGCTTTGGGTCGGGACGTGTTTGGCTTGGCTCGCGCCGCAATATGTGCGGGTCAAGATGTTAGTTAATACAAAGAAATCAGTCAAATTCACCATCTCCCCTGCAGTTTTTTTTAATTAAACTATAATCATTCTTTCTCAAAACACACAACATCCTCATCCATTGTCACATTCACCATCTCCAACCACGGCCAGCCACCATCTTAATCTTCATTATCATCTTAGACCACTACTACCACCCCATTAGGGAATCTTAAGTGAAATGATGTGGCAAGTGTTTGAAATTTAAACGAAACTCACTGACATATTTCAAATAGGATCCTAAAAGTTTCAAATCCGAACAATTCGAACCGAATAATTCGTTATCTGATCTAATGAACAACCCTAACTATAGATACATTCCATATAATATTTGGCATAAAACACAAGTGTTACTCTCTAAACCACAAGACTGTTGGTTGACCCTTTTTGAACTTCTATGAAGACTCCTTGATAAACAATAACGTTTTGTAATATGCAACTTGACAATAACACTGTAGCAGTTTGTCATATGGTAGACGTTTTTCCAATGTCGAATTTCTTTCTAGTTATTATCGTATGTGGGACTTGAACCCACTATGTGTTTATAGGCTTCGTCTTTGCCAACGAATCAACAACCTCACTGGTAGATATATGCATGATGGTACCAGTTTGTAGTATATAGTGACGGATCTAGGAGTTTTAGCTAGTGGATGCCAAAAAAGGTCGACCTCGAACGGATCAAGTCAAACTAAAATGGGTCAAACCAAACAGGCTGGGTCAAATAATTTATATTATATAAACTTTGTATGGAAATGTAAGCAACATATTTCATTAAACAGAATAAATAAATACATATTACAATTGATCTATGTGTGATTTCATCTTTTGAAAACGATCAGCTTCATTCATAACACTTGCAAATGTTTCTTTTTAAACAACTAGAAATTTCAAAAAGCTCCGCTTTCGTATTTTCACGCACTATCAATGTACATACTTGAGATGTGAACGTGCAAAACGGAAGCACGTGTTCGTATCCCGCTCCCGTATAAGCTATAAATTTCCAACTGACGAAGTGGTTAAACAATTAAGCAATCTGGATTGTTATTTTTTCAAAACAAAATTAAACTTGGCTTGGAAAGTTAGGGCTCTCAAAAAGTTGGTTTTGGGGGCACTAGAAAGTTATGGATGGGGTACTTAGATCTTTAGGCCTAATATGTTAGAAGTTTATAAAGGAAACTACATTTGAGGGGGTGCTTATATCCTCCCTAACCAAACACTGAATTCGCCTCTGATAGTACTGTACTTATATGCATCTTATCAATGGCAATGTAACCTGTTATGATACTTCTTTACCAATGCAAAAGTTGGGCATGCCGTTCAATCTAATAACCCTGTAGGTTGCCGCAAGGCGCGTCCTATTTACTAGTTCTAATTAATTTGTGAACGCTTTGAGTTGAAATTATTGACTTTTAAATCGTACTATAGCATTCGCGTATCATTTGTTAACTAAATGGGTGCCCGCGCGATGCAGCGGGTGTTTGAACGCGGACCCTATTATCATGTAACAATTATGAGTGTTCATGGTTCGGTTTAAAACCTTGAAACCGTTTAAACCGGTCATCGGTTTAGTTTCACGGCTGAGTTTTTTACTTTCAGTCGGTATTTTTACTTCCTTTTCTCATTTTAACTATCATATTTTGACTTAGTTGGAATTGATGATACGGTTAAATTAATAATCATTTTGAACAAATTATATTACCAAAGCTTAAACTGTTAAACCAAACCAAACCTAGACCGTTAATAACAGTTTGACTTACAGTTTTCAATGGTTTAGTTTTGGTTTTGGATGACAAAAGATGGGTACTAACGGTTGGGCTCACAAGCTTAACATAAAAACAATCAAAACCGGCATTTAAAAACAATCAAGATGTGTACACCCCTACGTAACATATTAATTTTTTTAATTGAAAAAATTATAACAATATTATACTCAAATTAAAGAGAATAAAATACTCATTTTTATGGTGCAATAATTTTACAAAAATATTAACGTATGAAAAAGTTATTGATGTTTAAAAATCGTGGGTGTGAAGTTGGTTTAAAATTGAAACTAAAAAAAATATGGTTAAAGATGAGAGGGCAAACTTGTAAGTTGGGTGATTTGTGTTTAAAAGACAAGTTTACCCCTAATTACGCATGTACTTTATGTATCAGCGCTTGTAAAACTCTTAAAATCAAGTGTTTTAATTTGCTCTTATTTGATGTATTATGGGTATATTTGGCAAAGAGCTTTAAGAGCTTCTAGAAGCTTTAAGTTACAAGCTTTTAAAAAAAACTCATATTTATTAAAAAGTCTTGTTTGGTTGGAGCAGCTTAAAGTTTTTATGAAAAAAAGGTATCGTTTAGAAAAAGATACAAGCTTTTAGTATTTCAAAGTTTACAATTTTGGTACTTGAACTTTCATCACTTTTTGTTAATTAATATAATAATTCATATTTAACTCTTATTCAAAACAAACTACCCCCCATGACTTTTTAAAATGTCATAACTTTTTCATACGTTAATATTTCTTTAATCAAATTGAATCATAAAAACGCTCATTTTATTCTCTTTAATTTGAGTATCATATTGTTATACTTCTTTAACTTTGAAAAATTAGCATATTATGTGATTACTTGTTAGGATCAATGTTGCAAAAGTCGCTAGGCGGTCAACTTTTTTGGAGGGAGTACTCCGAGTACTCGGACATGATAAATATAGAGAAAATTAATTTTTGGCTAATATATATATTTCAAATATCATAAGTTTACAAATGTTTATAACAAAATAAGTGAATATCAATATAAATAAGAGAAATACATTTTTAAATACTAAATTATTCTAAAAATTGTTAATCATTAATTTTTTAATACTATATAAATACGAATTATGTTGTATTTTTAAGTCAAAATAAGCCCAAGTTAACCGACTAGATGTATTTCTAACTGATGTTGACCACCTTTGAACAATTTTTAGTAACTAGGCAAAGTTAAAGAAACTCCCCTCGGCACCATACCCTGTAGTGAGTACTCGAAGAGTACTCGGCCTTGTAGACCTACTTTTACAACATTGGTTAGGATCAGCAACAATCGAGTCAGGCAAGCCCATGTCATGTGTAAGACCAACTTGGGGTAGGAACGAGTCGATGCAAAAAGGGCTAATTTAGTTCGGTTCGTGTTGGTACAGTTTTAAGTCGAAAATGGTCAAGTCAGAATATGTTTTGGATTAGAACGGTGCACCGCGCGAACACCCAGCTAGTTTTATTAAAAGTTCCAGCTACTCTGCCAAACACCTAAATATTTATAAAAAGCTACAGCTAACAGCTACAGCTTCCAGCCACTAGCTTCTAACCACCAGTTAACAGCTTCCAGCTACAGCTACCAACTAGTTTTACCAAACATACCTTATAAATAATATAAGTATAGATAAATATGTTCTTATCAACTACTATACATATTGGTATAATCATATGGACTGCATTATTTTAAAAAAATTTCCCTCTAGTTTTCAAATAAACTAATTTAAATGATTAATTATACATAAGAGATCGATATACAAAATTTCGTATATATTATTTATCAAATTTACTAATGCTCATGTTATCACTATTTCTTTGGTTGTGTTTTATTTAGTTGTATATTGTGTTCTAATCATGGTTATTTATCAATTATCAATCTTTCATTTTGTAAGCATGATTAGTATATATCATATGTAGGGCTATCAATCAGGTCAGCCTGTTTGGGTTATCGTGTTGGTTTAGTTAGTTTTTTTTATTTATTTTTTCAAACTCACCGCAATCCGACCCTATTAAGATTTAGGTTAGTCGAGTTATAAGCCTGTAACATATATTGCTGTAACATCTCGAAATTTCTAAGAATAAATAATTAATACATTATTTATTTAAGATGGAAATGTTTACTTAAGTTAGTAGAGAAATAAAATAATAAAGATGGAAGGATAAGTAGGCTAATTAGATGGAATTAATTATGGACCAAAAAGGAAAGATGGGCCTAAGGTCCATGGGCTTAAGGGAGTATAAATACCCCTTAAAACCCTAATCCTTTCCATTTCCATACATCTCCACACCATAGCCTACACCATCAAAACACACACTTAACCCAATTCCCGTTTTTTAGAAAAACACCCACAAAGACACAAAGATTCCCGGAGATCTAGCCGTCGGATCGGTCTCAAATTTTAATCTAGTATTCCTGACATGTATATGAAGTTTTCCACCGAAAAGATCTTCGATCAGAGGTCGGGAAGTTCGATTTTTATCAGTGAAACCACAGCATCTCAAACGTGAAGATTCCGGCGACTGTTCAGCTGTTCCGGCGACTGTAGCGGCGGTTTCCGGCGAAGGTGAGCCGATGGGTTTGTAGATCGAGACGAGACGGTTCCGTGGCCGCTTGAATCACTCAAATCGGAGTTCGTTTGATATGGTTTTGAGCATCTCGAGTGATTTCATACAAAAACCTCAAAGATACGTTTTATTAAAAATGCTTACTTTTCATGAATGGATTTACATGAAAATTGGTAGGATGATAGATCGGGTCATGATTATTTATAAAGTAATGAACTTGATAATAAACGGGTTAGTTGGTTCGTTTCGGGTAAAACGAGTAGTGTTCGGTTTGTGAAAAGCACGGATAAACGAAATCGGTTTTGCATGAAACTTAGTAGGATAGTAAATCGAGTATAGCTATACCATAAAGTTGCCAACTTGAAGATTAAAATGGACTTAACGAACTCATGGTTATGAACTGCTCGTTTAAATAAACCCTAGATCTAGTTTTGAACGTTTTAGCCATAAAGGTTCAAGCTTTATGCTAGAAACGGGTTAAATCTTGATAATGGGTTGATAACGGATGTAAACAGTTAAGGAGAATGGGAAGTAAGCGATTAGAAACGTAATTTTGGACTGTTAACCGTTATGTGAGCTTAGAATGGATTTTAATATAGTAAAATAGGAGCTGAAAGCAGCAAACAAGGGTTCTCGGTGAACTGAACATCCACCTTGAGTTCTCGGTCAACGCGAGAACCCGGTCAACGAGAGTTCTCGGTAACCTAAGTTCTCGGTCACCAAGAGTTTTCGGCCACCTTAAGAGTTTTCGGTCAAATCACTGTTTTCGGTCACGAGATCTCGGCTAAGTTCTCTGCCTTAGAGTTCTCGGCCAGTTGGTGTTATGTTGTGAGCCTGGCCCAACTAGGCCCACAAGCCAAAATGAACAGTGGCTTGAGTTAACTAGTTGGACCATCTATATAAGTTAAACAAATGAGCCCAACTTAGAAAGTGTGTTGGTTAATTAAAATACCAACTTAAACAATTATACGGTTAATTAATATATATATATTTAACAGTTAGCCGGGCACAGTTAAAGAAGGGATTAACCATTAACGGCGAGCGTAAAAGGATTCAGGTGAGTTCTAGCCCCATTTAGAGTTCTCGGCTAAGTTCTCTGCCTTAGAGTTCTCGGCCAGTTGGTGTTATGTTGTGAGCCTGGCCCAACTAGGCCTACAAGCCAAAATGAACAGTGGCCTGAGTTAACTAGTTGGACCATCTATATAAGTTAAACAAATGAGCCCAACTTAGAAAGTGTGTTGATTAATTAAAATACCAACTTAAACAATTATACGGTAAATTAATATGTATATATTTAACAGTTAGCCGGGCACAGTTAAAGAAGGGATTAACCATTAACGGTGAGCGTAAAAGGATTCAGGTGAGTTCTAGCCCCACTTACTTGTTATGTTTTCGGGGCTGTGTGCATACTCGATGTGATAGTTAATACACTTACCTTAAGTGGTAAGTGTATGCCCTGTACGAATTATGTATGATGATTGCTTGATGGTGCATGAACGATCTTCGGATATTGCATGGACCGTCAGGTGGTAATTAACGATATGATTGATATATATGATGTATGAATGTGGTATGTATGAATATATATGATGTATAAATGATGTATGAATGATGTAAGTATCATATGTTGCTAGTACGTGAACGCTCTTCGTAGATTGCACGTATTGACAGGGAAAGTATGTAAAGGACATGTATGTTATAGTAGTACGAAACAAAGGGAGACCGGGCCCTAATAATATCCGAGGATGGAGGGTGACCGGGCCCTAATAACATCCGAGGATGGAGGGTGACCGGACCCTAATAACATCCGAGGATGGAGGGTGACCGGACCCTAATAACATCCGAGGATGGAGGGTGACCGGACCCTAATAACATCCGAGGATGGAGGGTGACCGGACCCTAATAATATCCGAGGATGAAGGACACCGGACCCTAACAATATCCGAGGTATGTAGGGCGAAATGCTCTTTATAATGTAAGGTTAGTTACGTGTGTATTGTGTATGTTAAAGAAAGAAAGTATGAAAGAATGAAAGTATGTGTATGGAAGAACGATGAATACGTTAAGTATATAATATGTATCTTCGGATACGTATATAAGTAAGTATGTGAATGTATTGTATGTTGCCCGATTAACTAGAACTCACTCAGCGTAGCTGACTTTTAGTATGCACGCAGGTATATATGTTTATTGAGCTGGCATGAGGATGGCACATGGCATGGATTGAACGGCTGGCATCTGAAGATGGAAGAATTGATGTTTTGATTACGATGTTTTATGTTATGGTTTTAAGGAAATGATTAAATGTTTTGTAACGAATGATCGAAGTTAACGTTTCGGCGAATGTTTTAAATAACTCTGATATTAGAGCTATGTTTATGAGTAAATCCAACGTTTAAAGTAGGGCACCGGGTTGGGGCCTTACAATTGCCTTGGGATTAGTGGCCGCCACATGTGCTTCAATGAGTTTGGCCTGACCCGATCAATTTCTAGTTTCATATATAACCTATAGGTACGATTTAACGAGCAAACTCATTCTTTTCTGTTGATCAAACCCAACATCATTTTAAAAAAGTATTTGCACCCATTGATTATGAAAAATTGGTGAAAAAGGTTTTTTAGTAATGAATAATATATATATATATAAACAAATTTAAGTTATATAGATTATAAAAAAACTCAAAATTATTAATAATATGGGTTAATAAGCCCTACCCAATTATTATATATATTAAAAAACAGATCTTCTTCCCCTCACAAAGTTACCGTGGAATTTAGTGTGCAATTTATGTACAACTTTTAAAGCTGTAATTACAGTTGTTGATTTTTTTTCTTTGTCGTTTTAGTTTTTTTACTTTCTCTTTCATCACCACCACTCTCCTCCACTCCCGAGTTCCGACTCCTATCCTACACCTACACATCCGGATACTGATTCGAATCAACCTTCTGGATCCTCAATGCCGCTGCCGAAGAACTCAAATCATGGAATGACGATTCTAGCTACCCTTTTTTCTAGGTTTCCGAATGACGATCTTAAAACAGTGATTGAGACTGCCGGTGATGTTAATCAGATATCATTTCCGATTGATTTGGTGGGCTCGCAGTTCCGAGTCGGGTCGCCTTGAGAAAAGACACATCAATCGAATCAGCTTTGGTGATTGAAGATTAGGTTTCTTTTTATTTCGTTTTGATTTTATTATCATCTCTATTTAGGAGATGATTACGAAATCCTCCAGTTTTATACTTTTCTTTAACTCATGTAATATTATTGTGTTTACATGCAACAAGTATCACCACTAATCCTCAAATAGACAAAAATCAATGTTTTTAGAGCATTCTTAGCCCATTATCTAAATTGTCAAACTCATATAATTTAGGGTAAATTTTGAAAAAACCATCAAAATCACCTATTCAATTCATTCTCTGTTATATGGATGAGTTATATGACAACTAAAGTAAAACCCTAAATTTAGGGTCTCACTTTTGATTCATACCATATAATATATCAACTATTGGCCAATCACCATATACTATATAACAATACAAAAGAGATAAAAATAATAAAAAAAAGAAATTATGGATATGAATAGGGAATAGAATGTGAAATATTTTTGAAAAATAATAGATACATTTATGAAATGATGTTTTTTAGCTAAATTATATGGAAAAATATATTGAATGAGCTGTAAATGCAATAATTTGATAAATAATATATAAGAAATTTTTTCTATCGATAATTAGGGAGTTTAGAAAATGAGGCAAAAGATGTGGATGGGAATCCAAACTCAACTCAAAAGGTAGCTCAAGAATTCTTACTCGCCTTTTATTATTTTGTTTATTTTCTTTTGCTAATGCAAACTTAGGGACTATTCATCTAAAATGTATATATTGCCCAGGTTAGGCAAAAAAATTTAACTAATGCAAAACTCCTACTGAGATATCAGATGGCAAAACGGTGATTTCGTTATGTTATGCTACATCTTCATCTAATTATTGTAATAAATATGTTGTGAATTTGGATTTTTTATAGGTTAATACGGTAGATGAATTGAGACTGTATCATGAGTTGTTTGATGTGGAAAAATGGTTAACTTGGTAAATGATTTAAGGGCTGCAGAAAGACGGGTCTATTCCAAGGCAAGTTTATACATTTCCTAATGTTTATTCAAATTATGTACTTTAATCATTTGTGTACATTCTATAATCAGGAAACGAATGTGCATACACTATCATTTTGGGGTTATATAATAACCCCTAGTCTCATTACCCTCTAATTTTGTATTTCTATTGCAGGTGGTGTCCGGTTTTGGTTATTATCGGGTTTTCAAATGAAATAACCGACACCAACCCCAAGACCGATTTTCATCTGAAGGCATAACAAAAGACTGATCATGCACATTAGAGTTGGTTCACAACCTGGTTGGCATCCAAAGACAGATTTTAGCTTGAGGATAACAGTTCATAACATTTTTTTCGTGGTTTTTACATGTAATGCAAACCAACCCGTTTAATGGTTCAACACATTCCGTGCATTCACGCGGGTAAAAGTACTAGTTAACATTAAACATAAGACTAAAATAAAAATTAAATAGAAAAATGGCCAAAAACAACGACCGGGAAATCTGTTTTATATTAATTAGGTCTAGACTATAATCTCTTTCACCAGTTCAAGCCGAAAGCAATGATGATGTAAATTTGTTATGATAGTGATATTGCGTTTTATTTATTTGACCGAATGACCCACCCTGACCCATCCGGCCTAGAAACTTTGACGCCGGAAAAAGATTAACCACCTAAAAATATCGAGCCCATAAGAGAAAATTTCTTGCTCCGCCACTGCTTGGGATGCTGTATTTTTAATTATGTTTTTGAATGACTATTGGACTGTAATATGTGTGCTGATTACTGCATACATTATTGTAACTTTAAAGAGCTATGATTGGTTTGTCATGTTCGAATTAATCGGGTCGGGTTAGTTGGGTTGTAATAGTATTGGGCTGCAATATTTTATTTTATTTTTGAATAACTATTATTGGGCTGTAATATGTCTTCTGATTATACCATAAGTTATTGTAACTTAAAGAATGTATGTTTTGATCAATTTGTTTATCCTTCAAGATTATATATCTAGACCATTTTGAGGTGCGAGACCTCCTAAATTCTCATCGAGTTGCTGGATTCCATAATATGAAACAAAAGGTATCAAGTGGTAATACTTACGACATGTTGGTGCATATGGAGAACTAGAAATGAGGTCATCTTCAACAATAAACGAGTCTCAATTAATAGACTAAAGGAGGACATAAGAAGATATAGTTTTCATTGGGTAAAATATAGGGGGAAAATAGAAGGGTTTGAATAGGGAACCTGGTGTTCGTTTAGCTTTTGAGTATGTAGTGTAATCAGGTGTATATGCACTTTGGTGTGTTGTTTTGACTAGTATCTTGCTAGTCCGTTCTTTTTTTGGTTTCTAATAAAATTTGGCTGTTCAGAAAAATATATATATATATCTAGACCATTTTGATGAATTTGCAAATCTATGATACTCTAAATGATTGGTAACATTGGAATAATGCAAAATGATAAATAAAGCCCATTAAATGTGGTGGTGTTCCACTATAAATCAGTGACGGAAATGGGAATAAGACGTAACGATCTTGTGAAAACCATAAGTTCTTGGGTCGCTCTTCACCAAGTAAAAGAATCTTTATTTGGTAAATGATATGTACACTTGTATGGTTGCTACTTTTGCACGTAACCTATTATTATCAACAAACAATGGCTTCAGTTCTTCAATTCATGAAAAGAGAGTTTATTAGATTGGGTTGTTAAGTTAGGGCATCAATTAAGAGACTTGGTGGGCTTAAGCACTTGGGTTGGTTAACATAAACTTGTTTCGGTTATTCAGGTTAACATCCCCCCCACCCCCCCTTTTGACGAAAAAACACAAATAACATTATGAAAACTATTTAACCCGGCCCTAATTAGCTTAATCAGGTGTGGGTCAGATTAATAAGTTATGGTTTAGTTTGAATTTTGATAAACTCAATACTTTATAAGAGGGGAAGAGGCAATCATAGATACTACCTATTCACCGGCCAATCATACATATATCGTTATTTTATTTTTTCCCTCAAGTACCCACAAACCATAAAATAACTGAAACTACCTACCCATAAGTACCTTAAAACTTTTTTTTTTGTAATAGTAATAAATTGATTAATAATGGGTATTTTAATTTCTTCAAAAGTCTCCAACAATCATATAACCACACGGTAAACCTTTGCCACAAATTGTAATTTGACAAACTACCATATAGTTAGGGGTGTATTTGTCATGTGCACCCATATCCACACTAGTGCCCGGCCCCTCTAAGTTTTTATCATCTCGAGTTAGTTATTCTTTTTATGATAAAATTTTACGTTTCAATCAAAATTTTGCGAGTTAAGACACGTAGCATGCATGCGTGGGTCAATGTGTTTTTTCTATTTTTCGTGTCGTTTAACGCATGTCACTTCTTTTCTATGTTTGTGTTTCGGTCTAATTTTTACGAGTTGATGAACACATGTGGTTCAACGTTATTACGTCTATTTTTATCTATTAGGGTGATGCTAAACGTACCTCAGCCCATCCATTTTTGCTAAACAACCTTTAGGTTTTACATTAATATGATTTAGACCTTTTTTTTCATTTTGTTATCTTTTGTTATCATTATTATTTTTATAAATGCATTTTTATTCTATTTTTATTTAATAACTTTTTTTTTTCTATTTATGTTTTTATGTATATTTAAAAGCCTTTAATAAAAACATATTTTTTCTTACTTAGAAAAACGTTTTTTTTCTTTTCTAATAAACATTGTTTTACTTGTTTTAAAAAAATGTTTTTTTTCTATACTTGTTTTAATCTTTTTGAAGAGCGTTCTTTTTAAATTAAGAGAGTTTACATTCTTTTATAAAAAATCATAATAGTTTTTATAAATAAAAAGGTTAAATAACATACAACTTGATAAATAAATTTGGCTCTTTTCTCAAGTAACATTTACTCATGTATCTAAACCTAACAAAAAAAATCAAATTGTTTTGAATACACTTTATAAAATAAAAATAAAAAACTAGCTAGAGAAAACATACAAAACTTTTTAATACATGTAAACAAAATTTTAATAAGATCTTAATGGAATAAAATAATAAAATCAATAAAAATATATATATATATAATTGTACAACAAAAATAAAAACTTAATTGTTTTTTATTTGATATTTTGAGAGAATTATAAAATAAAATAAGAGAGACTATAATGTCAATTACAAATGTTGGGGAAATGAAAGTTCAAGAGGGGGTGTATGGTTAGCAAAAGAGGAGTGTACGTTTAGCCTGACCCTATTAAATATTTTACATCCATTTTTATTAATTCCTAAAGATTTTTCTTTTTCAATTCTTGATATATTTCCATAATAGGCAAACAAAAACGTTACATCTTATGCCCACAAGGGTGCCGTTCATAAAAGAAAATATGCCCACAAGGCCACCCAGCCATGCAAATTTAATATAGATAGACGTCTCAGGGGGGACTGCCACGAATTACAAGTTTAGTTTAGTTTCATCTATAAATTCGATGTGTGTGGATGTGTCGGTGCTTTGAGAGATTGAATAATTCATAAATTAGTTGAAGCCAATTAGTCATTAGGGGGGACTGCCACGAATTACATACTTCGATGGGAAAATGAAAATAAATAGTAGGCACGTGATGTTAAAAGTAGGTGACTTTTTTTATTAGATGTGATCACTTTAAAATTATAAATATAAAAAATATATTAATAGTTATAGTTAAAACTATACTCTTTGATTCTTATTTTTATTTTTATCTTTTATACTTTTGATGTAAAATTGATAATCAGTTTAACTTATGAAATGACCTATCTTTCCATATATATATTAAAAAGAAACGGGCGCAAACATGCCACGGCGTTTCGATTTAACCCTCCCAACTAAACACATCTATTGATTCATCAAAATACTAAGTAGATGTTGAGTACAATACAAAAAAAATGCACTTTGTTACAAAGTTGAGAGGGATATCTCAGGCGCCTTGTGGCCCCACACAGACCGTCACTGTGGGCGTGGTAATCAAGGTGTTATATATATCTATATATAATAATGAGGAAGATTAACTTTCTAAACACGAACTTAATATAAACATATAGAACCTGCTCATGCTTTTTGTATAATGTATGGAACTTAATGTATACACATTACTTCTTTTTTTACTATGAAGCCGAAAGCCTTGGGCTACCGATGGTACAACCATTTGTGGGTCACACGATGGAATTACAACAAGGAGCAAACTTTGCAGTGGCAGGTGCAACTGCTTTGGATTCTTCATTTCTTGGGGCTAGAGGAGTTCATAATCCAATGACAAATTCATCCTTACAGGTTCAGTTGGGATGGTTCAAGCGAGCATTGTCGTCTCTTTGTGACATCATACAAGGTAACCTACTAAACCTAAACATACATAAATACATATAAATGAACATGACTTCTCTCTTATTTGGCGTACTTCACTAGGGAACCAAGTCCAAGAGCTTAATCACTATTTGGCTTGTTTAATTGAGCTTAATCATGTTATTGTAGGAAACTATTTCTGAATTAACAACTCATCTAACATATTATTGGTATTTAATGGTAAGGGTCAAGTTATTCAACAAAAAGGGACAAAAACACTAGTACAAAAGAGGCTATAAGATGCGGTGATTTTGGCCAAAAGGTGGGAGCCTTTTACCGCATCAAATAGCATCGAACCTTTTGATATCTACAATCGCATCTTATTCCTATTTGTTAACATATCTAAAGAGGTGGGTATGAGGACCGCATCTTTTGCCCCATGAATACAACATCTGTATATTTGTTTTTTTTTCTAATTTTCAGAAAACAAAATATATCAACCCAGTAAATAGAATGCAAAAAACTAAAGTCTTTCAAATATACAAAACGATTTTATTGTACCACAAGTATGTGTTTAAAAATACAATATACAATAACGTTCTTCATTCTTACAACCTAAACCGACACATTAATTCTTGCAAACCGAACCGACGCCCTCATTCTTGCAACCCGAACCATCGCCTTAATTCTTGCAACCTGAACCGACGGCTTGATTCTTGCAACCCGAACTGTATAAATTACCTAAGAAAAATAATGTTACATTAATAAGATGAAGCTTACAAATATGCAAGTTTTGTTCGATAAGAAAACGAACGTGTTCGTTTATGTTAGTCTGTAATCAATATAAACGAACGTTGTACACTGTAAATGAACGAACATAAACGAGTTTAAACGGTTTGTGTTAGTTTGTGGTTGTACAAAGTTAAAGCACTACATTATCTATTTAAGAAACAAGTAAAAATAAGCCATTAATATGCTTTAATAGGTAGATAACAAATTTAAACCTTGCATAATCAGTTCCTTTTCAAATGTGTTGCTACCAAAGTTACAGCGCATATATGTCCAACATCAGCATCTAGGAGCTGAAAATATATGAACATACCAGACTGCTTTAAGAATCAATATGGTGTAACTAAATTATCATGGTATATACTTGCTAAGTTGCTAGTCAAATCTAATCGGGGATAATCTTTAAAACTTACCAATCGATTTGCAGTATCCCTATCAAACTATGATATACGTTATTCTCCAAATGTTTAGACTAAATTCGAGTCAACAACTATGCAATAAAAGGATGCCAAGACAACAATAAGGAAACATTAATCGCATGCTCAATAAATCAATAAATCATATCAACCGAAATTACAATCGAAGAGTAATTAATCATGATGAAATTGAGCAAAACGGTATCAAATCATACCAATGCAGTTGTGAGAGTGCAATCCTTTTTGTTCTTGTCTAGGTCTCGACCGAACTGTAGTCGATAAATCCACGAAGCGCGTCCTTGATGAAACAAAACACTCGTAATTAAATCTTTTTTTTTGCAAAAAAAAAAAAGAAAGTAAATACCAAAAAATAAAACAGAAACTAGATAACAATAATTAAAACAAATACCAATGACATGGCTATAGATGTCATTGATGAAAGAGGTTGCCCCTATAAAGCTTCGTCCGCCATAGCCAATTCATTTACAATCATAAAAATAACCATGTATTGTTTACAATTAAAAAAACACATATACAGAGGACCATGGTGTAAAAAGGAAAGAGGTATACTATAGCCTAATAAAGCTGCTTTTTTACACTCCAGACCACCCACTGTTTCCATCTCTGCCTTGTTCCATCTTTAGTAAGAAAAAATTAACTTAATTTAAGATAAATACCTTACGACCAGCACCTGAGGGAAGATTCCACTTCAACAGCTCGTGCATAAAGAGTATTCAGTGAAGTGAAATTAATCCCAGCTACAATGCTGTTTGTGTGAGCATATTTTGTCAACGCTCGTGGTAGTCCGACTTTCTCCGCTGCAAAATCACACTTAACATTTCAATTCCAAACTCGAACTGAATCGATCTCTAAGGTTTATAATTAACCTAAATACAATTTCGTCCTAATCGTACCCAGAAAGTGTGCCACGTTTTAGACGTTACAGAACCGTCCGGCGGAGAAATCAACACAATGCCCGAAAGTTGCAGATTGACTAGTTCTCCAGTATACTTTATTGGAGCAATTGTTTGTATGGAGGAGCCTGGTTTGACGGCACATGATTTTCCTTCAATGATGATATGTAACTAATGGATCATAAAAATGGATTAGATCTGATTCGTTCTGGACCAAGACCTGACCCCATTGACAAACTTAAATTAGTTAAATAGCTAGACAAGATCAGAAGTATGACTGGCACACTTGCCCAAGAAGTAAATCTGGCAAATACATGCCATTAGATCAGGTAAAAACTCTGAGCAAGTAAAAAAAAGAGACATAAATCAGACATCAAATGCCCTTAATATTCAAGTTAAGCAACACTAAAAAATAAGGGTGCTATGAACCACCAAATGGACCTGTGAAGAGTAATAATTTTTTTTTTCCTAATTACCCTAACGCATAACCGCCTCAAAATAAGGCTCCTAAGACACAAGTAATGTTACCAATGTAAGTTAGGGGACTTGTGAGCCTTCATTAAAGAACCAATTTGAACCTCGTTTTTGCCATTAAAGTATAACATTTAACCATCTATTGTTGGCTTCACACTAAGAACCAAATTTCCTACTGAAATCCTGCAATTTCTAATTTAAATTGACTGTTCAGATCATAAGCCAACTTAAAAAAATTAAGTAAATTTAAACTTTTACTAAATACTAATAATAAAGAAACTTTTAAATTACCTGATCACCATATTTTTTTTCTAAAAGCTTACCAGTAACATAAGCTTCATTAACAACTTGCTGTAACTCTTTAAGCCAAAACCTGAAACGACAAAAAAATGGGAAGGTTAAATATCACTAAATGAATAAAAAAATCAAATGAGCAAATCTTTAGTTTTCTTAATACCTTAATATTACAGTAACAAAGAGAACAAATTCATCTCTCAAAATACAGGTTCATTACTGTTTAGTTGAATATCAATATCTATTTCAAACTAAATTTATGTAAATGCCAAATTGCAACAAAAATTAAACCTATCGGTATTGAATTAGGCAATTTATCATATCAAAATTACAAATCAGTTAGCTCTACTTTTCAATTGATGAATGGTAGATTGAGTTTGGGAATTAGGGTTTGGTTTGCTTACCTGCAGCCGCGAACGAAATGAGGGATCGAGAAGAGGTTTGGGGTCGCCGGTTATGGTTAGGGTTAAACTAAAATCGTCTGTGTTTGGAGGTGTCTTCGCCAATGAGAGAGAATTGAAATGAAATGAAATATTGGTATATGTTAATTTGTTGAATCTTATTACAAGGTGCGGTTAAGGTGTCGAACCACACCTTTTGGAATTTGTCACCTCACTTTTGAGAAGGATTTTCGGCTTAAAAAAAATAATGAAAATTAATAAAAGAATCATAACTGAAAATATAAATAAAAAAATTTAAAAAACTAAAAAGTTTCTCCCGTCATCCTCATTTAAATAAAAAAAAAGACGCAATGTTGAAGAAAAAATACCATTGTACTTTATTATTTATCATTGTATTTTTTTGTCTATTATCATCACTTATGTGTATTTTTTTTTTGAAATTGTGTCTTTTTTTATTTCTTAATATTGTATTATAAATTACTCAACATTGTGTTATATTTTGCGATATATTGTGCTAATTTTTTTATTTGTCATATTTTATTTATTTATTTTCGTCATTGTGTTTTTTTTTAATATTGTGTGTGTGAACAAAAAAGATGGGGGGAAACATTTTAATGTTTATTTATATTTATATTTTGAGTTATGATTTTTTTATTATTTTTCTTGAACTTTTTAGTGGTTTTTATAAGCAAAATCCTTCTCACACTTCTTATTTTTATCTATCTTTGTATTTTAACATTTTTTCTTAAAAGTAATACAGATTACGAGTTGAATATTTTAGATCCAAGAAATATTTTGCAAGCATTAAAGAACAAAGGTTTTACGTAATAATCCATGGATAAAGATTAATCCTTAAAAGCAAACCGAAGACAAGTCTATTAACTGTCACTCCTAAATAGATGATGGATTATACATCAGAGTCAACGATTATTTATAGCATCTAACACTATTAAAGAGTTATAATATTTATTCATCACATTAAAACATGACACATATTGCAAAATAACATTGTGTATTGATTTATTAACCTAGGCCCATAGCGGTTCAAAGAAAACTTTCAACTTTTGTGCATGCATTATGTATAAAATAAACGGTCAACTATATGAATGGTTGGTGAGTAATTATATATATATATATGTGTGTGTGTAGGTTTGGATCAAATACAAATGAAATTAACGTGCTAATTGTGATAATCAAGTAAAGTAATTATGTAATTACATCATAGTAATTACATAATTACTCAACTTGTATATATAATTACTCTACTTGATTTTCACAAGTAGCACGTTAATTTCATTTGTATGTTAAATTTTATACATGTGGGTGTGTGCTCGCGCGCAGTAAATTGAAAACGTAATTCAACATGCTAATTGTATATCCAAGCACGTATGATTGAATAACACATATTATTAAGTAACATGTGCGATCAAACCTTGTTGACTTGATTCCATAACCCGAAGTTTATGCTAAGAGTTGGTTTCGATCGCCTAAATGCCAAAATTGGTCAAATTTGGATGGGTGTAATGATAGATGTAAGGCCTTGGTCCCGGTGCCTTACTTTAGCGTTGGATTTACTCATAAACACAAATCTAAATATCATAGTGAATTAAAATTTTTCGCGAAAATATTAAAAGTCAACTATTTCTTACAAACCATAGAATACTTGCCTTAAAACATCACAATTTGTCTCAACATAAAACATAAAAGTAAAACATCATGTCTTCCATCTCTAAATGTCAGCCTCTCAATCCATACCATGTGTCATCCTAAAAGTCAGCTACGCTGAGTGAGTTCTAGTTAATCAGGCAACATACATTACGTTCACATACTACATACTTAACCTGGTTTACTTTATTTTGTACATACATAAGCATATACCTTCATTCTTACTTTCATACTTTCATATTTTATCTTACTTTACATACATACTTATACGTTTTAAAGAACCCTTCGCCTTATAGCCTCACACATATTATTAGGGTCTGACACCCTCCTTTCACATATATTATTACTTATTAGGGTCTGCCACCCTCATTTCACATATATTATAAGGGTCCGACATCCCTTTACCATACAACAATACATTCCTTTCGTTATTTTTATATTTAAATACTTTTATACATACTCTTGACCTAGTCTATATCATTCATACATCATTCATAACACATTTACATATCATACACTTACCACTTAAGATAAGTGTATTAACTAATCACTTATCGAGTATACACAAAACCCCAAAAAACATAACAAGGAAATTGAGCTATAAACTCACTTGCGTCTTGTTCCTTTCTGAGTTTACAGTAATGCCCTTCCTTAGCTGTGCATGATTAACTGTGTAACAATTATAGTATCAATTAACTACTTATAACTATATCATACTTCTAAGTTAGTGAAACCCCTAGCTAACGGGGGTCTGGGGGCAGCGCTCCTAGCAGCGGGGTCTAGGGGCGGCAGCCCCTAACAGGGTCCAAGGTGCAGAGCCCCTTGCTGGGGTCGAGCTGAAGTTTAGACCAACCGAATCGAGTTTTCAACCCAATTGAATCGAGTTTCATATCGATTCGATTCGTTTCCCAGTTCTATTTGATTCGTTTTCTAGTTCGATTTGATTCGTTCTTTCTATTCGATTTGTTCTTCCTATTCGATTCGAATTCTTTTCCAGTTTGATTCGATTCATTTTTCAAACGAATCGAGTTTCTTCTATAACTGGGCATGATTTTTCGTGTATTTCCATTCTAATCACTTCCTTACATCCAATCATGCCCGTTTTGCTAATAAAACGAGTTTCGGGCCATAACAACTTCGTTTACTCATTCTAACACGGTCCAAATTTCACTCTTTTTGTGTCATATCATTCCAAACAACTTGTTTACGTTCAAGTTTGCATTTTTTTTTTTCATAATAAGGCCCGATTTTCCTTAGTATAAAATCATAGGATAAACCGACCTCAAAAACTTTACCTTCAATCTAAACGCACCTTTTAGGGTTTCGCTTTGGTTCGGATATGGACCAACACGTGCTTTTAGACGGATTTCTTGTTGTTTAATGATGCTCAAACACGAAATCCAACCTTTCTTCAACTCGGATCTAGGTCCAAAATGATGACAGTGTTTTGTGTGTGTTTTTTAGTGTGTTATGGAAGCTGAAGGAATGAAATGAGGGTTTTAGGGTTTTAGAGAGGTTTAAGGGTGTTTATATACCATTAAGCCCATTGACTTAAGGTCAATCGCCATCTCTTGTTTCATCTTTTATTGTCTAAGCTCAAACTCTATTATTTTTATTTTACTTAACTAAATAATAAAACACCATTAAGTAAACAAAATTTTTTTTATTTATTATTATCAAAAATAGGGTGTTACAAAAGATCTGTCATCCTTACCGATGGCTTGCTAAGTTAACGATTTACACTAGATTAATTGATTGCATAACATGTAACAAAATACAACTAGCATAGCATAAACAATTAACATAGGATTTAAAGAATAACAAAAACATGCTTGTAAAATACAAATACATGATATACCCCAAAGTGTTTAAAAGTATAAATAGGAATGATTACCCACTTTGACATAAAAGTGTGAATGATAAATTTTAGAACGAGTTGGATGAACGATACGGGAAAACAACGGATTATCCTATTGAATTGAACAATACACAAGCATGAATATTTAAATAAATTCAAGTAACTTGAAGTTTTTAGGTTCATAAGCGTTTTGAGGTTTTCTTCAAGATTTCTAATATGTTTAATGGTAAAAAAATGAGTTAAATATGATGAATTACCAAGTAAGATTTGAAATGGGATACTTGTTCATAAAGTATATATAAAAAGAGTACGTACTATAACAAGCACACGTATAAAAGTATGAAATGATATTATCTAAAAATAATTAGTTTTAACGGTTTACAAATGTATTTAAACAAGAAAAACATAAACATTCTTGATCAAGGCTATTGTAGGCTCTCTTTATTTTATTGATGATAAAGTGAACAACAACTAAAGACAACTCCTTTCACACAAAAAAAAAAAAATAACAATAATAGACCTTTTAAATAGGAGTCCTAAACAAACAACAAAGTATTTACAAAATTTTACAATTATTTTATAAAGAAAATAGGTGATAATTAATAAAGACTTGTAAAAAGTATCTTAATGGAGTTATTATGAACATGCGTATCTAAACTAACAAAAAAATTCTTATCAATATAACATGAATAAGGTTGTTATGACATTTTAAAGTAAATTATCATTTATATGAAAAAAATCCATAATAACAAAACTACGTCTACAAATTGTTTTTTAATAATCAAATACTAGGGTATAGCCGTGTTACACATGGATGTAAAAACATGTCAACAAACATAATAAATTTAAACAATAAATTCATGCAACACAAAACTTCTTCAAACTTTAGGACCAAAACGTTAACCATTTACATTGTTTAGATATTAAAAGTTAAAAGTTACAACAAGTTACTGTAAATCGAACAAACAAAAAACATCAACAAAAGACATAAACATGTTCTTTCATGTTAAACTATAATCAACTTCTTCAAACATTCTATCAAAATAAACTTATTTACTTTAGCACCTGAAAATATAATAAAACAATAGCCTCCAAATTGAATATACTATAATAATATATTTTAATAATGAGTAACATTTGAACATTAATAAAGTTGTTTTTATTAAATTGTTGTTTTTATTAAAACAAAATAACATATAACAGCAAAAAAAGCAAAATAACAACATAAAACATCTTTCTAACTTAAACCATTAAACCAAAAGGATATATCAATAAAAACCTTTTTTTGGCCGTCATTTTATAACTAACAAATTTGATACTATTACAAAACAACCTGTTTTGAAATATTTTCAAAATAGTTACAAAATATAAAAAATTGGAATTAGTCAACTTCAAAAAATTATGAAATTGTTTTTGATATTTGACCAATTTTGCAACAAACTTTTAAATCACTAACATTAATATTTTGTTAAATTTGCAAAACTTAAAAATGTTTTACAATAAATGTATTCTCAGATAACTTTGGAAAGATTAAAAATTTTATGTTGACTTTGAAAATAATTAAAGCTGAAAAAATATGACTAATTAATTTAGAAATAATTACAAAAATGAAAATCAAATCAGTTAATTTGAAAACTTCAAAAAATCATGGAATTATTTTGAAATGAGTTTAAAATTATGGAGAGTATTAAAACATTTAAACTTTGTTGAAAGATTGGTCAATTTCCAAATTTAATATGAGTTTAAATATGCTAATTAAATTTTGTAGTTTTAAGTTTAACTTTGGTCTTCCATGTAAATATATAAATTAATTGAAATATCTTGATTCATGGGAATAATAATATTAATAAATTATGAAAAATTGTCATGTTTAATAATATTCATCAAATCATATGTGCCGAATAATATTTATAAATGATGATAAGACGGTTATTTAATTTATGATATATTAAGTATTGATTATCAGAAATTATGTCAATTTGAATATTGTGTTCTAAAACAACGCGGTTACTATTTTAGTATTAATTAATAATTAATATTCACGTAATTTAAAGTAAGATTACATTACAATTATGACAAGTATTTTTAGTTTGACAATTAGTTTTTTGAATATTAAAATTATAACTTATTATAGTTATTGCCAAATGACAAAAATTAAAATCAAATATGTTCTAATTTTACTAATATGACTAATTAATTTAAAACTAATTACAAAAATGAAAATCAAATCGGTTAATTTGAAAACTTCAAAAATTATGGAAAGATTTTGAAATGAGTTTAAAATTATGAAGAGTATTAAAACTTTTAAAACTTTGTTGAAATATTATTAAATTCCGAATTTAAAAGGAGTTAAAATATGTTAATTAAATTGTACTAAAACCATTAATATAATTTATTGAGTTTAACTATCCTTATTAGTTATTTAAACAAATAAGGATAGTCAAACTCAATAAATCGTATTAATGAGATACTTAAACCTTGTTGCAAGTAAGACTCGGAAATTTATTTAAGTTATAACTTATTCATTCGGTTTTTTTAACAAATAAGGAAAGTCAAAAGATATAAATTGTAATAATGGGATAATTAGGTTATTAGTTTGGTCAAACCACAAATTAAGGAATGAGTTTATATAAATGGAAAAAATTAAAAACATAAAAAGGGGTTGTTCATTCGGTTTTTTTTTAAAAAACAAGGAATGTCAAACTTTATAAAGTGACATAATTGGATTCTTAAATGTGTATAAATCTACAAATGTAAACTAATATGAATGGTCAAAAACGATTTAATATGAATGGTCAAAACGATTTAATATGAATGGTCAAATACTCAAATCTGTCGGAAATTTATTTAAGTTATAACTTATTCATTCGGTTTTTTTTAACAAATAAGGAAAGTCAAAAAATATAAATTGTAATAATGAGATAATTAGGTTACTATTTCGGTCAAACCACAATTAAGGAATGAGTTTATAAAAATGGAAAAAAATAAAAACATAAAAAAGGGTTGTTCATTCGGTTTTTTAAATAAAATAGGAATGTCAAACTCTATAAATTGTATTAATGAGATTCTTCAATGTGTATAAATCTAAAAATATAAACTAATATAAGATTAGAAATTTTAATGAGATTTTAAATTAGACGGAATCTTTGTCACTTAATTAGAAGTTGACAAAAACAATAGAACAATGATTATATCAATATAGGTTATTAATGTATATTATAATCTTACAAATAAGGAATATACATGAATATTAAAAAAATATACATCAATATTAATTTTTTTTAAAAAAAATACTTTTATCAACTAATGTTCAATCCATGCAATTAGCTTAAATGAGTCGGAACAATAACCTGAAATGATAAAGTCAAATATTAATAGCCATATCATGGAAGATTTTAATTATAATTTTATAACCGGAAAATTTGAATGGTCTTACCGAAAAAACGAAATAGTGATAATGACGATGGTATCTCCGATTTTTATTTAGAATATAAAATGAAATATTCCATACATCAATCGGGACAATAACCTGAAATAATTAAGTTTTGTTATAACATTGATATTATGGAAGAATTGAATTATAATTTAAAACCAGAAAATTTAAATTGGCCTTACCGGAAAAGGAATAATGATAATGTCCATGGATGAAACTGATTTTTATTTAGAACCTAGAAGAACGACATGTAAAAGAAAAAAAACAGGAAAACTATAAAAATTCAAATAAATATAAAACAACCATTGTTATAGGTATAACACATGAACGGAAAAACTTACCGAAAAAACGTAAATACGTAGAAATATTAGCTTCATCGTCGTTTTTGATTTAGAACCTAAACTGATTACTGATTTTAAGAAAATCAGTTAACAATGAAAATAAAGTTAAAAATGTTAGATCTACAATAACTGGAAGAAAATATGATGTTGCCGAAAAAAGATATAACCTTGCCGGAAAATTATATAATATTGTTGGCCATTAGAGTATAATATATAACCTTACCGGAAAACGATTAATCTCGATCTACATTACTGGAATATAGAAGATGGTGGATGGTGGAGTTAGTAAGCAGAGAGAGAGAGAGAGAGAGAGATTAAAATGATTATGGTGGAAAATTCTAAGATTTAAATATAGTGTGTGAGATGACACGTGACGGAATATTAGAGAATATGAGAATGAAAAGTTGCTGACTGGATTGCACATATGAACAGCCTAAAAAAAGACCATGTATACAAATTGTATTACTTTAATAGTATTTAAAAATTTATTAATCTTATTACATAATTTCATGATTGCGTAATCGTTTATATATTAAAAAACAATTATTTGAAGTATGCTAGCTAATAAAATTAATTATTGTATGTTAGATGCCAAATAAATATTTTATTGATGATTAATATGAATAGGAAAGTTTTATAACAAATTTTAATTTGATTATTAATCCTACAAATCCCCTAATTGCTATAAATCTTATAAGGAGGTAAAGAAAACATGGTGAAATTAAGATAATATAACCAATATAACACAAACGAAGATAAATCTTCTTTCTAATTAGTAAAGACATTCCAAGATTTCTGACAGTCTTCAAATTACTTGATGATAAGTGCAAAGTGTGCTTTTAATCAAATTCACGTGTATTTTATAATGAACCAAGCTCCTCTGTTTATAGGTTGAGCTAGTAATCTATCACAATCCTTGGTGGGCTCATCACAACCCGTGATTGAGATTTGCATGTGTGCATTAAATGTTGTCATGAAGTACATGCACAGAACGCTGGCCATAAGGCTATGCGTAGTGCAGGGGCTACAAATAGGAGCGAATTGTGACACGTGGCGCCCAGTCGGTAAGGAGTGTGAATTTTTTTGGGGTGTAATGATGTACGCCTGTACGGGCTACAAGTTGGGCCCACAGTATCTTTTTTTATTATTTTCTTTTTATAAATAAACTAATTTAATAAAAACCAATTTATTTAAATAATTAAATAAAAATGTATTAAAATTAAAAAATAAATACAAAAAAATACATAAAACTAAAAAAACACACCAATAATAAAAATAAATTATAATGAAAAAAACACACCACAACAAAATACATATAAAAATACAAATAAAAAAACTAATCTATTCGTCTTCATCTTCGTCTTTTTCCCCGTTCTCGTCTTCATCCTCCTCCTCCTCTTCGTCCTCCTCAACGAGACGATTATCTCACAAGTGTTGAACCAAACCCGCCTTTAGTTGGTTATGTATATCATTTAACGTGAGCTGGTGAATGTTATACGCTCGTTGGTCTTGGGTTGGTTCAGGGAACTGCTGGTATATAGTGTTCACATATTGCGTTTCCCGCGTCTTCTAAAATCATATTATGCAATATGATACGCGTATACATGGCATCGCTCATTTTTTCCAACGTCCATACACGACAAGGGTTTTTCACATAATGCCAATGTTTTTTTAGAACCCCGAAACACCTCTCGATATCCTTTCTTGCGGACTCTTGCTTCTTAAAATAATCTCTTTTTTCTTCGATCGGGTCTTGAAACGTCTTGACAGTGATCGAGTACTCTGGATATATCTCATCTCCCAAATAGTATCCGTGACGATAGAAGGTATCGTTGGCATAAAACGGTAAGACCGGTATGCTACGGCTGATGTAATACTCTAGCACGGGTGACGCGTTGAGAACTTTTATGTCGTTGTTGGACCCGACTGAGCCGAAGTAGGCTGACCAAATCCAGAGGTCGTGTGAAAAAATGGCTTGAAGACTAACCGCTGGCACTCCATGGTCACCACGAGTGTATTGACCTCACCATGCGGTTGGACAGTTGGCCCACTCCCAATGCATGCAATCTATACTCTCGATCATGCCTGGAAAAGAATGTTTGCTTTCGTGTACATCGTATATGCGAGTCAGGTCGCTTGAAGTAGGAATCCTCAGATAACGACGAGAGTATAATTGTATTATCCCTATGCAAATAAATTATTAAAAAATATTTATATTAAAAACAATAGTTAATACAAACAATTTAAATTTTACCGATGCAAAAATTCTCCAACGCATCTCTCGTTGTTTTCTCAGCCATTTTAAATACTCGTCATTGATATCGGTCGTGTTGCCGTATGCAAGGATGCGTAGAGCCGAAGTACACTTTTGGATGGCGGAGAATCCTAAATATCCTCTTGCGTCGGGTTTCTGTTGAAAATACTCATACTCCCGCTCCATATCTCCCACGATGCGCGAAAATAAACGCTTGGACATCCGAAAACGACGTCGAAACATAGCTTCGTTATATGTAGGTGTGTCGTTGAATTAGTCCTTCATCAAACGAGCGTTCGCTTGCTTACGATCCCGAAGGATATATGACCGTCTACGTGGTGTCGTAGACGGAGCAGAGCCGGACACCATGTTATTGGCGACGGCCCGAACTGCGTTCGTGACCTCTAAATGCTCTTCCGCCACTCGTTGATGAATCCGATGAAGTCTTTGACTCTCCTTGATTACTTGATCCCAAATCTCAGCAGAATTCGTGGAATCCGGGGAACTCATTGAGTTTGAAGAAGTATGAAATGATGAAATTGATTGGTATTTTTATGTTTGAGAGTTTGTATATGATATGGTGAAAATGGTTTAATTGGTTTGATATTTATATTAAGTTTTTAATTTAATTTTTTTTAATTAGCCGTTATCCAACGGTATAATTATTATTATATTATTATTATTTTCATCTCTCGCCGGCAACAATTAAACCCCGCCCCCACCCCAATTCGCCCACATATCGCCGGGGGGGGGGGGGGTGTTTGCTTCCTTTCTCGCCCAAATCTCGCCCAAACCAACTGCCATTACATATGGCCTAAGGGTGTAGAAAGGTGGCAACAACCCGTGGTGGAGGTGTCATAACCACAGTTTTGTCTTATTTATAAGAGTTAACCACGGTGGTGTAAGAGACGTGACCAAGACGGTAGTTGAGGTGTCATGAAGTTTGAATTTTAGCAGTTTTAGTCTCTAGATTTGTTTAACCAAGATTTAATCATAAATTAACGAATTTAACTTGAACTAGGTTTTATAACCCGCGCTTTGCGCGGGTTTGTGTCTAGAAATTTCAACCTTGCGCATTGCGGCATGATGAAATTGTTAAAAAAAATATTGACATAGCCAAGTTCACCACTTTTGATACACAGATCACAATACATACAATGTCATATAACAATACAGAATGTGTTTACAACATACCATTATATAGACCAGCAAGCAAACGATATCAATGACATAAAGATCACACGCATTGGATAGAAATAGCAATGCTGAAACATTTTGTAACATCAAGTTTAGCCTAAAATTATAAATTAATGTTCTTGTACACAATCAATCAACTTGTACTCTCGAAACAACAACAAATATATCTTTTTTGATTACAGAAGTTAAGTAATTTGCTGATGTTGTATACTTCTTACCGACTTAAGCAGTTCATAAATGGTGTCTTTGATGAAACAGCTTCCTTCTCTTCCTGTCGTGGCCAATATGATCAAGACCTAAAAGAATCAATATTGTAACCTAATAAGAAAAGAAGATCACATGACATAAAAATTCAGAAAGTGTTAAAAGTTCTTCACTTACTAATGGTATTAGAGGGTTCAAAATCTTTCAACTCTGCAACTGATTCCAATTGTTAGTGCTAGTGAAACCCACCACATTCTTTCATATCCTACTCGCGACTATAACATAAATAATAAGTAATTTTAGACAAAAGTAGCGATATTTTTCGTATTGTTAACTGGTTTTGGACATAATACCTGTTGACATATTCCTGTATACCCCAGAACAGTGGACCAAGACTCGAGCTGTTTCAAACTTTTTGCATCAATTCCGTGCTGCTTTAATGAAAAAATAATTCATTAGAAAATAAATACATATTTAAATACCATTTTATAAAAGAGGAAATAACATAGTGTGTCTTTGTACTTGAGTCTAGTAGATATGAATTCCATTAGATATTTGTTATTAATAATACAATTAAGGCTATGTGTAGTGGACGGGCTACAAAATGAGGGGTTTTTTGATACGTGGCCAAGGAAGGCGACATGTAGCTCGGTGGTGGTGTTGTAGGCCAAAAATCTCACCCCCCACCTATAGTTGATCGCCACGTCAACACCTCCATTCACACACCCGGCGAAAAATACATGCCCCGCCCCCCAAACGTGTCACCCAAATCCAACATTTTGTTGCCCCACTACGCTCACCTATTATTATGTATATATCTTTTGTAGATGCAATATGATTAAAAATGAAAGGAATAATGAAGCCATTTAAGATATGAAAGGTTTTATTAAAATCATTTAATTACTGAACTACTTTTATATTATGTTAATCCTGCCTATTTAACATGGCAAACTCAAAATTAAATTGGTTGATAAATAAACAAAATTTGACCTTTATTCACCTGGGTATTGAAGAACATGCGGAGATTTATGTTTCTTGATGATAGACTCAAATTCAGTCCATCTTCAAGCTGCAAAGATTAAAACTTCAAGGTTTTCAAGAACACCTGTGGAGGCCCAATAACCATTTTCAACATCTAAATTGACCTACAATCTAAAGTAATCAATAATGGATAATAATGAATTCATGATTTCCAACTGGAACTTTATATTGGCATTTTCAATCTCAAAACCAACAATCAAGCCAAACCAAATAATCGCTACAAACCTAAAGAGTAAGCAACATTCAAATGACAAATGAATTAGACCAAAAATTTTATGAAACTCGAAATTCAACTTGAATTGTGTTAGGCTCAAATCTCCTTTATGGTTGCAACATATGTTGCCATCCAAATAACGGAGCGTCATCATAGCCTATACATCAGATTCAAGCGATAAACGAAGAACAACATAAAACACCTGCCACCAATGCCTCTATAGACGGTCCCAAAAACATCCCGGAGCAGTAGGTCAACCACCTCCTCCATCCTCTTCCGACCATCTAACGACACCATCGAAGCACACTCCAAGAACCACCGGACCCCAATGTCACCACACCACGTGATGGTGGCGACTTGAAGAAACCCAAAACCTACGATACAAAATTGGGGGTTTTGAGCATTTTGAAGCCCTTAAGCACAAATCACCGACAGTGGTAGTTGAAGACAGTTGTACAGGTGGTTGAAGGTGATGTTGGTGACCAGCATATGTATAGAGAGAGAGAGAGAGAATGGCGGCTCTCCAACGAAGGCGACACAATCGTCACTTTAATGACGATGGTTGTGCAATTTTCAGAGGCTGCCGGTGAAGTGAGATGAAGAAGGAAAAAGAAAGGTCCGGTATTTCAATTTTCAGTTTTCACACAAAGCTACAAAATACTGATAAAGGTGTTAAGGATACACGACATGTGTGAAGTATGCATAACACGTGGAACAGAGTACACAACCCACAATCAAAATTACAACTTTTAAAGCTAAGCTTACAACATATAAAGCACTATTTACAACTTTTCTTGTTAAGAAAGTTGTTATTTAATATATATATATATATATAATAATACTTGAACATTTTATATGATTTATTAGCATGAATACCAAAATCAATACAAAACCATGGATAAATAACATAAAATTCTAAGATAGCGTTTGGTATGCATGAATGAGGGGCAGAATGAAATGAACCATTATGATGGAATGAAAAAAAAATCTGTTTGGTTGGCCAATGAAATGGAATCACCCATTACCATATCCATTTCATTCCCTTTAAAATACTCCAAATTCATTCCATTCACCCCATTGTTTTTTTTTTCATTCCATCTTTTTTCACACTATATAACCTCCACCACCCTCCCACCACCACTATCCATTGCCCTCTCACCACCACCACCACCCTCCACTGCCTCCGCCGCCTGCCACCACCACCTACCTCCGTTGCCCCCCGCCACCATCACGTGCCTCCTCCGCCACCACCACCCGTCCTTGCCGCCCAACGTCACCACCACTCGTCGCCACGACCAACCACCACCTACAATCACGGCCCACCACCGGCCACCAACCATCGCTCCCAGCCATCACCACCATCACCTGCCGCTTACCACCTCCACCACCACCTGTCACCACCAACAATCCTCATGCCGCCCACCACCAACACCCGACTCCGCCACCCGCCGCCACCACCACCACCCGTCTCCGCGGCCCGCTACCACCACCACCTACTGTAAGGCCCCGATCCCGGTAGCCCTACTTTAACGCCGGATTTACTCATAAACACAGTTCTACAAATCAGAGTTAATTAAAAACCTTTCGCGAAAACGTTTATTCTTTACAAATCAATACAAACTTGTCTTTAAATCAACATAAAACAAAACATTAAAACATAATTTCTTTTATCACTAGATGCTAGCCATTCAATCCACGCCACGTGCCATCCTCATGCTAGCTCTTTAGTCTGATCACCTGCGTGCATACTAAAAAACAGCTACGTTGAGTGAGTTCTAGTTAATCAAGCAACTTACCATACAATCATTATATGTATTATATACGTACCCGAAGACACATAGTTCACTGTCTAACCTGTTCACCTTACCGCTTAACCCCTTTACTGCCCCCTAACCACTTAGCCACTTGTTTACGGAAGCAGATAGAGGCTTGCCCTCCCACGCACTCACGTTATGCCACTTTAATAATGAAGTCACATACAGGCTTACCCTACCACGCACTCACGTTATGCCACTTTAATAATGAAGTTAAGTATAGGCTTACCCTACCACGCACTATCGTTATGCCACTAACAACCTTACTAGACCCTTACCACTTCTATAACACCCTACCTCTACTTATCTACAACATACTTTATATCATTACATCATTTACATAATAACCAAGTTACATCATAACATTTGCACACACTAATAACCACTTGGAGATCATTCCCATTGGCAGTACGCGCAATATCCGAAGATCGTTCGCGCATCAACTAACGTTACCTTCCCTGTCTACACGTGAAATATCCAAAGATCGTTCACACATCGACAGACGTCCATTCTCAACATATATATATATATATATCATATCAAACATTATAGCACACACTTACCACTTAAGGTAAGTGTATTCACACTTGACATCGAGTATGCACACAGCCCCGAAAACATAACAAGGAAGTGGGGCTAGAAACTCACCTGAACTCGGTTACGTTCGTCGTTAATGGTTACCCCTTTCTTCAGTTGTGCGCGACTAACTGTTTAATAAACGAAATATTAAACACTACCCTGGCCACCCTCATTGCTACTTAATTAGTCCTACGCGTCTAAGCCGGTTTTACTTCATTAAATCTTTACCCGGTTAGTTAATCGTTACTCGTTAACCTTTAAAAGCATCTTTCATAAATTATCAATGTCCAAGGGATATTATGTAATTATATCATTCTTTTCTAAGTCCAGGGACCATTCTGTAATTCTGCCAAACTTCTAGTTCATTATCCAGTTCCTTAACGAATGGGGTTCTTAACAAATGAACTCATTCGTTATAAGGAACTGACTATTATAACGAACTGGTCTTTTTAACGAATGACCCCTCTGTAACAAATTGAACCTTCTAATTCGTTATCTCCTTTTAACGAATGGTCATAACGAATTGGGGTTAATTCGTTATCTTTCCCTTAACGAATTTGGATACGAACTAAGGCTAGTTCGTCATTCTTTCTTTAATGAATTAGAATATGAACTAGGCTAGTTCGTTAAGCTCTCGTTAACGAATTAAGATTAGTTCGTTAAATTTCCGTTAACGAATCAGGTTTATGTCAGAGAATGTCAGAGACATTCTATGAATTTCGTTACCTGGTATTCCTAACTCTGGCGCCGCAATTGTCGAAAAAACGGGATCTCGCTGGAAAAGCGAGATCTCTCTAGGTTCACTACCGTTTTCACCGTTTTTCGTCCAGTTCAATCCAAGTCTGAGCTAGGGTGATCCCTAAGCTCATCTTTTGATCGGTTCATAACCGATTCCATCCGGATCTCATAACTTTAGTGGTTAAGGTGCCGGCTCGTCGTTTCGCGACTAGAACTAACGGGTTTGAATATCTACAATATCATACTATCATTACCTCAGGCCGGGATCGGTTCTTCTTCTTGGTTTCGGCTAGAGAGAGAGATTTATGGGAGAGAGCTTAAGTGTGTCTTTTGGGTGGTGTATGGAATATGTGTAAATGAAAGGATTAATGGGTAATTATGGTTTATATACTATGGGTCATGGGCTCCCATGGTCCATCTTCCTCCCTTTCTAATCCAAGTCCATTACCCATATTACTTACCCCAACACAAGCCCGACTCATAATAGCTCCTACTTTATTTTATTATTTCTCCACTAACCCGAGTAAGCCTTCCCAAAAATATTAAATAATATAATTAATATTATTTTTAGAAATTTCGGGATGTTACACCTACTATTGCCGCCCACCACCAACACCAACACCAACAACCATCGCTCCCAGCCATCACCACCATCACCCGCCGCTTACGACCGCCACCACCTCCAACTATTACCACCACCTGTCACCACCAACAATCTCTCTTGCCGCCCACCTCCCACCACAACCATTACTACTCGCCGCCCACCACCACTATCACACCGCTACTCACTACCATTTTTATTTTATTTTGACTTTTTCTTGCTTACCAAAAAATAAAAATTAATAATTCATGTCATTCCCACATGGTAACCAAACATGTTAATGGAATGGTAATGATCCATTCTATTACCTTGTCCATTCCATTCCCCCGCTCATTCCATTCTATCGCTCATTCCATTACCCCATTCCAAACAGACCCTAACATCTTATTGATTGAAAAACAATCGGACCAAAATGAATCGAGTTCCAAATATAGATATATAACGGACGTATTAACCTTCCTTCCTATTCGACTCTCTATTAAATCCTTCCACCGTTTGATCTTATCTATGTTGGTAATTTTCATCTTAATACACGTGGTATTAGACCTATTTGGAAGGGCCGTTTATGAGAAGTTAATACCTCGGCACGCCGAGTCGATATAAAAAGGTCCGTAGGCTCTAACAAATAATGAATAACGAAAATCTTAAAAAAGTAAAAGACCAAAACGTTTATATAGCATCCCGGTTTCATATGGTCCGTTAATCATATTATGCTATTTGTAATATTTTGTTTTTTTGTTTTAGTTTCGATCCGAAATGAATGTAACGAACCAACTGAATGTCAGTTTTGTTTTTTTTATTAGGGTACCGTGACGCACGTGAAAAAAACGACCGAAATCGCGTCGACTCACCACATTTTACGAAACCGACCGAATGTTGATTTGTTTTTTAGTTCCTGTACCGTAACGAACATGACTGAAATCAACCGAATTCGCGTAGACTCACCGCCTCAACGTGTGGGATCGATAACGGTTGGGTCTTACCAATGATCGAGTTTTATCGACCAACGATACGCCATTGGTCCAACCCAATCTTTATAATAATGCACGTAATTCAAACCGATCGAATTCGCGTCGACTTACCGCATCAACGCTTGGATATTTCCACCGTCCGAGTTTTAGTGATATGTCTGGCGTAACACGCTAGGAAAAACACTAGTTAATATATATAAATAATCACACCGGACACTCAACACATCTTCTCAACAACCCCTCCTCCCATTAACACCCCTACAACACCATTTTCTCAGCTAACTTTTAACTCGTCATCATCATCATCATCATCATCATCATCATCATCACCAGCACCAGCACCAGCACCAGCACCAGCACCAGCACCAGCACCAGCACCAGCACCAGCACCAGCACCAGCACCAGCACCAGCACCAGCACCACCACCACCATCAATAAAACCTCCAATTTTGTGTTATAAAATATATTATAAAAATGTTTTAAAGCTTTCCCTGGCGTTTAATCGTGAAAAACTCACTGATTTGTTTACCGTTAAGCGGCACCAAGAAGATAAAGGCGTCGTTTGCCGCTGGCCACTTGTGCTGTTGGATGGCAAACCGATACCTACTCCGTATATTCTAACCAATCACAAACTTTAACTTTGTGCATTTCCATTATAAAATGCTCAGAAAAACCAGCATCATAGTCTTTTGAATCCCATGTTGCTTGTTTAACTTTTCTGACTCTAATTATTATATATAACATTTACTCCCTCCGTCCCATTATAAGTGTCTATGTTTGAAAAACACAAAGTTTAAGGTGGATTGAATAATTTACCAAATGACAATAATGCCCTTGAAAAGCGGATCCATCAATATTGTTTATTAATGTTAGTTGTGTGTGTTTAAGGTTAAACTTGGAAATTGGCTAATAAATTTTGAAAGTAGACACTTGTAATGGGACAAATGTGGACACTTATAATGGGACGGGGGGAGTAACAAGTTTGGTTCTGTTAAGTGCCGATTGAGCCACTTGGCGGCGCCAAAGTGATTCTTGGAATTGTTTATTTTATTTTATTTTATGTCGTTACCATAACGAACATAACGGAAACCGACCGAATACGCATAGACTCACATCCATAACGTCGCGACCGACAACACTCGAGTTTTATCAATGCCCAGTTTTACTAACCGATACCACCCCATTGGTCTACCTCATTTTTTTATATTTTTTTCCGTTTTTAGATCTGGAAGTTGGAACTATAACGAAAGTAATAGAAAACGATGTCTGAACTCGTGTCGAGTTACCGTCTCAATTTCCGAGACTGGCAACGCTTGGAATTTACCACCGAGCGGGTTTTCCGACTAAATAATCATCGAATAGTTTAATTTTGTATATTTAACGAATTTAGTTTTTGTGGTTTAACGTTCAGGCTTTACCAACGGTGTCTATACCGTAACGATCGTAACAGATAATGTCCGAATTCACGTCGAACTTAAGTAACCGAAACCCATGACATTGCGTTGATTTACCTCCTCCACACCCGTGACTAACAATGTTAGAGTTTATAACCACCGGGTTTTTACCAATCTACCCGACACAGCGCGCCATGTTAAACACTCGTTGAATATATCTAATCCATTCCCTCCTCGCCCATCAAGTGGATGCTTCCATTACTTCAGTACTCTCATACCTATCAAATAATGCATACGATTAATGATTACCATGCACCACTAGTTGGGGTACATGCTTCCCCTTCCTTCTTTCAGGATAATCTTTCTTGATGTGTTAACAAAGACACATGAAACCCCTCCTTTGGACCTTTCACTTTGACTGCGCATGGGTCTTTCCTTTGAAAGAAATGTGGTCTTGTGTGCTCCTTACAGTTCCGTATTCTTCTTTAACATCAGCAATTTTCTACCGTTCTTTTTAGTTGATGGCTGCAAGAAGCTCTTCTATGGACAAGTTATATCTCCCATACATTAGGACGAAGAATTGAAGAATATGTTTGCTCTGTCATCTTCATCTTGCATAACCTATATATTTTCAAGATCCAATAGCAATGTTAAATAACTTAAACTCGTCAATATGATCTTCAAGATTCTACTAAGGACCATATGGAAGGTTTACAATCTTTTCTTGAGGTACTAAGATTTTGTCATGTCTAAACTCTCCCATTTAGCCCAAACTCCCGCCAATATATAGCATCCACTATTCCACCAATCCCTTTTGCACCAATAGTTCCCATATGTTCACCATCCACAATTTAGAGTTATTTTTTGCTTCAAATACTCCAAGTCAAATTTCGTTAATACCACTATCTATCTATCTATCTATCTATCTATCTACCTACCTACCTACCTACCTACCTACCTATCTATCTATCTATCTATCTATCTATCTATCTATCTATCCATCCATCCATCCATCCATCCATCCATCTATAGAGGTAGGGTACCAAAAAGACCCAAATACCCTTAAATACCACCCGCGGGTCATAGAGGAACCTCTCATATACCACTCGCGGGTATAGAGGTAGGGTACCAAAAAGACCCAAATATCCTTAAATACCACCCGCGGGTCATAAAGGAACCTCTCATATACCACCCGCGGGACATATGAATCACCCGCATAACACAGTAGAGGAAGAACGTCCTCATACCTCGCGCAGAAGCATCCAGGTACCCTTAGAAGTCATCCGCGTGATAGGACATCTATCCGTCAAAGTGACCGGAAGGCAATGCCAACTGGACAGCTGTCATCAGCTAACTATCCTTTAGAAGAATATTCACGATTGTTACTTGAAGGATACGTGACTCGCCTGCCAATGAGCAAAGGACACCTGGCTAAGTTGTTATAACCGTGCTCATGGCCAGGGTGCAATCTATCCTATCATAAGGCGACGCGTGTTTAGGTTGTTATACGCATGCACATGGGACGTATAGCTCAACCTATCACAGAAGGTCACGCGTCCAGGAAGTTATCAAGGCCTTCTAGAAGAGGACAGCTGGCCCAATCATCTTCCAACATCCTTCAGCTATAAATACCTCGTCAACCTGCATGAGGTACTCAATTCCATTCACTCACAATCACTCTGACTCACTTATACTCTGACTACACTTATTCTGTATACTTTCAGTACTTTCTCCTTTAGGAATGTTACTGATTCTCATGCCGGAGGGTGGTTACAGGAAGATCCCCCCTCTTGTCCTTCCTGTAACGAGACTCACAGCGTCTGTTTTGCAGGTTCTGGTCACTGGACTTTGGGAAGTTGTGCTCATACTGTGTTATTGGTTATCTTATTTTTCCCTGTGGACACATTAGATCCGAGACCCATACCATGGGATCTGATCCGTGTTTCTTCATTGGCGCCATCCGTTTTGGTGTTAGAACAGCACAAATTTTTGTTGGTTTTTTGGTTCGTTTAAGTATGAGTAAACTTCCTGAGGGGTCGACGAGAACTCCTGCACAAACACCACGTGTCATTAATACCGAAGCACCTGAGGGTTTTTCTTCCAGTATGTTTGCACGTGGTACAGCTACAGGTTCACGAGCCACTGATACAACACTTGGTGGTCGTACCCTTGAGCGTGTTACTACGCCAACTGGACCAACTCCTACTGATTTAGGACATGTTACGGCTCCAGAAGGCTCTAATTTGGGTGACCTTGGACGAATCATGAGAGAGACCCGCCAAACACGTTCAGTATTGGATCCGGAAGACGATTCCCATGATTCTGATATGGCGAGGTCTCATCGTCTTAATTCCAGATCCGGCGGAATATTGTCCCCAGAGGAATGGCTTCATGCCCAACAAGAAAGCCTGAAAGCGGAAAATGAGCGTAGAGTGCGGATCGCACATCTTCACGCCCGAGCACTGACTTACGAAGAATCTCCCCGGAGATCTCTTTATCCTCCTCCAACAATGAGGGGAAGTCAGATCCGCTACAGTCAACAAACCGAACAAGAACTTTTTGAACCACAAAGATTACACCCTCGTCCTCGCATGGACATGCGGATGCCTTCTTACTTTGACGAATATGATAGTTATGACTCAACTTATCACCCGGAAGACTACAGTTTCTACACGGGTGATAGCATGATGAGTTCGAGGGCAAAAAGTAGTCGTTCGCGTGACGTCGTCCACCATACCGAGTATCACAGCAATGCTGAGGAAGATTTCACCAAGCCATACCGTCCGGCAGCCTTTGCCGAGAAGTCGGAATTTATAGCTAGCATTGAGACATCACCCTTTCCTGTCAAAGCTAAGATACCCACAACGGTGGGAAGATACAATGGCATGACTGATCCAAGTGAACATCTGCAGAACTTTATGGCGGTGGGTGGTGTGAGCGGATGGACGCTCCCCTATTGGTGTCATATGTTAGCATTGACACTAACAGGGGCAGCGAGGGAGTGGTTCGAAAAGCTACCTGATGGTCAAATTTCTAGTTGGGATGCTCTAGTGAAGAAGTCTCACAACAGTTCAGCCAACAGAAGAAACACACGCGTGACCAATCAGAGATTCTGGATGTTATTCGCCGAGATAATGAATCCATAGAAGATTTTATTACCAGGTTCAATGACGAAAGTCTGAACATTGGTGGGATAAGCAAGGACATGCTTCGCGGTGCTTTCTGCAAGAACGTTAAGTGTGACGAGTTGATCCGCACACTCACTGGTAGGGATGGAATGCCAAAGGAATGGGACGATCTTTTGACCGCGGCGAAGTTATTTGCTAACACTGAAAAAATATTGGGGAAAAATAATTCAAAATAAAAGATCAAAGTCGAGTTTAAACTCCACGACCCAATAAACAGGCAAAAGGGCCAATCTGGTCAAGACTTCAGCCGAATACGGAAGTATCAAAGCCATTCGATGCAAGATCTCTAATTGGCAATAAGAACAAAGCAGGACCCTCGAATTGAGGTCCTAACAGGTGGACTCCTCTTTCAAAAACTCCCGCTGACATTCTCACCACAGAGAACGTGAACTTTCGGAAGCCACAGCCACTCATAAGGAGGTCGTTCCTTGATACTAAAAAACATTGTTCGTATCATAGTGACATTGGTCACAATACGAACGAGTGTAATGCTTTGAAAAGCGAAATTGAGGTGGCTGTGAAATCCGGGAAACTTGCACACCTGGTAAAAGATGGAAAGCCCGGGACTGGTAAAGCTCCCATGTGTGACAACCAGGGCCCATCCAAAAAGCAAGTCAAGGACTTGAACGTCCATATGATCCAGGGCGGACGAAAGACGGGAGGAAAGAGAAGAGAATATGACGAAGAGGAGTGGAAAAATGAACCAGTAATTTTTCCACGAGTCAAGGGTGGTCCCAACAACAAAAACCCCCTGATTATTACCACCCTCTTGGGTCATTACCGCTCCCACTATGTTTTCTTTGACACTGGTAGTACATCGGACATCATGTATGAACAATGCTTTGAACAACTGGATGAGGAAGATAAAGAAAGACTGAAACCCATCCATGCTCCTGTATCAGGGTGTGGAGGGGAAGTAATGCATCCGCGAGGGGTGATTTCTTTCCCTGTCACCCTGAGCGACGGAACTCATTCAAAGACCGAGGAGGTCGAATTCTTAGTTCTCCCAGCAACATCAAAATATGACATCATCCTTGAATGAAAAGCCATTGGTGGCTTCAACGCTCTCCGTCCACAGCTCACGGTGCGGTAGGGGTTCCTACCCGCACCGGCGTAGCGATAATTCATGTCAGTCGACATTGTTTTGCAACTAAAAGTTCAAAGCCCAGCAAGATTCCAAAACAATCTCAACGAACTGAACTGGAAAAATGGGTTTTGAACAAGAAGTTTCCTGATCAAATTGTAACAATTGGACCTGCTATCTCTGAGATAGTAAGGACTTTTTTGAAACAGTTGTTATCAAAGAACGTTGATGTCTTCGCATGGCAACCCGCGGACATGAATGGTGTTCCGCGAGCATTGCGGAGCACAAGTTGAGGGTAAACCCTATATTTACACCGATTGTTCAAAAACAACGTAAGATGGGTCAGGAACAAACAAAAGGAATGAATGAGCAAGTTCAGGACCTCTTACAGGCTGGAATCATCCGACCAATTCAATATCAGACCTGCGTCGCCAATCCGGTTATCGTTCCCAAGAGCAACGGGACGTGGCGGATGTGTATAGATTTCAAGGATCTAAATAAGGCGTGTTTCAAGGACTGTTATCCATTGCCTGAAATAGGCCTCAAGGTTGATGTTGTGGCACCATTCAAATTCAAATGCTTCTTGGACGCCTACAAAGGCTATCATCAGATCCGCATGGCTGCGGATGATGAAGATAAAATAGCATTTCGTACCGATCAAGGCACCTTTTGCTACAAGATGATGCCTTTAGGACTGAAGAACGCGGGAGCCACATATCAACGATTGATGGACATAGCGTTTAAAGGTTAGATTGGTCGAAATTTGAAAGTTTATATGGACGACCTTGTGATCAAAAGTGTTGAGGAAGACCAGATGTTGAGGGATATCGAGGAGACATTTGAAACCTTGAAGAGCATCAGCATGAAGCTAAACCCAGCTAAATGTTCATTTGGGGTGTAGGAAGGAAAATTCCTCGGAGTAATTATCACGTGTGTGGGTTTCAAAGCTAATCCGGATAAAGTCCAAGCGCTAGCCCGCATGCCTTCTCCCTCCTCCCTAGAGGAAGTTCAGACGCTCAAGGGTCGTTTGGTTGCTTTGAATCGCTTTTTGGCAAACCATGCAGCCAAATCCTATCCTTTTGTCTTAACACTAAGAAACTGCCTCAAGAAAGCACAATTCAGATGGACCGCGGAAGCGGAACAAACTTTCTTGGAAGTTAAAAAATGTTTGATGGAGTTGCCCACGTTGACAGCACCTTATGCGGGGGAACCTTTAGCAATGTACTTGTCAGCATCAGGCATTGCTATTGGGGTTGTCCTCCTGACGGATAGGAAAAACGTTCAAACACCGATTTACTACATCAATAGAACACTGTCAGACCCGGAGACAAGATATTCGATGTTAGAAAAACTTGTCCTAGCATTGGTCTATGCTGCTCGACGCCTCCGCAGATACTTCTAGGGGTATCCCATCAACGTTTTGGCCGGATATAAGCTCAAGAACGTCCTCAGCAAGCCGGAATCGTTTGGGCAATTGGCAAAGTGGGCCATCGAGCTAGGTGAACATGCGATAGAATACAAACCTAGGCTAGCAATTAAGATACAGGTGTTAGCGGACTTTGTCGCTGAAGTCCCGTATCACAAAGAGAATGAATGTTTGATTGAGCAACAACCCCAAGCACCTCCTGAACTAGGACAGATTTGGTCTTTGTTCACGGACGGGGCTTCAAGCAGTGAGGGATTTGGCGCAGGCCTCAGGCTAGTCAATCCTGAAGGCCATGAGTTCACATACGTCATAAAGTTAGACTTCAAGAGCACTAACAACGAGGCAGACTATGAGGCTTTCCTGGCAGGCTTACGAAAGCCAAAAAGCTTGGGGTTAAACATTTGGAAGCCCGCGTGGATTCCATGTTGATTGCGGGACAGATCAACGAAACATATGAAGCAAAGAATGACATAATGGCTTCATATGTATCACAGGCGAAAGATTTGATGCTTAAGTTCTCCTCATGCAAGGTCATCCACATAAAAAGAAGCGAGAACAAATCAGCAGATACTCTTAGCAAACTGGCTTCAACGAACTTTGAACACTTTGCTTAGGACATCCGCATCGAAATATTGGACCGCCCGTCCGTTCCGCAACACCAAGTTTTGGTGATCCAAACTGGTGTGGAATCCTGGATGACACCCATTATAGCATACTTGTCATCCGGAGCCATCCCGGAAGGAAAAGCCGCGACCCGGAAGATAAAAAATAAAGCCTTGAACTACCAGATACATGACGGTGTTTTATACCGATGTTCCTTCCTCGGACCACTACTTCGATGTGTGGATGCCGAGGACGCGAACTACTTTATCAGAGAAGTTCATGAAGGCATCCGTGGTCTTTACGTTGGCCGCGCATGGTCGTAGCAAAATTGATGAATGTTGGATATTAATGGCCGGGGATGCATCTGGACGCTGTGCATGAAATCAGAAAGTGTGATTCATGCCAATGTCATGCTCCTAACACGTTGCGACAAAAAAACGAGCTTGTTTCAGTCAGTTCAGCTTGGCCGTTCCAGAAATGGGTTATCGACATCATGAGACCTTTCCCTGAAGCCCCGGGACGTGTCAAATTCTTAATAGTAGCCATCGACTACTTCACGAAGTGGGTGGAAGCCAAACCAGTTGCTTCCATAACATCAACAAGTGTTAGGAAATTCCTGTGGGAATTCATCATATGTCGGTTCGGTCTTCCACCGGAACTCGTTAACGATAACGGAACTCAGTTCGCGGACAGTGGGCTACAAGAATGGTTGAAAGAGTTACACATTTCTCAAATCTTCACATCTGCAGCCCACCCGCAAGAAAACGGTTAGGTTGAGAGAACCTACCGGACAATCAAGGAAGAAATCAAAGCGAGGTTAGGAACTAGACGGACGGGATGGGTTGACGAACTGCCCCATGTGCTATGGGCCTTCCGCACCCAAAAGAATTCCAATAATTCTGAAACCCCCTTTAGTCTAACCTACAGCACAGAGGCCATGATTCCAGCCGAGATTGGGATTCCATCCGCAAGAGTTCTATTGATCGATGATAATCATTACGAATTCCGGATGAATCTTGACCTCCTCGAGGAGAGGAAAGAACTAGCATCGATTCGTGAGCACAATTACAAACGCCAGTTGCAAAAGTACTATAACTCGCGGGTCCAAAGATGTGAGTTCGATGCGGGAGGCTTTGTCTTCCGCAATAATGAAGCCTACGGGCAAGAGCCTCCGGGCAAGTTGGCCCCAAATTGGGAAGGACCTTATAGAATTCAGAAAGTATTATCTAAAGGCGCCTACAAGTTAGAAAAGTTGGACGGGACTGAAATCCCTAGAACTTGGAATGGGGCCCAACTGAAGAAGTGTTACATATAGCATGTTTTTCTTTTGTCATGCGTGCCTAATTAGCTATTCACAAACTATGTAATTTCACCTCTTGTAATTCGGCTTATGCCTCATTTATGGAAATTTTATCTCAGTCATTTACGATTTATTATATTATGTAATCCTTTATTGACATACAAAGAAGATCCTACAAGCACTTATATTATGAAGAATAAAACAAAGTGTATCGGATGCAAAAAAAGCCTTCTTTATTCATGCAAAAGAGATTACAACAAGGAGAGTATAATTACAACGAAAAGAAAAAATCTATCTATGACGCGACATCATTATGTCCCGCGTCCTTGCCTTCCGCACCATCAGCATCTTCTTCATCTTCTTCACCAAGGTCAAGAAGGTCTTTTAGTTGCTCGATGCTGTCCTCCTTATCTACAAGCTCAGATATCTGCTCCGCCAAAGAAAATTTTAAAGAATCAAAATCCTTTGTCTTTTGGATGAGGACAGCAACAGTATCTTGGCCAGCCAAAATGTATTCCTCAGGAAGCTTGGAAGTTGAACCAAACTTATAGCTTTCCTGGAAATCTAGCTAGCTGCCAGCCTGCTTAGATGCTTTCAAGAGGACAACAACATAGTTCCCAAGTTCATCACTCGCCCGGACGTCGGAGATGACCTATTTAAATAATTAAAAATAAGTAATTTCAAACACTTAAATTATTTACAAACAAAGGCAGGATTCATACCTTGGGAATTCCCTCAGCTAGCAGCCATTTCTTGTCCGCCTTGGCCCGGACAAGTTCCATCTTGTGTCCGGCACACTCCAAGGCTTGATCTCGGCTCTTGGTAGCAAGGTCGGACAAACGCTTGTCTTTGGCTGCCGATTCAGCCTGAAGAGTCTTTATTAATTTGGCTTGTTCATCCAACTGTTTCTAGAGAACAACCTTGGCTTCCTCGACGGCAGAACGAGCGGTCCTCTCAGCTTCCAAAGCTTGACTACTCTCCTTGGCCTCATTAATGGCCTTGAGAGCTTCTTTTTTCGCATCATACGTTGTGATCGCCAGCTCATCCCATTCATTGTTCACCGCCAACCAATCCCGGGTTATTTCCCGACTGGTGGAAATCGTATTCGCCAAATGATAAGAGTTCGAGTTTAGCAACTCTTGGCGAATACGACGGCGATGTCGCTCCTTTTCGGCGGGAGGAAGACTCTCCTGCAAGTACTCGAAGCATACATCCACTTCACGAAATGTCGAATCTCTGCGTAAGGACCATTGTGGATTATGCGAAGTAGGATCTACCTCCTGAGGATATGGAGAGGTCTGGGGTCCATAAGAAAATCCACTCACGCCTCCTTGATCCCTAAAATGATGAACGTTGTAGGAAGGCGACATACTAGTATGTTCAGTATTGTCAACCTCCTTATTTTTCAAAGGAGAGTCATCAACCACAAAGATTGGATCTTTGGCAGTGTTGGGAGGCGGAGGTGGTGGTGGCGGAAAAGGAGTCGAACTCTTCAAATCTGAAGTACCTTCAGAAAATTCATCCAAGTCCACTGAATAACGTTAACAGTTGGTAAGAAATATATTTAACTCATAACAGTTAACAAATGTGAGAAATATTTAACTTACCCAAGGAAACGTCTTCCGCGTCAAGTTGGTTCAAACGTGCCTCCAAGGCAGCCGACTTTGCCTTCTTGGATTTCTTCTTCGGAGCAGCCTTGGCTGGGTCAGCCTTGCGCTTACTAGCCACCTTGGAGGCACCCGTATCACCAGCTTGATGAATATCCTCCGGGATGACATCATCAGGCGCGTGACGATTTCCTTCCGCAGCAGTGTCATTCTTACGGCTTAGTGCATCGGCGACCACGTTAGCTTTGCCAGGGTAGTACTTAATATCACAGTCGTAATCCTTTATCAACTCCAACCATCTTCTCTGTCTCATGTTCAATTCTTTTTGCTCGAAGAAGTACTTTAAACTCTTATGATCTGTGTAGATGGTGCACTTAGTACCATACAGATAATGCCTCCATATCTTTAAGGCATGCACTACTGCTGCTAGCTCCAAATCATGCGTCGGATAAGTACTCTCGTGGACTTTCAACTGTCTAGACGCGTAAGCTATCACCTTCCCTCGTTGCATCAACACGCAACCTAGCCCTTGATACGAGGTATCGGCACAAACAACTAAATCCTCGTCACCATCGGGTAGAGCAAGGATTGGAGCTTGCGTGAGTTTCTTCTTTAATTCCTCAAAGGCTTCTTCTCGAAACTTTCCCCAACTGAATACTACCGACTTTCGGGTCATACCGGTCAACGGTGCGGCTATCCTGGAGAAACCTTCGATGAATCTCCTATAGTAGCCAGCTAACCCTAGGAAGCTTCGTATATCAGTCGGATTCTGTGGAGTCTTCCAATTCGTTATCGCTTCAATCTTAGCTGGGTCCACGGTAATCCCTTCCGGATTAATCACGTGACCTAGAAATTGCACTTCTCTTAACCAGAACGCGCACTTCGAGAACTTAGCATACAACTTCTCTTTCTTCAGAGTCTCCAATACCTCTTTCAGATGCTCAGCATGGTCAGACTCGCTCTTTGAATAAATCAATATATCATCAATGAAGACGATAACCGACTTATCCAACATTGGCCGACAAACCCTATTCATCATGTCCATAAATGCTGCGGGAGCATTCGTTAGACCGAATGACATTACGAGGAACTCGTAGTGTCCATACCGCGTTCGGAACGCTGTTTTAGGGATGTCTGCCTCTTTCACCTTAAGTTGATGATAGCCTGATCTGAGATCTATCCGTGAGAACCAACTTGAACCTTGCAGTTGGTCAAACAGATCATCAATCCTTGGCAAAGGATATCTATTCTTCATCGTAAGCTTATTCAACTCACGATAGTCTATCCACATTCTCATACTTCCATCCTTTTTCTTCACGAACAACACTGGTGCGCCCCACGGGGAAACACTTGGTCTTATGAAACCTTTGTCGAGGAGTTCTTGCAGTTGGGGCATCAATTCTTTCATTTCGGACGGTGCTAGACGGTAAGGTGCTTTCGCGACAGGTTGGGCTCCTGGTACTAAATCTATCTGAAATTCTATCTCTCGCTCTGGTGGCAACCCCGGAAGATCCTCAGGGAACACTTCTGGGTAGTCACACACAATAGGAACATCTTTCATTTCTTTCGTCTCGGCTGTAGCGTTGACGACATACGCCAGGTAGGCACAACACCCTCGCCTTAGCAAACCCTCGGCTTTTATCATCGAAATGACATTAAGCCCAGAACTTTCCTTATCACCATAAACCGTCACCGCACTACCATCCAAGGACTTTAACCTTATTATCCTACTCTTACATACTATCTGAGCCTCAAACTCAGACAACCAATCCATCCCCAAAACCACATCGAACCCTCCCAAGGTCATAACGTACAAGGTAACAGGAAACTCATGTCCCTCTAGTTCTATCTTAGCGTTCTTCACCATTTTTATTATTTCAACCGAAGTGTTGCTAGCGGTTTCTACTATAAGAGTTTCAGACACTCGGCAACATTTCATTTTAGCTAGTTTACTAAATGGTGTGGCTACGAAACTTTTGTTTGCGCCCGAATCAAATAATACAGAAGCGGAAACACCGTTCACTAGAAACGTACCTGTGACGACATCCGGAATCTGCTTGGCTTGTTCTTGGGTCAGCATGTAGGCTCTAGTTCTTGGCCTAGCTTGATCGGCATCCTTCCTTCCACTACCTCAAGCTTCACCCTCGGTGCATTCTCTAGCAAAGTGACCTGTCTTACCACACTTGTAGCATGCAGGCTTAGAACTTCACTCATGAGCATAATGCCCTACCTTCCCGCCCTTATAACAGGCATTCGACCCCATTCTGCATTCTCCACCATAAGCCTTTCCACATTTGGGACAAACATCAGAACTTCTACCCCACTTGCACTCACCACCATGCATCTTTCCGCAGGTCTTACACGATCTCTTCTCCCACACTTTCTGCTTCTTATCTTTGGAGTTCCATAACCGAGTACCGGGTCGCTTAACAGGAGCAACCCACTTCTTATCTTTCTTTTCCTCTTCCACCACTGCGTCATCCGCAGCCAGGTCAGCATAAACCAACTCTGCGAGTTCGACAGCAGAGTCAAAGGTAGCTGGTTTGCTCGTCCTGACTAGCATGCGGACTTTCTGTGGTAATCCCCTCACATAACACTTGATTCTCTTTGCCTCAGTGTTGACCATATCGGGCACCAACCTAGACATTCGGTTGAACTCAGTGGTGTACTCACGATGTGTCATCGTCCCAGCTTTCAAATTCAGGAACTTCATCTCCGCCCTCTCAACCTCGGCGTCAACACAGAACTTCCTCATCACTAACTCCTTTAGGTCCTCCCACTTCATCTCTTTGATCTCTTCACGGGTCTTCCTCTGCTCCACACTCTCCCGCCAATACATAGCCTCATCCTCAAATGATTGGGTGGCATAACCGACAGCTTGGTTAGGACGACACTCGCTGATTCGGATAATTTTATCCATGGCGGTTATCCATTTAAGGGTAGCGATTGCGTCTCCTAAACCAGTCAGCTTAGGCGGGTCACAACCTTTAAAGGACTTATAGTTGCAACCGCCTCGGCCCCTCTTCCTATCATCAACTTTCACAGACCTTACCTCACTTGAATCACCCTTTTCCCTCTCATCATCTTTCCTACCATCACCACCTGCCCCTTCAGCAGTTCTTTCACGGCTTCCAGCAGACCCTCCAGGAGTTATATTCTTCACAGAAGTGGCTACAGCTTGAACAATAGCTGCTTGAATTGCGGGATCCAGTTGAACCCCTTCGTTGTTGGTCGGACCTTCTCCAGCTGCACTGCCCTCATCTCCGGTGTTAGAAGCTGTCTCAACCGAAGGTTGCTGGACACGACGAGGCCTGCCGCGTCGTCCAGTGCGACCTCCAGCTCCAGCAATGTCTCCAGCTCCAGCCATCGTATTCTAAAAGGGAAAACACAAACATCATCACTCAAGGAACTATTTAGTACAAAGACAGTAAGGCTAACAGGTAATAACAGTGGCCAGCTGTGATTAGCTGATCACGTTACTTTCCGTGTCCTATACACTTCCCTTATGAGTCCATTTGTGCTGGTTCTATCCTAAACAGTTAATCAATCAAGTAATTCTATCCCTAACATTCACATATCCTTTCTTTAGCAATCAAGCTAACATTAACATACATATTTAATCATACACTTTACTGTTACTGAGCTTGCTTGAGTGACACATGGCATTCTTGAACTGGCATCTTCTTTCTTTTCTTACTTTAATCCCATTCTCTGTTCGAGTCTAAGCATAAAAGATGCTTAAATCTCACGAACTTTGCTCTGATACCAACTTGTAAGGCCCCGTTACCGGTAGCCCTACGTTCGTGTTGGATTTACTCATAAACGCAGTTCTAAATATCAGAGTTAATTAAAACATTCGCGGAAAATAAAAGCTTTCATAAAACATTTCATAACAAAACACCTCTTGTCTTAAAACAACATCTTATCTTTCAAAATAAACAAAACATTAAACTTAAACGTCTTGCGTCTTCCGATGCCAGCCCCTTATTCCGTGCCACGTGTCTCCTCACGCGAGCTGCCTCATCCTACTCACCTGCGTGCATACTAAAAGTCAGCTACGCTGAGTGAGTTCTAGTTAATCACATAATCATACAATAACTTCTTACATTTCATACTTAACCTCTTAACTTTCTTTCATACACACATAAGTGCATATACTTTCATTCTTACTTCCATACTTTCTTTACATACATAATCATACGTTTTAAAGACCTTTCGCCCTATAACCTCACAGATATTATAAGGGTCTGGTCCCTAACATCACAGATATTATAAGGGTCTGGTCCCTAACATCACAGATATTATTAGGGTCTGGTCCCTTTGTTTCGTGTAACTGTACCATACCTGTTCATACATGCTTTCCTTGACAATACGTGCAATCTCCGAAGAGCGTTCACATACCATCATCATAACATACATACATTATGCATACATCATATATTCATACATACATCATATCTCTCATCATACTTATCAATCATATCTTAACTACCACCTGATGGTTCATGCAATATCCGAAGATCGTTCACGCACCGTCAAGCAATCATCATACGTAAATCATACAAGGCATACACTTATCACTTAAGATAAGTGTATTCACTATCACATCGAGTATGCACACAGCCCCGAAAACATAACAAGGAAGTGGGGCTAGAAACTCACCTCAAGGCGGTTGCGTTCACCGTTTACGGTTATCCCCTTCTTTAGCTGTGCGCGACTAACTGTATAATAATTATACGTATCAATAACTATCACTACACATATCGTCTTTCTAGTTTAATTATTACCCACAACGAATGGGGTCCGGGGGCAGCGCCCCTGGCAGCGGGGTTCTAGGGGCGGCAGCCCCTAGCAGGGTCCAAGGGGCAGAGCCCCTGGCTGGGGTTAAGCTGCCAGGTCAGCTTGGAAAAATTTTATTTTCATTAACTGTCGTGACACATTTTCCATTAACATTTTGAATCGTTAATTAATTTGCTACTTAAAAGTTCAAGGGCCTAATTGTAATTAAATCATTCTTTTCTAAGTCCAGGGACTGTTATTGTCATTCAGTTAAACTTCTAATTCGTTATTGGTTCATAGCGAATTGGATTATCCTAGCGAACTGGTTCTTATAACGAATTGAACCCTTAACAAACTGGACTTCTTAACGAATCAGTCCATATAGCGAATTGGACCTTCTAATTCGTTATTTCTTTTAACGAACTAATCATAACGAATCAAGGGTAATTCGTTACCCTTTTCCCTTAACGAATCGGAGACGAATCATAGACGAACTAGAGCTAGTTCGCTGTGCTCCCTTAAGCGAATCAACTAACGAATCACCTTCAATTCGTTAAAGCCCCATAGCGAACTACGGTTAGGTCAGAGAATGTCAGAACATTCCCTGACATTCCTTATCCTCGTACCACTATTCCGGCGCCGCCTTTGCCGGAAAGCCTCCGGAAAACCGCGAACACGTCGGAAAAACAAGTATTAACTCGTTTTTCACCGTTTTTCGTCCCGTTCGATCCAGATCTGAGCTAGGGTGACCCCTAAGCTCATCATAGGTTCGGTTTATACCCGATTCCACCCGGATCTCGTGACTTAAACGGTTTAACTGTGTCGGCTCGTCGTTTAGTGACCATAACTAACGGATTTAAGCTCATACAACAAAATACTATCATACCTTGGGTCGGGATCTGATTCTTCTTCTATATTTCGGCTAGAGAGGCTAGAGAAAGAGAGAGCTTAAGTGTGTGTGTTTTGGATGGTGTAAGGGATATGTGTAAATGAATTAAATGGAGGATTAAGGGTATATATATTTTTGATCATGGGCTTAAGCCCATGGTCTTTCCTTCATTCCTCCATAACCCAAGTCCATAACCCATATCCATTTACCCAACACAAGTCCATCTCGTATTCTATTCAACTAAACCGATAACGACCCGCTATAAAATAAACGAACTTTATTTATTAATATAACCGAAAGTAGGATGTTACAGTGGCTCTCTGGCGGGTGAGACCTGCAGTTGAGTCCACAACGTTAATAGCATCAACTGGAAAATTTCCTTCGCAGAGTGACGACTCTTCGCTGGACGAAAAGAGTACAATCACTCCGCTGGAAGTAATAGCAGTCATAGGTCGGGGTTGTAGAATGCCCTCACCTTTCTGTATGGATTCTTGAACATAATCCTCACCTTTGGCGTATATCGCCTCGGAAACCACTGGTTCCAAGCGAAACGCGGTGGGAACCAGGAAGTTAGCACTGGTACGCTCCTAAAAGGACACATCCCTTGGATCAATTGGGTAGCGCACCATCATTCCCCCTTCCTGGTCCAACAGAGTATCGAAGGCGGAACCCTCACCTTTACAAATAATAATAAAAGTCAGAAATTAGGCGTTTATTACAGAAAGAGTAGAAGTAACATCAAGCTTACTCTTGTTGGTTTTCTCGTAGTAAGGCTCCAAGTCAGGGAAGGGCCACCGACGGCTTATTTTCGCACTCATCATCGCCTCCTCATGGATAGGTGTCACACCCGGCCCTGAGCGGCGGAAACAGCCGGGCGCGCACGAGTGGGGATTGATAATTAAGCACGGGCCATTGCAAAACATTCAAAGATTTTTATTGCGCATGAGAAGTTTATTACAAACACATTACATTGTTCAAAGATTACAAAAAGAAACATCCAAGTATAAAACTGAAGATTTCCTCGCCATATCCCCTTACGCGGCGGGTAACCGTGCGCATCGAGGGGATAAAACCAAAATCTTCCAAAAAGCTTGTTTTAGATGTTCAGCGTGTGGTGCTCTAAGTGTGACTCCATGCGCTACCTAGTTATCTCCTGAAAGACACGTAAAAACATTTGAATCAGTATAAACTGAGTGAGTTCACAAGTTTTAGTAACTTGATAAAATCATTCTGAAACATTTCTGGCAACATCATTAACATCTGCTTGGTAAAATCGTATTAACACAATTCTGACAATATTCTGATAAAAATCGTTCCGCGGGTTACGCGTGAACAAATTCTGGATACGGTGCTCGTCTATGTAAGTGGCGCAGCCACTACGAGCGAAAATAACGTAAAACCGTCCCGCGAGTTACGCGCAGACGTTTCTGGAAAACTATGCTCGTCTATGCAAAGAGGCATTGCCCCTACGAGCTAAGGATACTGTCCCGCGGGTTACGCGCGAACAATTCTGAGAAACTGTGCTCGTCCATGCAAAGAGGCATTGCCCCTACGAGCTAAGGATACTGTCCCGCGGGTTACGCGCAGACGTTGTGCCGGAAAACAAGGCGCTCGTCCATGCAAAGAGGCGCGACCCCTACGAGCGGGCTCAACCCCATAGTACTCGCCCCATGCCAGGCACTCGTCCATGCAAAGAGGTGCGACCCCTACGAGTGGGCGGATCAAACCAGCAGTCCCTACCCTTAGAGTTCCAATGGTAAAGTGATCACTTACTCGAGTTCTAGCGCACATACATTGAAAACCTTAGATAACCGTTTGCATTGCTCATCATGCAACATAACTTAAAACACATAATCGCTTGCATAGCTTGTAAGTATACCATGATAAAACATTATTTAAGTACGTGTCCCTCGCCCCGAAAGCAATTTAAAAACAGTGAAAACAGTGAAAATAGGGGCTGTGAGACTCACCTGTGGTTCTTGTTAAGGGATTAATCGAGATTCGGGTTTTCTTGGTGTTGGCCTCGGAATCGAAGGTCTAGAATACGATTAAATAACAAGTATATATATTAAGATCAAGAAATAGGAGAATATAAGGGTTGGATAGTAGGTCTCAAGGTTATATTCTCGGCTTACCTAGTAACAGGATCGGAGCTGGAAACAGCGGATGCTTGGGAAAGGATTAGTGCAAGTTTGTAGTTCTTTGAAGTGTGTTTTGGGTGATAATTTAGGCTACAAATTTATAGGCAAACTCAAGGGAACACAATCCCTTGCTTTAGGGGATTAAAATCTTTTCATATCTAAATGTAATGATGATAAAGTATGGAAGTTATTATTATTTACTTAAGAGTGGAGTGGTGGATAAAAGATTTTGATTTGATTTGGACAGAACATGCAGATCTGGGGTTGGTGAGAATAGGGTGGCTGACAGTTGACTTTTCATGTTACAGTGTGCTTTTTCAGGTACTTTTGTCAGTGTACAGTAAAAAGTGGAAAATCTCTGAAACACGCTACTGTTTCCTTTCGGGCGGGAGTAATCTCCTTAACTGGAGAATAGACCAAGTGTTCTGCGCGTATAACTTGGTGCGCATAGCTTTCTGCGTATAGGACATGTCTTTGCTGCGGGTAGGTGCGTAACCTTCTCGCAGTTAGGGACATTTGAGTTTCATTTGTAGATTCTCCAGGTGGTCTTGGTATTTCAACATAGTGATCAGTCATGTTGAAGTCAATTCCATCTTGGAGCTTCAGACAAACTAGCTCTCAACGTTCCCGCCATGCGGGTAGGTTAGTTCCCTTCCGCACGCGCATAAACGATGTAGGATGCACCCGCCTTAGCATCATGCGGGATGGTCAACCCATAGACAACATAATGTTTAAGTTACATGAAAACATAAAGCCAAATCATTCACGCATGGCGCATATAACATATGCTCACGCTGGTTCTTAACATGGTGCGCTCGCGCAGGTTGCACATAACAACTGCACGCGCTGACTAACATGGCGCGCTCGCGCAGGGCGCACATAACATATGCACGCGCTTAATATTTACAATCACCTAATTATTAGGTTGATTACTTAGCTTATGGGTTTGGGAAAATTACCGGTTGTCACATTCTCCCCTCGTTAAACGAATTTCGTCCCGAAATTTAGGAGACGTTGCTGGCAGAAGCCATGTTCTGAAAGAGGTGTGGGTATTTCATGCGCATCTGATCTTCTCTTTCCCAAGTGAATTCAGGCCCACGCCTCGAGTTCCATTGAACCTTTACTAACTTGATTTTGCTCCTGCGTAACTTTTGTTCTTTCCAATCGGTTACTGCTATAGGTTCTTCTACGAAGTGCAGCTGTTTGTCGATGTGAATCTCTTCCATCGGCAAAATTAACGTTTCGTCAGATAAGCACTTTTTGAGGTTGGACACATGAAACGTATCATGAACTCCACTGAGTTCGGCGGATAAACGAAGTTTATAAGCAACCGGACCGATCCTTTCCAGGATCTCAAATGGTCCAATGTAGCGCGGATTCAACTTTCCTCGCTTGCCGAAACGGGGGACTCCTTTCCATGGAGAGACTTTCAATAGTACTTTATCCCCTACTTGAAACTCCAATGGTTTCCTTCGCACATCTGCGTAACTCTTCTGTCTGTCGCGCGCTGTCTTAAGGCGATCCCTTATCTGAAAAATCTTGTCTGTTGTTTCTTGGATCAATTCAGGACCAGTCATTTGCTTGTCACCCACTTCAGCCCAGCACAGTGGGGATCTACACTTGCGCCCATACAAAGCTTCGAACGGTGCAGCCTTGATACTTGTGTGATAGCTATTGTTGTAAGAAAATTCAACCAATGGGAGATGAGTATCCCAGCTACCTTCGAAATCGATTGCGCACGCGCGCAGCATATCTTCCAATGTCTGGATTGTTCGCTCGCTTTGCCCATCCGTTTGAGGATGATAAGCTGTACTCATATCAAGGCGAGTACCTAGAGCTCCTTG